>NC_134705.1:40700770-41000770 GCF_043290135.1 Rhipicephalus microplus | reverse complement strand
GAAGCTGTCGACGAAAAGACGCTGCGCCGTCCAGAAACACCTCGTAGGTAAGATCTGTGACACTTCTAAGAACCTTGTACGGTCAAAATAACGGCTTTGGAATTTTTTTGATAAACCTGGTCGCCGGACAGGGATCCACACCCACACTCGGTCCCCAGGGTGGTAGGTGACGTTTCGATGGCGGAGGTTGTAACGCCGTGCGTCGGCATCTTGTTGGTGACTGGTGTTAATGCGAGCTAGCTGACGAGCTTCTTCGGCGTATTGAGTGTATTGCTCAGCGTCTGGAGAAATTTCATTGCTTTCGTCGCACGGAAGCAAAGCATCGAGCATGATTCACACGTTGCGTCCGTGAACAAGTCGGAAAGGCGTAAATTGCGTTGTTTCTTGCGTTGCCGTATTATAGGCAAGCGTGATGTATGAAAGAATCTCGTCCCAGGTTTTGTGTTGTACGTTTACGTACATTGACAGCATGTCTACTATGGTCTTGTTAAGCCTCTCCGTCAGTCCATTCGATTGAGTGTGATAAGCCGTCGTTTTTCTATGACTTGTGCAGCTCAATTTAAAAATGTCCTCGATCATTCGTGCTGTAAATGATGCCCTCTGTCCGTAATCACGCATGACGGGGCACCATGCCGTAGGACGATTTGGTGTACGAAGAACTGTGCGACTTCAGAGGCCGTGCCACGGGGTAACGCTTTTGTTTCAGCATAACGAGTAAGGTAATCTGTCGTGACTATAATCCATTTGTTCCCAGAAGACGACAAAAGGAAGGGTCCGAGAAAGTCCATTCCCACGAGGTCAAACGGTGTCCGTGGTGGTGCGATCGGCTGGAGCAGGCCCGCGGATCTCACAGGCGGAGTCTTGTGGCGCTGGCACTCACGATAGCCTTCGATGTACACTAGTTGATAGTCGCGGCCAGTAATACCGTTGGCGTACTCTGGCGAGAGTTCGCGAATAGCCCTAATGTCCTGACGTGGGCTCATCGTGGCACGCAAGGAGGATCTCATCCCGCATGTCGGTAGGAACAACGAGTAGGAAGGCTTTGTCGCTACCACGGGCGTTTTCCTTGTAAAGAATGCCTCTTCTAAGACATAAAAAGAACAGCTCACGAGCAGTGTGTTGAGAAACCTGAGAGTTCCGGCCTTCCAGGGAATCAATAGGTGAGCGTAATTTTTCGTCTTTCCACTGTTTTGACATGAATTCCGAATCACTAACTGCTCCGAGAAGACCATATTCATCCTCGGAGCCCCTGATAGCGTGTCCCACAGGCGCTCGAGAAAGCGCGTCGGCATCTTCCTGTTTGCGCCCTAACCTGCACACAATCGTAATATCGAACTCCTGCAAACGCACACCTCACCGAGCGAGACAGCCTGATGGATCTCTGAGATTGGCCAGCCAGCCGAGCGAGTGGTGATCAGTCACCACTTTGAAGGGACGACCGCAGAGGTAAGGACAAAATTTGGTCGTTGCCCACACGCCTGCGAGGCATTATTTTTCTGATGTAGAATAGTTATTCTCTGCTCGAGAAAGAGTATGACTGGCGTAAGCTCTTACATTCTCAACGCCACCGTGTCGTTGTTCAAGGACAGCGCCAAGTCCGACGTTGCTGGCATCTGTATGAATTTCTGTAGCAGCGTCCTCATCGAAATGGGCAACAGGGGCTGTTTGCATTCTCTGTCGTAGCTCTGTAAACGCTTTATCTTGTTCTGCACTCCAAGTAATGGGCACGTCGTCTCGGGTGAGTCGTGTAAGAGGATCAGCTATCTTCGAGAAGTTGGCGATAAATCGGCGATTATACGCGCACAAGCCGAGGAAACGGCGTACTGCTCTTTTATCTGATGGAACAGGGAAGGCGGTGACGGCAGCAGTTTTTTCTGGATCAGGTCGCATTCCATCCGCACTAATGACATGTCCCAAAAATTTCAGCTCTTCGTAGCCGAAATGGCATTTTTCGGGCTTCAGCGGGAGTTAAGCTGTGCGAATGGCTTCCAGCTTCCTTTCTCAGACGCTTCAGATGTTCTTCTAAGCTCTCGGAAAAGATGGCCACATGATCGAGGTAGACAAGGCAGCTTTGCCACTTCAAGCCAGCGAGAACTGTGTCCATCATCCTCTGAAAAGTGGCTTGGGCAGAACAGAGGCCGAAGGGAAGAACTGAGAATTCGTAAAGTTCGTCTGGAGTCACAAACGCGGTTATTTCGTTCATACACTTCGATTTGCCAATAGCCACTCTTTAGATTGATGGACGAAAAATGCTTCGTGCGTCGTAACCTTTCGAGGGAGTCATCGACCCGCGGAAGTGGGTAGACGTCTTTTTCCGTAGCGCTATTAGGCTTCCTGTAGTCAATACAGAATCGCAGCGTTCCGTCTTTTTTCTTCACTCGAACGACTGGCGAGAACCAAGGGCTGCGGGATGGTTGAATAATCCCGTCATCGAGCATCTCTTTTACTTGTGTCTGAATAGCCCCGCGTTCTAACGCGACAAGGCTGCTGCCGGATGGGGCTGACGTCATCGTCGGTAATAATTCGATGCTTCGTGAGGTGTGTTTGACGGACTTTGGAAGAAGAGGCGAAACAAGATTGAAAATCCCTTAAAAAGTCATGAAGTGCAGCCTTTCTCTCGTCAACCAGCGTCGAATTAATGTCAATGTGGTCTAAAAATTCATCATCCTGATGTGTTTCCTCGGACGTGAAGCACTCCGTGACGTCGGCAACAGGGTCTCCATAGGCTACGGTGGTTCGGCGGAAAATATGCCGGTGCTAGTAGTTGAAGTTCGTAACTAGTATCTGTGACTGTCCGTCACGGACACGCACAACACTTCGGGCGGCGCATACACCTTGGAGTAGCAGAAGTGATAGGTTGCTTTCAGCCACTACGTCACCGTCTCGGAGGTCTTCACAAGTGACTTCGATGGGAACAGTTGCTCGAGGCGGCATCTTCACACTGTCGTCAGCAAAACGCAGCGCAGGTCTACAGCAGTTGTCAGCGTCTCGATCTGTTGCGGCTTGAGTCAAGAAGGTCACGATGCATTCCCGGAAAGATTTATGATGGCACCGTATTCCAGAAGGAAGTCCATGCCGATAATCAGCTGACGTGAAAAGTCGCGAAGAACGAGGCAGCTGAGTACAAACGTTGACGCACGAAGTTTCACTCTTGCCGTACAGCGACTCAGCGGTGTTACAACGTGTCCTCCAGCTGTTCGAATTCGCGTTCCATTCCACGGCGTAATCACTTTCCTGAGACCTTTTGCTAGCCTTCCACTGATAGCCGAATAGTCTGCACCAGTGTCTACCAACGTATTGACCTGAAAACCGTCAATCAGCACAGGTTTGTCGAGTTACATGCGGTCACTGTGTTCAGATGTGGATGTCACCGTTTCTTCGGTACTGGGATCCATCTCTGATGAAATGCCTTCCGCGTTGCGTATAAGCGTCGATGGGAGGTCTTCCGCACTTTGAGTCCCAGCGACCTTGCCCCCGGAGGCCGCTGCCTTCAGTTTTCCCGACGCGGGCTCGGGAAGCATCGGGAAGTGCTGGGTACAACGTCTCACGATCCACCCGATACCCAGCACCTCCACCAGTCTTGTCACTTTTGTCACGACAAACTTGATATAATGGGCTCGTTAAGTCGACTAGCCAAGCAGCAGCTTATATAGATTGTCTTTGTCCTCTTTCTTTCAAGGATCTCACCCAAGCAGACCATGTGGTAATATACAGTAACTCTAGTTCGCTCTATGTGTCGCGAATCGTCGTACGCGGCGTGCGGCGTCGCGCGTCGCATCGGATGCCGAATCGCACCATGTGTCTCAAGCTTAAGTCGTGGCCGTTTGGGCAGCCTGAGGCGCCGAGAGTGCCGCACCGAGAGGCGGAATGTCTCGACAGGGCCAACTGGTGACGAAGTTCATCCATTCGGCCGCCTTGGTTTTGTGCAAGTGCTCGGAAATCAGCACGCTCATGTACGATTTGTCGGAGCAAACCAATGATGTGATACCTATGGGTATTAGTTACATTACATGAGGCATCGAATGAAAGATTTTGGATCTGTTTTTGATGTGCGACCACGTGGTGGAAAGAAGCTTGTGGCATTTCATCATTTATGGCAGCCACCCTTGCATCTTGCGCCATACCCGCTGCAGCAGGCAACTGAATGTCAGGAATATCAGGGATTGCCGGAACGGAAGTAACTGGCACATTCTGCAAATCTACATCGAGCAGCGCCCTGTCGCCATCCGCCGAAAACGCCAAGCTATCCGAGTCGAGGCGAATACCCCGGACCAGGGTGACCGCTTGCCATCGGAGGCTGTACAGAAATGGCCTGTGGCTCAGACATACCAGAGCAGGTATGAGCCAGCCTTGTTGGAACGGGCAGCCGGCGGCCTAAGATACGATTGGTAATTGCGGCCAAATGGCCACTAAGAGAGTATCGAGTCCGTGTCGAACGGAATCCCAATGTGTTCAAAAGCAACCTCTGAATAAATTCAGAGAGCCGGAAGAGAGAATAGCTGATCTTTTGCAACAAAACAGCGGAGCCTGTGCGCGTCAAGCCTCTCCTCTTTATTTGTCGTCGTGTGCGCCGTTTTTTTATAAGCAGTGCCATATCGGATAATAAAGGCTCATTCAGACACTGCCCACTCTGGTCTAAACAGCATCGTCTGGTTTCCCGCCCACACGTCCGTCGGCCACATGGAGGTCAATCTTAATGATGTGAAGCATGACGTGCCTCGAGGTCTCCCGTTCCGAGTTGCGTCTGTGGTTGACACTATCTGCGCAGACTCTCTATAGTGGAGGAACCGGAGTGGGCAGTTTTATATTTGGCCCTAAGGTTCATCGTGGAAGGCGCTATTGTGGGTGGACCTGTGTGCCGGATGCTTTAACCTAAATATCGGCGCTCGGTCGAAATCACGTAGGAATTGTCGATCAAAATTTTATTTTAGTTGTTCGTTTATTGTTAATCAATTTAGCCATTAAACGACTATTCACTTTCGGGTGATGTTCTAATCGATTAATCGACATTTTTATGGCTGCTTTTGAAAGCACATCTCATTGTTTGAGAAACATTGTTTGTATTCGCAATGTTCCTAGCAGCCGCGCCGCTGAGCAGAATTCAGGAGCGTCCTCTCGAAGATGATCAGTGCGCAGGTGCTTCCTTCTTCGGCTGTTAACACGTTAGCAAGAAGTGAACACAAGCCACTTTGTATGTTTCGCGCATCAATAAATATACGAGACCGTGCTTGACGCGATAATTATGATTCGTTCTTGCAAGACGCGAAGTTTTCGCGAAAATACATGGCAAATCGCGCGTTCGAGTATAGTCCGCAGAGTATACATATCAGCTTCGCGAGATTTTCTGCAGCCACGTTGGATAGGTAATTATTATTGCCTGACCTTTGAAGTCGAACGTCATCTTGTTTTACGTGCGTGTAGCAGTTGTCAGTGCTTTTGTAATGCATGAATTCCATAACATTCTTTGTACGCGAAAAGTAGCGCAGGCTCGCGATTTGCTCTTTCAAACGTTGGCCCATGCTGCGCTACTTGATTTTTACGTTCAAGTGATTCGCTTCTTGCCTGTCCAGATAAGTGTAGTGAGTGACGAAAGTGGTAGTAATAGGTGTTCCAAGGTCAACCTTGAGTGTTCTGAAGGGACGCCGTGTTGGCGTAGCGCGTGGTTTGTGACGCGTTGCGGGCGTTATCGAAGTCGTTCGCGGAGAGAATTCTTCAAATTACCTTCAGCAGTGGTTTTCCAAGAAACCATCTTGACGTTGAGGACTTTTCCCTGGACGTAGAATCATATAGGTGTTCTCTGGTAGAACGCACCCAGAGGGACAGCAGCGATGAACGATTAGCGGCTAACTCACGAGCAGCGAGTTGCGCTTCGCGTCTCCTCGTGCGGAATCGAATGTTCTTTCACGCTCGTACGTCACTTTGATTGCATGTATTGTATAATATCCTTCAGCGAGCTCAAAATAAAAGCATGGTTTCTCTTGTGCATTGCATGTAGCCTGATTAGAGTAGATATTACGCTGCGCCGCTTGCTGCCAACACGCTTGAGCTCGACCAGCGAAGCAAAATGGTTAGAAATTGCGACTACAGTCATCTGCTAACTTCTCCTGCACTTCACCGGTACCGTCCGAAGGACGTTGTTCGACGAATTTTCACAATTTCAACGTTGCGAAAAGCGTACGCATGTATTCGTTTCGATGTCCTTGTTGCGGCCACGCTGATGGAACCTGCAACATCTGGGTGCAGTGAATCGCGCACTGTTAGAGTCTGATCATGGCTGTGACACAAGCGCTTCTTGATTGGAAGTTAAATGCCTGTGTTCAGTTGAAGCAGCAACTCCACGGTGACTACAGCGCGAGTTGTGACGATGGCGTAATATGTTTGCAAACCATCGCTACGTCGTTAAACATTAGAACCTGTGCAGCCGTGATGGCGCGCTACTTGCTAGTGGCCCACTACTGCGGCAAATCCGTCAGGCAGCCTTGGCACAAATTATCTCGGAGTGTCGTTCAGTTCATAGATAAATTCGAGTTTGAGCAGTTTTTCTGTAGCACGCACAGGATTACGAAAGGCGTAGTTGTTCAACGGTCTATCAGCTGACACCCCAGCCTTCGCACTTCGGCAAGAAATGAGGAAGCGAGCATTTAGCAGTGCCCATCGTTTGGGAAAGTTCTTTGGCCCGATGTAAAGTGTTAATTTTTATGAAAGAGAACACGGCGACGCGTGGCCTGCGTGCTCCGGCGGCGGCTGGCAGCGCGTTCAAGCTGGAGCGAGAGCAACCACAGTCGCGTCTTCCCGCGGCGAGCAAAACAACCATTCATTACTGATATAGAACGCCAAGATTGCGACCCCCCCCCCTTCAAGGCGATTACCTGCTCTCGCGTAATCAGTTTGAAGGAGGAGGGGCCCGCAATTTCGCCGCTCGTTCCATGACGTCGACGAGGTGCGAGTCCAAAACACCGATTGCGTTCGAGAATACAGACAGCGCGCGAGTAACGCCGACGAGACATAAGCCAAGGAAGCCGAGCGCAAGCGTTTTTAATGCGTGCCGCCTCCCATGTCTGTGTTTCCAACAAACGTTTACTCTAGTAAATGCTGTGCCGAGTTTCGCTTCAAACTGTTCTTCCAGCAGCCGCGTCGACGCCGTTTTCAACCGGGTCAACGCCGTGCGCACCGCTGCTGTATCGCATCCCATCAAGGTTCCCTTCGAGGAGATCTCCATAGTTTTATGTTTGGACGGGTCATGACCTTCGCCGTCCACTCACGTCACGTAGTACCAAATTCGGTTTATGTGAAGCTGTTGAAACGGCCACGAGCGCATCATGAGCGAGGTAAGTTGTCATATTCTAACATACATGCCATGATTATCATGTTAGCACCAGTCATATACCTTAGTCATCCATTTACGTTACGTAACACCAAGTTTTGTGTGTGAAGCTAGTTAAACGGCCACAAGGGCATCAAAAGCGCGGCATGTAGTCATGTTGTTACATGACACGCTTCTCATTATTATCTTTGCACTAGTCACATACCTTCGTCGTCTGGTATTTGTGAAACTAGGGAAACGGCCGTGGGCGCATCATGAGCGTGGCACGTAGTCATGACTTGCATGACATGCATGTCATGATTTTCATGCTAGGGTCTGTCACTGATGTTCGCCATGCAATCATGTCATACCATACTGGTTTCGCAATGTGTAATGTGAACGAAACCACCGCAAGAGCAACAAGACCATGAAATGTAAAGGATGACATTCATGACATGGATGTCAGGGTTTTCATGTTATGACTTCTCAGTCATGCTCTTCATATATACTCTGTTCCAGAAGTTCCATGCAGCAGAGCCAAGGCTATACGACCCTCGAACGCAGGTTGTTGCGAAGCGAGATGTAGTGCCCCATATACGTAGCCCGTTGTTTGCTTTCGTGACTTTTGCAAGCGGTCTCGTTGGAGGATTTTTTCTTGAAGGCTTTTATGCGTGTTGTAGCTGCGATTTGTATGACGATTTTGTCGCATTTTTTGTAGAAAACAATTTTTGTGGCTTCATGATACTGAAGAAGGAGTTCTTGCTTGTACGTGTAACATGCAAATGACGAAAGAAATAACGCTGTTGCAGCTCGTATGGGTTATGTTTTTACTTATAAAGTACGAAGAAATGGTACGAGACTGCCTAAATTTTTATGAGTAATCTGCACAGCCCGAGCGTTCACATCACCACGGAGGACCCAGTCTTTGGTTGCGATTAATCCGCGGTGGTAGATTTTGTCACTCCTGTCTAAATGGCGGCGCCCGGTTCACCTGGGCAATATCATTCCCGGATCAGCTTTTACGACAAGGGAGCGAAGCAGTTGGCTCTAAATGTGTTCGAGACACTGCGTAAGGAGGGCGGCAGAAATGCAAGCATGAGCTCTCTCATTGGGAGAACGGCTGCGTTCATTAACGTCAGCGAGCGTGCGCTGTACAAGTGGCTAGCGCTGCACGATAAGCACGGCGATGAACCGGAAATAAAGCCATCATTTCGTATCGAACGCGAGCGGCAATTCACATGCCCATAGGCATGTGTATACGAAATCCGAAGAAGCATGGTGCTTTCATATTCCATTTGGCTAGTGCGGCACTTTCCACCGAAACATGAGCCACAGAACCCAACCCCTCACATGTCTGCGTGGAAGTATTTCGAGGACGCGCGCTTTTACAGCGCCGAGGAGCATATTTAACCGCTATCACAATTACAGCTCATCTCGTTGCGCAGTTGCACTGTGTCTCGAGACGCTCTTGCCGCTTTCGCTGCAGCACACGTCACAAGCAGACCACAAGGCGCGGAAGGATACACTTAGAGGTGCTCGCCCTCCTGATTGGTTGAGAAGGCATGTAGCTTCCACAGTGCTGTACGGAACTTCTGGAACAGAGTATAGTTATGCTATGCCATACCAATTTTGGTATCGGTAGAATTATCGAAACGGCCAAGAGGGCTAAAAATTATAGATTGATAGATAGGCAGACAGGCAGACAGAGAGACAGGCAGATACACTCAAAGTCGGCGAAGTTCGCTACGAAATGCTTTGCATTTAGAACAGTAAAGCGAGTTTTGACATCCCGATTGTAGCCCACTGTGCATGCGCGACGTAAACAGCATTTGGTATTGGCGTTGGGGACGCTATTTCTTGTATTTATCGGGAGCGTAAAAGCCTACCCCAAAAGTTTTAACTGCTTCAGACAAACATGACGGCACCCGTTGAAGCGTGAAGGGTCTGACCTAGAATGAGGGGAATGTCTAAACCGCCGCAGACCCTATTAGAAAACCCTTAGGTCCTGCTTGACCCAAATCTAGCTTTCGCAAACGATTTTGGGGCCCAAGTCTTTCGGGGTCCCTATTCGATAACGACGCACATTTGCAATACCCACCGGCATAGAGTTTCCTCACTTTTTTTATCTCTTTCCTTTTTCCGTCGCTTGCCTTCTATATCTCTTCATCTATTTCCATCTATTCTTTTTATGCTTCTTTCCCCCACCCCTACAAGAAGCTGTGCCGTGCTCCCTTAAGGGCTGCAGAAATAATCGTTATTTTCCTTTCTTCACCAAACCACTACCACCACCACCATAGTTTCATACAAGTATTATTGTAATGGAAGCGGAAATGTTGTAGGCCTGTGTGCACAGATTTGGGTACACGTTAAAGAACCCCAGGTGGTCGAAATTTCCGGAGCCCTCCACTACGGCGTCTCTCATAATCATATTGTGGTTTTGGGACGTTAAAGCCCACAAATCAATCAAGTATTATTGTATGAAACTCTATGCCCACCGCTTTCCCCGTCGTCTGTTATCCACATTAATCGAAACGTGGGGGGGGGGGGGTCTTCATGGTCTTGATGTTGCACATTAGCTATAAGAGACTGCTTCATGTGGCTGGATGGTGTTACATTTTGTTCGACATGGAATAAAAATACGCACGTTTTTAGGCTACCAGCAGTCGCGTAGCTGGTGAAGGTTTTGGAACTTAACAAAAATTAAACGACCCCCCCCCCCCAAGAGGACTGATCATGGGGGAGACGCTGCGCTTGCCGAGGTGAGCGGATGCGTTCACTTCGGCTTCGTCTTTTGCGAATGTTTCCGCAGCATTTTCGTCACTGTGTGGTGCATATTTGAGATCATTCGATCCGTGAAGAAGACAGGATGTTTGTCCTGCACCCGATTGCCTTGAATGTCGGGGATGCCGTGCTCGGAATCATGCAGAGGACCATAACTTTGAGATTTGTTTCAAGCTTTGTGGAGGTCGACACCTGATGACAGATAGACAATGCAGATAATGGTACCAGGTTCCCTACGTCGTGCGTGTTCGCCGACAGGAGTGAGCCAGGGCGGAACTAGCAGCGGAACAAGAAGCAGTCGAGGTGGCGCAGTTGGCAAGCGTCTCTAAACGCTCTGGGAGACGCTCGCGCTCTGGGCGCCGTTAGAAGTTGGGACGACGGTCATCGTATGAGAGTCCAGCCTCGATGAACCGCTCTGCGTCCATTGGTGGAGGCGGCAGTGCGGCTGGAAGGCGGACCACCTGGGCTGACATGGTCAAAGGTTGACCCGTGACTGAACGAACACGGGAGCAGAGCCAAGAGCATGTGAGTTGTAATTGGGATAAGGAGAGGATCGCAGAATTGGAGAAAGAAAATCATAGCTTAAAAACAGCCATTGAAGAGCTTGTAAAAGAGATAGCTGAACTTAAGAGAAGTTTACAGTCCGGTAAAAGCACTAGTGAGGGTAGCAAACCTGATATCCTGGTTGAAGTACCAAGGTTTGTGGAGGTTCCTAAGGCGAACGTGGCTAACGAGGACACACCGGCTCCGAGAAAGAGGGCGCTCTCGATTGCGCGGGCCCAGGCCAAGGTTGGTTCTGAGCTTAAAGAAATGATGACAACATTGCAGGAAAGTATGAAAAAGATCAGTATTAGTTTAGAGCGGATAGAAGAGAGAGAAAATATCACGGATCCCAGATTAGGTAAAATTGAAGTATATCTTAACGAGATGTTGGTTCCTGCTACGGAGCGGGAGTGCTCTCAGCCGATGACCCAACAGGACAACTTTCCTAGTGGAATTAAGCTCAACACGAGTAAGCCAAATTTATATAGTCAAGATGGCGGCTTCATTAAATAGTTCATTTAGTATTTGGCAGTGGAATTATCGCGAATTTCATCATAAGAAGACGTGCCTGAAGCAGTTTGTTAGAACGGGCAACGTGAAACCTCAGGTTATCATGTTGCAGGAAACTTTGACATCCAGCGTAACCTTAACTGAATTCAAAGCGGAGGTTAAAGATAATGAAAAGGACAGAGAGCTCGCCACACTCATCTGCAGAAGGTTGGCGTATGTTAGGCGTGATCTTCACATGGTGGATTGCAGGATTTAATATATTATGGTCGAGGTGATTTTAGATCGACAAGGAGCAAGTAAGATGAGCGTTTACCTGCTTAACTTATACAGCAGCCCCAGCGACACGAAGCAGAGTTTCAAAGCTCTCTTGAGCAAGGCAGCCAATCTCGCTAAGAATGCACCGTTGCTTATTGGAGGGGACTTTAATGCGCCATATCATGTGTGGAAGTATGTATATAGCACACCAAAGGCGAGAGACTATGGCAACAGGCCCTAGACTTCAATTTATCTCTTATTACAGACCCTTCGTATTGCACTCATTGCGGCACGTCAACATGTAGAGATTCGACACCATGGTAGATCTTACTTTTGTTCGGGGGGTGGAGGATTCGTCAAAATCAAATTCAAATATAGATTTCGGCAGCGATCATTACATACTTATGATTACGTTAAAGGTGGCTCCTAAAAAGGAGCGAACATTTAAGCTTGTTAACTGGGATGCGTTTAGTAAATGGAGAGAACAGAGAAACGAAGATCAGGGGAATGAGTTGACCTCGGAACAGTATACTAGTCAGCTCAAGAGTGACGTTGAGGCAACCACGAAGGAACTTAAAACAGCTATAGACACAAATCAAATGGATAGTCGTCTGGCACACTTGTTTGAAGCGAAGCAGTCACTGTTGGCGAGATGGAAGGGTCAGCGGTCGAACAGGAGGCTTAGAAAGCGTATAGCAATGGTTAATAAAGAAATTGAAGACCCCTGTCGGGTATTGTGCAAGCAGCGATGGGACGAAGTATGCAATTCTGTAGATGGTGGTATTAAAAGGGAAGGCCCCTGGGATTTACTCCAACATTCACAGTATGAGACCAATTGTAGGTCTAACCAAAGGACGGTGATAGGTAAGCTGGTCCATGATGTGTGCCGGAACTCATCAGAGGAAGAGGTGCTGAAAAATTTGGCTGTGAGATTACTCCACAGCAAACCTGCCAGAATACATCTGACTTCGGATTGGAATATAGTGGGGATGAGAATATATTTATGGATAAGGAATTTACTGAAAGTGATATAAGGATGGCATTGCAGGATCTTAATAGTCGATCGGCATCAGGGCCGGATGGCATTTCTAATAAAATGTTAAAGAATTTAGACGATGGGTCTATTGAGTTCCTTACGCGGGAGATAAATAGCCGACGGAAGGATCTTCCCCAGGAGAGTGGAAACTTGCGACTACTGTCATCATACCGAAACTGGGCAAGAGCGTAGGGCTGTAAAATCTCAGACTAATTTCGCTAACATCGTGTTTGGGGAAAGTCGCTGAGCATGTCATTTTAAATAGGCTAACTCGTTACGTTTTGGACAAGTCTTTTTGGACTTTTTGGAGTCTTTTCGCACTCGATGATATGTTTTCGTCCTGCCTGGCCTCTCGACTCAAGATGTCATGCTTAGGATTAAGCATCATCTACTTGATCGGTGGACAAGGGATACTAGGGTATTACTTGGACTTGATGTGGAAAAAGCTTTCGACAATCTCCAACACTCCTTCATTCTACAGGTGCTGTCAGACTTGAATCTGGGGCAACGGCTTTTCCTTTTTAGGCTTTCCTTAAGAATAGAAGGACATGTCTCAGGTTGGGGGAGATCAAGTCTTAAGTCTTCAAACTGGGTTTTCATGGTACACCACAAGGATCCGTACTCTCGCCAATGTTGTTCAATTTGGTGATGTCAAAGCTAGCTAACGTACTGGACACTGTCGAGGGTATTGGCTATAGTATCTACGCGGACGACGTCACAGTACGGAGTGTCGGTGGTAGTGACGGAGAGATTGAGGCTAGGCTGCAGGAGGTGGTAACGCTTACGGAAAATTGTTTAGCTCGTATGGGACTCAAGTGCTTCTCTGAAAAGTCGTAATCGTTAATCTTCAAATCCAAGAAGTTAGGTTGTAGGCCGAAGAATTGAATACCGGAAGTTGACACTTGCATCACTGTTCGTACTAGCAATGAGTCATTGGTACCGAATGTAGATGCTATTAGGGTACTTGGTTATGTAACTGAAGCAAACGGATCGAATAATATAACTATTCAGCGTATTACCAAAACACACGAGGCTATAAGACTTATCCGAAGGATCTCTAACAGGCATAGAGGATTAAAAGAAGAAGGTGCGATGCGCTTGGTTCCTACATTTATTTTGTGCTATTTTTCGTACGTAGCTGCTATGCTAAATTAGAAAAAGGAGAAAAACAAATCGAAAGCTTTAATTAGAAAACCGTTAAGGTGGCGCTTGATTTGCCTGTGAGTGCGTCAAATTATATGTTGTTGCGGCTGTGTTTGCATAATACTCTTGATGAAATTGCCGAGGCTCTGCATATAGCACAGAGAGAGTGGTTGCTGGGTACGCCAGCTGGTAGGTATACCTTACAGTCAATCGGAGAATCGGTGGCGACTCGTGATGGTGCGCGCCTATACGAGTTAACCGTGAACATCTGGGCTAATATGATGGTTTGTCCGTTTCCGCGAAGTGTGCACCCTATGCATATTGTAGGGAGGTGAATGGCGAGAGCTAGGGCTTTGTTGCGCGAGGCAAAGGATCAGGAGGAAGAGTCTGTGTTTTTTGACGCAGCATGGATTAACGGGAAATATGCTTACTCGGTGGTGGTAGTAGATGGGAAAGGGAGCATTCGAAATTCCGCTTCCGTTTATATGAAAGATTCGGTGGTCGCTAAGTAGGTGGCTATTGTCCTAGCACTGATTGATTCGGGAAGAGTTTTAATATTTAGTGACTCTCACTCTGTAATTAAAGCCTTCTCGAGGGGAGTTGTTAGGGAACCGGCTTACAGACTGCTTCCGGGTAAGGACATCACTCTGCATACCATTACTTGGTTTCCGGCGCACATGGGGTCAGTGGAGGGAGCTCCACGTAACCTCAATGAGGTGGCGCACAGGAAGTCACGAGGAATAGTGTGTCGTGCAATCCATGAGGCGGCTGAATCTCCCGCTCCGGAGTTTCTGTTGACGTACTATGATATAACAAAACAATATTATTTAGAGCGCAGGGAATTCCCCTTGCCACATTCTAGACCTAACAGGCCACAGGTGGTTACATTAAGACTTTTGCAGGCGCGGACGTACCCCAACCCGGTCATCATGAATAAAATTAACCCTGACTGCGGGGTTGTGGTTTATTGTAGTAAGTGTGGGGGCTTGCCCAATTTTGAACGCATGCTCTGGTGCTGCTCGGCAGTGGCTGGTGCGGTTTCTCACGGTGAACAGTGGTGGCAGCGAATGCTGCACAGTGATGCGCTGGCGGACCAACTCAGGGCTGTCCAGAAGGCCCGTGTGGCGGCAGAGGGGCTTGGGCTCCATAGGGAAAGAAAAAAACTAAGGAGAGACCCTATTCTATCCCAATGCATTGCGAGAAGTGTAGCGAAAGTGACGTCAAATATATGGGGCAAACAAACCTGCATGGTGCAAACAAAACAGCTTCGCGGCGTGCTCTCAGTGCTGTTTCGCTTATATAGTGTAGGCGTTAACTTAACGCGCATGGTATGGTTTGCATGCGGTAAAATGTTGTGAGCACACCTTTCCCAGACTGTTCGTGCAGGGCAGGCCCGAGCGCGGCGTGCTGAAATACTTCGTGGAGTGTTTTTGTACAACGGCACAGAAAGCACCGGTACGTGTCCGAATGAAAATCATTCAGCCCTTGCATCATCGTATTCGCACTCACCAGGCAGTGACTTACGCATTCTACTCACCGCAAGGCCTTTGCCTCTCTCTCTCTCTCTCTCTTAGCCATATTTGCTGATCTACGGGCCGATTAGCAGTTCTTTGGTCTTTACGACGCGAATTTTGTCGGGATCGGGTTGCACGCCTTTAGCACTGACAAGATGGACAAGCACAGTGACTGTTTGGCTGCCGAAACGGCATTTGGAGGAGTTGAGCTGTAGGCCTGCCCTTCTGAAACTTCCAGAACAGCTGACAGACGGCTAAGGTGACTTTCGAATGACGGCGAGAATACAATGATGCCGTCGAGATAACAGAGGCACGTTGACCATTTGTAACCCCGTAGCAGGGAGTCCATCATTCTCTCAAATGTAGCGGTAGCATTGCACAAGCCAAAGGGCATTACCTTAAACTGGAAAAGTCCATCCGGTGTAACAAATGCAGTATTTTCACGGTCTAATTCTTCGACGGAAATCTGCCAGTATCCTGAACGCAGGTTGATACAGGAGAAGTGGGCAGACCCGTGCAGGCAGTCGAGGGCATCGTCAATCAATGGCAGTGGGTAGACGTCCTTGCGCGTGACCTTGTTTAAGTGACGGTAGTCGACGCAGAAGCACCAGCTGCCATCCTTCTTTTTCACCAGTACGACTGGTGAGGCCCATGGACTGCAACATGGTTCAACGGCGTCTTTTGTGAGCATTTTATCAACTTTACGTTGGATGACTTGTCGCTCTGCATGTGACACATATAAGGGCGTCATCGGATTGGGCTGGCGTCTTCAGCGTTGATCCTGTGAGTAACAACTGACGTCTTTCCTAAAGGACTGTCGCCAAAGTCGAAGATGTCCCCGAAGGATGCCAAGATATGCCGGAGATCGGCTGCCTGTGCTGGAACGAGGTCAGGCGCGATCATCTTGTCAAAGTCGGCATAAGTGGAGCTCTGTGAAGAGGATGCAGTAGCGGGTAAATGAGTGTCTGCAATGAATGCAGAAACAGAATGTTCAAAGATAGAAGAGACGTTGGCTAGAGTCATGCCATCTGGAACAACTTGAGCGCACCAGCTGAAGTTCAGTATCGGTAGCGACGCCACATTATTCGTAATCGTCAACAGAGTATAAGGAAGGGCAACAATTAAATCTAATAACACGTCTAAAATTATTACCAGCACATAATCGTCATAGGGTACAGCAGGAAAAGACTTCATGGTTACATAGGTAACAGCTTGGAGCGCTAGGTGAACGTATTCGACAGAACACAAACGTGGTTGAGATGTAGTTGGAGTCTCAAAGCAATAAGGTAGGTCAAGCTGAAGTAAGCCTATTCTACAGTCAATTAAGGCAGAGTGCGCAGCAAGAAAGTCCATGCCCAGGATGAGTTCATGGGAGCACTTCTCGAGCACGGCAAAAAGCACAATTGTGGAGCGGTCAGCAACACTAACACGTGCGGAGCACATCCCAAGCACAGGAAATGTTCCACCGTCGGCGACTTGGATGAGCGGCACAGTGAGCGGTGTTAAAACCTTTTTAGGACGGCGGCAAAGTTCCGAGTTCATCACCGAAATGTGGGACCCTGTGTCTACATGGGCAACAACACATGCATCGTCTATTTTAGCATCTATGAGGCTGCGTCGTGTCGGCATAGTCAGATGATTTGGCTGGCGAATCGTCGATGCAGCATCACCTCTGGGAGCTGCATCGTCTAGTTTTCTCGAGCCAGATGTGCAGTCGGTGAAGGACGGCGAAATTGGCGTGAGCGTGACGATGGGCGACGAGACAGCGTTGAGCGGGACTGGTGGTCGGGAGGGTATTGTGACCGACAATGCACTGTCGACGAACCATTACCACCGGCTGGCCGAGGCGACTCGTGGCGAGTTCCGAAGTGGCCATCATTTACCTCTGCACGACGGTTATAGTCATAGGAAGGCTGACGCCAATACCACCTGCTATTGCAATAGCGGGCCACGTGACCAACGCGATGGCAGTTAAAGCAAATGGGTCGGTCATCAGCAGTCCTCCAATCAGCGGGATTGCGAGAGCGCACTGGGAACCTCTAGCCATGCGCGTAGGAAACTGGCGGACGACGTACAGTCGGTTGGGAGGGGCCGGCGGAGCACACAGATTCCAGGCCAACGTTCGAAAGCTCTTGGCAAACGATGGCATGCACTAAAGGCACTATTTGGGAGCTGGACTCACAGGCACGAGAGAAAGTTGAAGCGGGAGACATCGCTTCAAGTTCTCGACGGATGATCTTCGTGACGTGCTCTGCAGTCAGTGGTGCCTGTGGTACAGGCATGTCTTCGCACGACCATGTTGCTGCGGTGTTCTGAAGTCGAGCGAACTGATGAAAAATGCGTCGGCTTTTAGCGGCCTCAAAACGCTGGCACTCTCGGATAATAGCATCTACTGTGTCACAGTCTTTGGAAATTAGCAAATTGAACGCGTCATCGGCAATGCCTTTTAATATGTGCGCTACTTTCTTGGACTCCTCCATGCCGTCGTCTGCTTTGCGGCAAAGGCTTAGCACGTCCTGTATGTAAGAGAGGTAAGACTCCGATGACGTTTGAGTGCAAGATGCTAGCTTTTTCTTGGCCGCTGTCTTCCTGCCAGTCGATTTGCCGAACAGTTCACGCATCTTTTCTTTGCACGGATCCCAGCTGCCAATTTCCGCTTCGTGGTTCTCAAATCACACTTTGGCTGTCCCCTTCAGGTAAAATAGGATGTTCGCCAGCATGAGCGTTTCGTCACAGCGATAATTCCTGCTTGTTCGCTCGTACAGTGGCAACCATTCTTCATTGTCGACGTTGTCAGTCCCGCAGAACGTGCCAGGGTCTTTCGGCGGGGGCAGAACAACTGTCGTCGTTGCGGTGGCCGCTGCGGCAGCTGGAGTCGGACCCTCTTGTGCCATAGTGAAAGAAACCAAGCGTCGGCCGCTGCGTAGCTCCGTCTTGTTACCCAGCACCTCCACCAAAATGTCACGGGGTGAGGGTAGGCAGAGGGTAGAAATATATTTACTGATTGTAGACGGAGTACACAGTGTCCTTAAACCAAGATGGCGGAGTGGTGACAACCCCCCACGAGCTTTAATTCAATAGTCAGTGTGGCAATGCGCGATTTTGAGAGCTTGCTTCGTAGCTATTCCGTGCCAAGCCAGGCGATAGTACTTGACGTACTTCACGTCGGTAAGAGGGCACAGCTGTACCGTGCACGTAAAGTGTGTATTTCCATTGCGCACACAACTAACACGCAGCGAGCGCACACCGTACAATGCATACACACTTAGTCCGGTAACAAGAAAACTTTATTGTCCTTCCGTATGAGCGACACTACTTCTAAAAACACGACACAATGCCTACAACAGTAAAAACGAAAGTTTGCGTGTGTTCTGTTGACACAATAAGAACCAATGGAGCGTACAGCTGAGAGCTCCACATGCAAATACCATCAATAGTAAAGCGAACATCGTGAAAAGTGCCACCAGGTACATCCGGCGGCGCACGCGATTCGCACCGAGTATGCACTACAGCTGGGCATCGCACAGCTTTACTAAAAAAAAACACGCAAAAGAAGCAGCTCTCGTGCATTGAGTCGCTGCCGGCAGAGAATCCCGCTTCCGAGGCCGCTGCGGCGGCTGGTCGCCGGAAATCGAGAAGTGTGTACCTGCTTCTCCGCTAGGAGGTAGTGCGGGTGTTTGTGATGCGGCGGCTTCGCGAATATGACGTCATGGCCTCTCCTATACTTTCCTTTCACCATACTGGCCTCCTCTCTGTCCCGACGTGGGAGCAGCCAGTATCAGTCCCCAGGACAAATCCTCAGGACTTCAGTTAAGTTCTCCATACCATACCATAGACCCCCAAGACGCAAAAAAAACATGAAAAAGGTCATCTGTTCACTGTAGCCTATTAATAAGTATGTTGAAAATATGTAAATCATTTATATAAAAACAATAAAAACTTTATTTTTTTCTGAGCATATAGGGAGTTTTAGAATAGCGCACTGCGAGCCTTGCGGTGCGGTCGCTGCCACTGCGCATGCGTCGTAACGCGAGTCGGTGTTCGCGGACCACACGCAGAAACGACGATAGTTATAGCGCGTGAACAAACGATGACACAGAGACAAAAATGACACGAATGACACGTGTCATTCTGGTCTCTGTGTCGTCGTTTTGTCCTCGCGCTATAGCTATCGTCATGCCATACCAACTGGCCCAAGCTGCCACACTTCTAAGGCACGCAGAAAAGCCGGAATTGCGTGCGGCGACCGCGGCCCGCATGTGGCCCGCAAGCGCTGGTTTCGAGGCTACGGTGTCACTGCGACTATAGTGTACTAGAATATGGGGTAGTGGGTTCAGGGAGGACCGGAGGAGCCGTGACTGACGCATTTGGTCTCAACAGCCACGAGATGGCGCCACCTTAGCATAGGCTGTCACCGCTTTGCCTTTTATGCGCTTCTGTGCTTTGATATTAGTAATAGCAGGGGTTTAACGTCCCAAAACTACCATACGATTATGAGAGACGCCGTAGAGGAATGCTGCGGAAATTAAACCACCTGGGGTGCTTAAGCGTGCACCTATATCTAGGTACACGCACTTCAGTATTTGCGCCTCCTCCGAAAATGCAGCCGCCATGGCCGGGATTTGATCCCGTGATATGTGCTTGCATACGTGATTGCTGACAAGTCCGCAAAAAGCTTTCTAATGGGGTTGTTTGTACTGCATTCAAAGCAAAATAAAATGTCAAAGCCGCAACACACGGTTTAAATGCAGGCATTAACAAACGACGGCGAAGCAGTCATTCCTGGGTAAACTGCCTGCAGTTTTTAAAGCTCGGTTGGTGAACGAATAAAAAAAATGGAAAGATTGAGGTATAGAAGGAGCATATATATAAACTTGAAAGTTTCTTGTTATATTACTGCTATATCGAGTCGTAGTCTGCACAATGCGACAGCTTCGACTTCCTTCGTTACGCGCTGCACCGTTCTTGTCGATAGTTGCATCATGCACTTTTAATTATGTTTCTAAGGTGACAAGGGACACCGCTAGGGGGCCACGGAGTGCGGACGTGTTGCGCGTCGGCTCCGCAACTTTCCTATGTTTTTGGTGGATTGTCGAATTTATCGTGGAAAACGCTTCTCACCATCGATCGGTGGCAGTTTCAAGGACTTCCCTGACACCAAGTTTTGCCAGGTGGGACCACTTTTTAGCCACTTATTGGCGCCTTTTATTCCAGCACGAAAGCAAGAACGCCAAGTTCAGCGTCTCTGCGCACGACGCCATAGGCCGGCCGCTGCGGCGGTGGGGCCTGCAAGCCTAACGTGTCGCCGGACCTCCTCGGAGCTCCCGATCCCCGACGGCAGCGTACAAGGCCTTTGCCAGGGCTAAATGGATGTCGTAGAGGTAGAAGGAGAGGACATTCGGCCGGAAGATTTCGGCGAGGGAACAGGATGGTGCAGCGTAAAGAGAACGAAACAGGCCGACGGTGCGTCCGAGTCAGCGCAAGACCAGAAGACGGAGACGCAGCAACAGGCGGCTGCCGCGGAGACTACAGGGATTGCCCCGGATACTGCCACAGCGGCGCAGAATAAAAAGAAGTGTGCTCGTTACTTGCAGCACCTCGCTAAGGCGAGCCGAATGCCAGAGCTACCACCCGATGACTACAGGATCATTGTGCGCCCCCGCGGCGGATTCAACGGGGCTGAATACAAGATAGATCGCATTTACTGCTGCCTTCGTAACGCGGCAGGTATCGGTAGAGAAGCGGCTAGAGAGGACAGCATCTGCCTCAACGTTAAACAGAACGTCGTGGTGCTCAGCACTCCGTCCGCGGACAGAGCCAAACGCTACGGAGCCATCAGCAAGCTTTGCATCGGGAACCGAGAGTTCGAGGCGAACGCCTATCAGGCCGCCCAGGAGAACACTTCCAAGGGCCTGATTAGGAACATTTCCAAAGACGAGAGCCCGGAGGACATCGTTAACAACCTAGTGACGCAGCGCAACCCCGGCGTGCTGCATGCCAAGCGAATGGGCACCACGGACAACATCATCGTATTGTTCGACGGTTTCCATGTTCCCAGACACGTATACTATGGACCTATGCTTGTGAGATGCTCCCTCTACAGAAAGCACATCGACGTGTGCTACGCGTGCGGGAGGCTGGGCCATCGCTCCGACGTGTGTCCCAACCCTGCCGACAAGATTTGCCGTGGCTGCGGAAGCAGTAACCCACCGTCTGACCATCGCTGCGAGCCGCGGTGTCAACTGTGTGGCAAGGATCATCTCACGGGTGACCGCGTCTGCAAGGCGAGATACAAGACTCCTTACATAGTCAAGCGTCGCCGCCTAGAGCGAAAGCGGCGTGAAGAAGAGCAAGCGGCCGCAGCGTCCGACAGCATCTACAACAGCGGCATTAGCACCGAAGGCAACGGAGGTTACTACAATCATTATCCGGCGTTTGACAGTCATTCATCCAACGCCACCCGAAGAGGACGCTCGACAAGCCGAGACGCGAGAGGCGGCGGCGGTAAATCCCGGTTCCGCTCTCGCAGCCGGACACCAAGGCCGAGAAGCATGTCGAAGACGCGCGGTGGCGCCGTTCCGGGCGCCGCAGCTGTCAACCAAGGCACCCAACAAAGTCAGCAGCATCAGACGTGGCGCCAGCCGCAACAACAAGGACCCATGGGCACATGGCAGCAGGTGAGATGGGCGGATGTAGCCGCCTTTCGCGCCGGCGGCGTTGTTTCGGCGGGACGTCCTGGCGGTCCAGCCGTCGGTGGCGGCGGTGGGAGCGAGCTCAAGCTAGCGGTAGAGCGAGCGCTAGAACAACGCCTAGGACCATTACAATCGATAATTTCAGAGCTGAAACGCGAGAACGCCGCCCTTAGAGCGGAAAATTCCAAATTGAAAGGAGAGGCTCCACGAATGCAACAACCGCAGCAACAGTCGACGGCGCCGCCACCACCGACGCCTCGGTCTTCGACTCCGTCGAGACCCGAGGCGGCGGGGATGGACACGGATGTCGAGAGCAGTTCGGGAGAGGGGGCAGGCGGACGCGAAGACCGCCCGTGTATCGCGAAAAGGATAGCACTAGATCCTGCCAGGCACGAATCCACACAGCGATTTGGCCGTTATGATAAGCTACAGAAACAAATCGATACTATCGAGACCAGCCTCGATGAACGCTTTGCTAAACAGGTGGCACAGATGAATGACATGTTCAATAGTGCGATAGCTAAGCTCTCTGAACAAATGACACAAATGCTCACCGCGCACACGGCGTGCATAGAAAACATTGAAGCGCGACTCCCGCCATCTGCTGGCAGACCGATTAGAACGGTGAGTAAGCCCTACGCTAGACAGCAACAGAGTCAGCAGCAGCAGAACGCGCTGCCAGACGCCGAGCCGCAGATTCAGCCGCACCCCAGTCGCCTCGACGGCGATGGGCTAAATTAAACACAAGCATCGCCATGGCTAGACACGCGCACACTCACACTAACACTCACAAACAACAGTACACGATCTGGCAGTGGAACTGCCGGGAATATAGGAGGAAGCGGGGAAATCTCGAGCAATTTATTCGAAGCCGTGAGACGAAACCGGACATTATCCTTTTGCAGGAAACAAATTATCCGGCAAAACTAGCTTGTTACAAAGCCATAAATGCGGCCGCGGCGGACAACAGGCGGAAAGAAAAACGTGCTACACAGCGCTCGGCGCGTGGTGGGACGCCGGGGGCGGCCGCGGGTCGCCGAGGGCGGGGCGATCCGCTCTCGTCGTCGGCGCGACCGCGGTCGCTGCCGTCGCCCCCGCCGCGTCCGGCGCCGGTCGCCGCCGTGCTAGTTAGACGTAACATCACGGTGGCGCAGCGCGAACTTGAGTGCGTAAGGATACCGCATGTTTTTGTAGAATTATTTCCTAAGCGCGGCCGAGGCCTGTTTGTACTTAACGTCTACAGTAAACCCACGCTACAGCACCGATTTGGGGAGATGCTCCGGAGAGCAAGCACGGCCGCCAACGGCGCACCTCTGCTAGTTGCGGGTGATTTTAATGCGCCCCATGGGGCCTGGGGATACACGCGTGAAACGCTCAAGGGCAAACACCTTTGGGAAGACTCGCAAGACCAACGGCTTGAACTGATCGCGAACCCCGCAGATCCGACGCGCCGGGGTAACAGCGTGAGCGCAGACACGCTACCGTACCTCGCGTTCGTGTCGAATGTCACAGCGGCGTCTTGGCAAAACACGCAGGAGGACTTAGGGAGTGACCACTCTCTGATAGAGATTACGGTAGACACGGGCCCGAGCGTTCGTAGAACATACTCTGAAAGCACAGGCCGTAAACTCAAATTAGTGCAGTGGGACGCGTTCCGCAAAAAGAGAGCAGAAGGCGGGTGGGGTGACGAGCCGATCACGGATATAGACGAGTGGACCGCGACGCTCAATCGGGACGTAGACGCGGTAACGTGCCACATCCCGCCCGAAGCGAAGCTCGATGTAATCGACAGCAGGCTCCTACACATGTGGGAAGCAAAGCAAGCCCTACTCAAGAGGTGGAAACGCCAAAGACATAACCGGGCGTTGAGGAAACGCATAGCACGGTTAGACAGAGAAATTGAGGAACATGCGTTCCAAGTCTGTAGGTCACAATGGGAAGACCTGTGCAACGGCCTCGAGCGACAGATGCGAGGGGCGAGTGCTTGGTGCCTTTTCCGGCACCTATTGGATCCGGAAGATACTCGTGCCGCTCAAGGCCATAAAACTCGGAGACTTGTGAACGATCATAAAGGCGATGACCTGCTCGATGCAATACGTGACCGTTACTTTAAGTCGGCAGAGAGCGTCCAACACCCAGATTATGACGGCGTTGCTAATGAGCAACTAGACGCCGAATTTAGCGAAGCGAAAATTCGGGCAGTCCTTTTTGAACTAAACACCCGATCGGCGCCCGGGCTGGACCGGGTTTCGAACAAGGCTCTCCGCAACTTAGATGACGAGTCAATCTCCCGATTTGTGACTTATATCAACGAGTGCTGGCAACGTGGTTCCCTTCCTGAAGCGTGGAAAAGAGCTCGAGTTATCATGATTCCTAAACTGGGCAAGCAGGTTGCGCTTGATAATCTAAGGCCAATTTCGCTCACGTCTTGTGTAGGAAAAGTTCTGGAGCACGCAGTCCTCAAACGCGTGACTGACTTTCTCGAAGTCCGCGATGTATTTCCGCACACCATGCTAGGATTCCGCCGCAATCTCTCCGCACAAGACGCGTTGCTTCAGCTGAAGCACCACATTGTTGATGACATTACCAGCTCAACCAAGGCGATCCTTGGCCTAGATACTAAAAAGGCCTTCGACAGCGTTAAGCACGAAGCAATTTTAAACAGAGTTCAAACATTAGGACTAGGACAAAAAACATATAATTACATACGTGACTTCCTTGCCGGCAGACGCGTACGCGTCGTCGTTGGAGATGTGGAACTGCAAGAATTTGAGTTGGGCTCGAGGGGCACGCCACAAGGCTCCGTAATTTCGCCATTACTCTTTAATTTAGTTCTATTGGGGCTACCCGAGAAATTATTAGGCATACAAGGATTGTATCACAGTATCTACGCGGATGACATGCGCATGCGCCTACGCGGATGCGCGGATCTACGCGGATCTACGCGGATGACATCACCCTCTGGGTTCCCGGCGGAGGTTGTGATGGTCACGTCGAGCGTACGCTCCAGGCAGGTGTAGACGAAGTTCAGGAGTACTTGCGAGGAACGGGCCTCGAATGCTCGGCAACCAAGTCGGAACTTCTAATCTACAAACCTGCAAGTAGAGGTCGCAAAACCCCGCGCGACGAGGAAAGGGAGTGCTACAAAATAAGCGTTCTATTGGCAGATGGCACTCCCATTCCACACGTAGACAAAATTAGAATTCTGGGGTTACACCTGCAGGCAAACGGCCATAATGGTGAGACGGTGCGAAGACTACGTCGTTCGGTAGACGACACGATCCGACTCCTACGTCGTATCACGAACAGACGTACTGGTATGCGCGAACACTGCGCGATCCGTCTAGTGCAGGCGTACGCAATAAGCCGTATAACATACGTTGCCCCCTACATCAAATTGCTAGGCTCAGACAAAAACAAGATCGAATGTATAATACGAAAGGCTTTCAAGAGAGCAATTGGAGTTCCACTGAATGCGAGCACTGAAAAGTTACTAGAACTTGGACTGCACAACTCACTCGACGAGTTAATTGAGGCCCATGTCGTTTCGCAAAACGAACGCTTGGCGGGGTCTAAGACGGGTCGACACATCCTAGAGTCACTTGGCATCCGGTACCACACTCAGCAGGGAGAAAAATCGGATGTTTCTGCCTCGGTTCGCGACCGCCTAATTGTTCCGCCGCTTCCTAAGAATATGCACCCGACGCACCACGTCGGGCGCCGTAACCAGCGAGCTAGAGACCTTCAAAAGAAGTACGGCACTAGCGACGAAGTTGTGTACGTAGATGCCGCGAGATATGGGGACGGGAGACACGCACACGCCGCTGCGGTCGTTGACCGTGCGGGCAAATGCCTCGCGAGCGCCACGGTGACCACGGGACATACGGAGGCGGCCGAAGAAGCCGCGATAGCCCTAGCAATCGCCACGGTGCCGAACGCTACGATCGTAATCAGCGACTCGCAGGCAGCAATCCGCGGCTTCGCGCGCGGCCGCGTCTCGCGGGAAGCGGCCCGCATCCTTAAGAGGTGCGGTGATGGTGACTCAGCGTCGCGATCGCCACAACAAAATTTAACAGTCTTCCTCCTTTGGACCCCGGCACACACCGATGTCCCGCTTCCGGGCAACGAGGCGGCCCACGCCGCGGCTCGAGGTCTCACTCGCCGAGCCGCGGCACATTCCGTGGCCGCCGCCTCCGCTCCCGAGAGCGGGGCTTCTGATCTGCCGGATCGAGACACTTTGACAGACACGCAGCGACAACACAGACCACAATGGTCGTGGGGTGATCGTCTCATCACGTTCCGAGATATTACGCAACACTACAGACTGGAAAGGCGAAAGTTCCCGCCACCGCATGACAAATTAAACAGACACGATGCCGTAAGCTATCGCTTACTACAAACCCACTCTTACCCCAGCCCGGTCGTCTTACGCCACTGCTACCCGCACTTACACATTACCGATCTATGTAAAGCATGCGGGCACAGAGCAACGCTGCGCCACATGCTCTGGGAATGCGCCGATAACAATGGTCGAGAAACGGCCGCCGTTCGCGATGCGCCTATGGCGGCTGCCAATACCAGGCAACAGGAAGCCTCGAGCTCACTCGTTCCCGCCGCCGTCCCGTCTGCGGGAGCCGCGGGGGACCTTCTCCGTCGGCGACGCCGCCGCTGGGAGGCGGCGCTCAGAAGCTCGGAGCTCAACGACCAGCTCTGGGCTGTCCGGCAGGCCGAAGATGCCGCCCGAGTTCAGGGACTCAGCGCCGCCATCTGAGGCCACCAAGACCAAGCTGCCGGCCAAGTTCTAATAAAGTTTCCTCTCTCTCTCTTCTAAGGTGACAAAGCTGCCATTCGACTGAGAGGCATGCCATAGCTGGAGACTTGGGAATAATTTTGACAATCTTGGGTCATTAAACGATTACGCGCCCGCCAAATACTGCTGCTATGGCCGGGATATTGCACTGTGCAGTAAAAAAAAAAAATCACTTGGCACCACTGTCAGACTGTCAGAAGAAACCCTTTATTTACGAGCGCGCATACTGCAGTGAGCAGTAACATTGATCAAATTCGACGCCGTTCCGTGGAATTATCAGTTCACGATCACTTCATCACGGTGGCACCTTTATGAACAACGACTGATTTTCACGTGCAGCTTTTTTTTTTTTCGTTTGCTCTTGAGTGGTTGTTACCCTTCACAAAAAGATGAAGTCATGAGAACACGTAAATTACCGCTCTTTTTGACACGAGATGCAGTGCGATCGAGCTCACATAAATTCAAGGTAAACAAAGCTTGAGTAAGCGTTCCAGCGAAGCTGCAGTCTTCGTAGTCAGCAGGAAAGTACATCGATGAACCTGAATCAGTGGCCTCACCGTCAAGACAGGGTACTGCCGTTTTTTTGGAGAAGGTAGATTCGACCGCCGAGTTCTTCCGCTTTCTCGGAGGTCTTGGATGCGGCGTTTTCTTTGATAAGTAGCTTGAAGCGTTAGGCAGTAACATCGGCACAGCGTCCGGCGTTGGCTCTGGTCTCCTACGAGGTACGCGAACTTCTTCGCCGTTTATAACGTGCACGTAGTCTCCGAGAACACGTGAAGTCTCGAAGTGTGGCTCACATACAGAGCAACTTTCGTTCAAGGTCCCATCCTTTCAATTAAATTCTGTTCCCAAACCTTCTTCCGTGCTTCGTCTTTGGGTGCAGCGAAAAGCGACGGCAGCTCACTTTTTTTCCAATGGTATACCCTGTGTCGCACCTAGCTGCAAAAGCAGTGTCGTTGCCGCCGATGACTCGACATTGCCTCACTGTCGTGTGGCCAGCAAGAACATTGCCAGGAAAATTTTCGTTAAGCGGGCGCGAACAGAAGCAACAGGTCACTGAAATGCCCCCGAGAAAGCAGAGCGGCGCGGAGCTGACAATCATGCCTGCCCATGCTACGGCAGGGCCGCCTTGAGAACCGGTTTTTTATCCACGTGCGACGCTTCACGCGATGCATGATGAGAGAGGGTGCCTGAACACACTACCCCATATTCTAGTACGCTATACTGCGACCATGCGTTGCGGTTTGCAGCAGGGCAAACGCTATTCTAAAACTCATATGGCGCCGCTATATACGTCCGCAGCGTTTGCAAACGGCATTGTAAAACTCGTTAATAACTTAGTTTTGCGTAATCTCACGCTGCCATAATTGTCAGGATGGCCGAGCGGTCCAAGGCGCTGCGTTCAGGTCGCAGTCCGGTCTTCCGGGCGTGGGTTCGAATCCCACTTCTGACACTAAATTTTTGTTTCAATTTTGCAATAGTTAGCGTGTTGTTTTTGTACATTTAAACGGCTTGGTTCTATCCCAGTGCAATTTTTTCTTTTGTGCAAACTGCACCACGACTCGTATGCTTACGCAACACGCAAGCATACGAGTCGTGTTTCAGGACGGTTCATTGTACGGCGCATTGTGAACCGTAGGACGTGTCTAAATGCAACCATCGCTCAATAACAATTCTTCCAATTGGATGACACCAATTTGTGTTCAGCTACACACATTTATGTGCG
Source organism: Rhipicephalus microplus (assembly GCF_043290135.1). Classification (NCBI taxonomy): domain Eukaryota; kingdom Metazoa; phylum Arthropoda; class Arachnida; order Ixodida; family Ixodidae; genus Rhipicephalus; species Rhipicephalus microplus. Next base: position 40,972,457 of record NC_134705.1, on the reverse strand, counting down.
TAGCTGTATTTTAGGGCAGTGGCTGGGTAATAGACATCTTTCCCGAACCACGTGTTGCACTAGAGAGCTTGAAGTTTACGTTCATGGCTCTTACAAGCCTGGGGACACTCCCGCTGTCGTTTTGAAACAGTATTTCTTCATGTCGCTGTCCACCATACCAGCAATTTAGCCAGTTTTTAATTTTTTTTTTTTTACTGGGAGGGGTCAATTATACTATTATATCCGCGCGTGCATTTGTATGTATACGCATGGAACGGCGTATATATCACATGCACAATACAAAATTATGGGGTTCGGGGGTAAGTTAACCTTTTTCTGACCACCCCAATTTACACGTAGGCCATAGAGTTTCATACAATTAGAGTATTCTAGTACACTCTTATACAAGGTATTATTGTATGAAACTCTATGACGTAGGCGATATGCCTCGACCGAGCGCGTTGACGAGGGAAAAGTGATTGTACTTGTTTGCCGAATAAAACGCGATATTTCATTGCATTATGCCCCCGCTGCTTTCTATTTCCAGGTAAAGGCTCTGGCTGAAATTCGTGCACCAGGAACACTTCATCACCGCACTTGCCCGAGTAAATTTCTTTCATCGCCAGGTTCCATGTCCTTTGCGGGCGCTTCTCGGCATATCTGAGAGATGGCGCAACGCGTCCTGCAGCGAAGGGTGTTCCTCTCAGCTGCCGGTACCGCAGTCAGCGGCAACTGGCGACGTTAGGCCAGTGTGCGCCGCCATATTGCTGAAGGCCGTACAGGTTTTGATATATTTTGGTTTCTCTCAACTCGCCCCGTCGTCGTCGTTGGCTGCGATGGTCTCTGTAACGAAGGGCAGGTGCAACTCGGTTCGCCCTCGCCGTTTGTGAAACGGAGGAAGAAATCAACTGACCCGAAAGGAGAGAAAAAAGTGCTTGTTCCATCGTGCGCGTTTTCGTGCGGGTGTGTGTGTGTGTTTGAAACATCGCCGCCGTGCTTTATTTTTTCTGGGCGGCTAGCGGAGCAAAAGAAAACGCGCTGTGGATTGCCTTGAGAGGAGGCCTTTAGGCTTACGCCTCGACATCGGCCGCCGCCGCCACCCCGCTGTCATCAGGACGGACGCCGGCGTTCCCTAGCCGGTGAGTACGATCGCCGCCCAGAATCGTCTACGTGGGTGCGTTCGAGCCGAAACGCCAGCGACGGCAGGGTTGAAAACCCGGCTCTCGGAGCCGTGGTACGAAGGCGCACGTTGGTTTGACCAACTGCTCTGTTCACCGCAGTCGTGGTCTCGCTCGACGCGCACCGCATTCGATCCGAGGCGATCGGGAAGCTTTTTCGTGCGGCGATCTTAACACAGCCGCATGGTCGGTGAGTCGTGTCCCTTCCCTAAGCAGTTTCTCGGGCGAGGCTCGTATGACTCACACGCCGCTGCTCCGGCCTTGTACTGACAAAAAAACAAAAAAAAAAAAAACGAGAGCGTCAACATTTAGGCGTGTTTGGTTTAAAGAGATCGCACTTTTTGCAATGAATGAAAAGTTACTCGCAGTAACCCCCTCTATTGCTACGCGTGCGGACGTCGGTTTTCCAGACGTCGCCGGTTGAGTCTGGCAGTGGTTGTGTTCATTCTTTCTTCTACGCTTGCGCGTCATTGTTCTACGTTTTTCCTTTTCCTTGCCTGTCGAGTTTCCCAGTCTGGTCAAGCGCCGGGATTGACCTCTGCTGTTTTATTCCCATCTTGCTTCAAGAGTAGCAGCGCAGTCCTTCACACGAGTCGTGTGTTGTGCTGTGAACGGCTGATCATGGCGGTCCAACGCCGTGATTGAGACGTGATCGGTGTTTGGCACTACCTTCCTTTCAGTATTTATGAATTTAATCGTCGAGCCAGTGTAGAAAAGAGCGGCCCAACAATACAATGTACAAAGCAATGAAATAAGCGTCTCAACAAAACGAAACAGAACTAAAACAAGTGAAATCCGGTAAAACATAAAACAGTATGAAACATAAGTTTGTTATTCACTGTGTGTTACCTTGTGTTTACGGCAGTGAGATCTACGCAGTTCTTATATTAGCGCATATAGTGATCGCTTTTAAATTCATTGGGAACGAGCCACATATAGCACTTGAAATGCTTCGTTTCGTGTTTCTGTATCGTCCTAAGTTCAGAAGCCTAATTGGAACCAGCGCTCTATTTATCGAATCTTTTTTTCCCAGACGACCGAGTTCTAACAATAGCTGGTCTTGCAACTGACCCCTTCATGCATCACTTGTCATTTTCTCACAACAGGTGCTCGCTTGAGTTGTTTCAATCACAGCAGCACGTCCTCCTGTTGATTTTGTGTGCACTATGTTGTGTGGCTGTCGCGTCTTACATTTCATTACACAAAAGAATGCGATGTATTAAAGGGCGATTGTCATTAAACCACAACAGCTTATGTGTGCAATGTTAATGATCTGAAAATCACTACTGTACTGACGAAAGTAGATTGCTGGAAATGCAGGGAACGGTCACTTCATGCAATATTTGTGTAGACATCACTATACACTATATGTCGGTAAGTGCTTGGAGCTTACTTTCTTATAACCAGTACTTGTAGTGCATGACTCCTTAATTAAGCACAATAGCATTAGTCCTCTCTCTACCTACCCTCTCGCCTCACCCCCAAAATGCACTCCTTAAATGCCTTCTTTGACGTTATCCTGTAACCTGTGGTGTACTTAACTGATACGATATACTTTTTATCATGTCATTTGTGAGTGACTATGCTGAAATCACATTTTTTTCACACAACTATTGCAGCTGCTTGCATATCACGATAATGTAATGTACCGTGTATTAGGTGTCTGTTTAAAACTCCATGCAGCCAGCGATTATGTAGCGTCGTCCACTCTGGCAGCCTCCGTAATGCCTTTGTACTTCAGTTTGCAGGCCAATCAGAAAATAGTATTTGTACTGTGCTGATATGCATTTTGAAGCTGGATGTTTTAAGCACATTTGTTCCTCTTTAATTGTATCTGATCCTTCAATTTTCTGATGAACTAAGTTTGAGTTCTCTTAGGCTTGAATAGGCTATTCAAAAAACAGATGAATAGGCTATTCATCTGTTTTTGCTCATCTGTTTCTCTGGAATGTCTTGCTACAGCTGATAGGATACCGGTGCTCCTCCACTAAAGAGGTACACGGAATGGTGCATAACAGCTACTTGAAACGAAGTCACCAAAATGAATAAGTTAAACCTACTAATGTGTATACCTTGGTGGAATCAACGTAAACTGAAATTGTTGCATTTTATCGATAACACCATTTACAACATGGTCTGTCACGTTGTAAGTTTCTCTTCCCTCATGCTATTGCAGAAAGGAACTAATTGCCACTGTGTATGCTTCATAACAGCGATTCATTCGATACAGTAGTGTTGTGACTTGCGATGCTTTTGTTTTTTTCGTAATAGGTGCCTTCTCTTTGTGCGTATAAATGCCATAGTAACGCAGGCACCACATGTGGTGCCTTATTGCTTTTTTCTACCACAGTGGTCTTGCTATACTTTATTGAACTAGCTGTAGTAGATGTACCTTTTGGCGTTTGTAACGACTTCATTATTCTAGCATCACAGTACATTTTATAACAGCTTTCATGGTCTGCAGTTTGCTGCAGGTAACTGTACTAATGATTCCTGCATTATTACTTCTTTGATGCTTCATCTGCAAGAGCCAACATGTCGGGCTGGCCACTGATAAATAATAATTATTATACATTGCAGAGCAAAAATAAGTATATGTATTCATTTTCTTATAGAGCTGAAGACACTTCAAGAGGTGTAATGCATAGAGTCATTCTACTAGATGGTAGCGCAGGCTAAACACAGGGTCGACAGGGCAGTCACACGCAACACAATAGCATAGTAATTTTTATGAACTGGTTTATTTTAGCTGATCTCGCTAGTATATATAATCTCTCAGCATACATCATGTCTCAGTAACTCTAACAAGCCAACTGTTAACCACAGGCATGCATATAGTAGAGACATGACAAAACAGTACCGTTCTGAGGCACTGCTGCTTCTTTTTTTTTGCCTTCTCTGGTTATAACTGCGTGAGATATGGTGAGGGATTTAGATGATGCACAAATGTGTGATAAACTATGACCAACTATCCTCTTTGTAGTGTTAGTCTAAGTAACATACAGATTTGTAGTCGCCAAGCAGGCATCTATTTATAAACCAGCAGACAATTTATCGTTCGGTCAAGCACTAGACAACATCTGTCTTTCTGCTAGTGTTGTTCTTCAATGGCAGATTCTAGGCATATAAAGGTCTTGGAGTTTGCTTTTGCTTTTTTATTGTTGAATCGTTCTGTGTGTCGACCAGTGATTCTGTATTTTAAAGTTTCCAATCCACTTAAACGGAAAAACAGGGGCGGATGAGGGGGGGGGGGTGCGGGGGAGTGGAAGGCAAAAAGGTTGCATACATCACTGCCAAAGAATTCTATCTAGTAGACACTTTGTGAAAAGCTTTGCAGATGGGAGCGCATTTCTTGGTTTTTTGGGCAGGGTGTAGACATCTGTTTTAGACCTGATCACTTGATGGTCATGCGATACATTATCAGAAATGAGGGGCTGTTTCTTTAGCAGCATAAGATAATGAGCATTGGCAAGTTTTTTTCTTGATATTCATGATGGTCCGGCTATCTTTCTACAAACACGGGGAACATTGAGTTTATGCAAGGATGACTTTGGCTTTTCTATTGGCTGCAACTGTGCCATTGTACTTTTTGTTGGAAGTGCATAACTTGCTGGCACAATTAGGTAAAACAGGAATTTGGGTGAATTCAGTAGGATTCATTATGAAAACAGCATTGGTCCCATTGTATTTTTCTTTCTGTTTTGTTTCTGTGCTGTTATCAAGTTGCTGGTAGAGATTGTATTATATTGTAGTTGTATTAGAGCTTCCTCAGTTTTTGTGGTCGTTTTAAGAACGAAATGCAATTTAACATTTTAGCATAGGGATTAATACTTTGTTAGTTGGTTTCATGGAAGAATGGGAATTTATCTTTAGATAAGGTTACACAACTGAGCAATGTAGTGTAGTATTCTGTTCTTACATTTTCAGTTTCAAGTTTAATATGAAGAAAAACATCTTGCAAAAGTGAGGCATACCTGCAGGTCCTCATTATGTGCTAATGCTTTTAGCTAATTGATAAATCTGTTTCTTTCAATTAAAGTGTGTAAGCTGCTATGAGTAACATAACTTACTAATCATTGATAATGATTTTCATATTTCATTCGCTATGAAATTGTTTTTCTGGAAGTTAGTGTGTTATGACAATGTTGAGTGTTTAATGGTTTTTTCTCTGCATATTAGAGAAGTGCTCATGATGTGACATCATCTGGAATATGTTTTATGTAAGGAACAAGTACTCTTTAAAGGAGGGCTGGCAAAAAAAGGAACATATTAATGTTTTTTTTTTGGTATGTGGTGGTTACCCTACTCGCCCTAAACTGGAGTCAGAAAACACGCATAAAGTGTTTGATTTGATTTTAAAACTTTTGCCGCTAAGCATCAAGGAGCCAGCCGCTTGCGATTGTTATTATTGTTATCAGTCAACACAGCTCCACTGTGTTTGCAAACTCTGCATCCTAATTGCAGCCTGAATCACAGAAACCACTATTGTGGGTCACTAATGAATGATGATGATGATTTCTGCTATCCTTCCCTTCTTAGCGGGCCTTAGCGGGATCTTGGCCAATGAAAAATAAAGCACGTAGTGTTCTGTTTGGTGTGACTAAAGGGTCTTCATCTGAGGTGTCTCTTTTCGCTGCCGTTGTGCCATCGAGGCGCGTGGTATCGCTTGAACGCTAGGCCACTCATTTTTGCTAGCCTGCACCAAGAGCAGATCGTGGATATGCCGCCAGTATGTTGTGGGTTGCTGTCTCTCCCTGACGTCGCACTGCGATGACACCTCACTGAGAAACCGCTCCCTCAATATCATAACCAAAAGTACTTGATTCAGGGTTGTGGTAATGGAAATATATTCGAAGCTTTCCCGGGAACCACAATACTATTTTTGGTTTTTGTGACACCTTTGTTTTGTTTAGAGGAATAGCCTGAAAATATTGTAAAAATTCGTGTCAGTAGTCATTTAAATAAATGCATTAACCTTTTCATTTGTGCATTCCTATCACCATGTGAAGCTAGCTTCATGTTGGTACTAAGCAGTGCTTTCCTTGATACACATTACTCCTTCAGTACGTATTCCCCCCCCCCCCCCCCCCTAGTATGGTCCCTTGTATTTCCTGGAGTTGTTTTACTTCAAGTATGAACTGACTAGCCAAAAAAATACGGTTGTACATGATACACATCCATCTCACTGGTAGGTTCTCTATTATGGGAAGAGATGGGGGGGGGGGCAAGTTTAACCTCCCCACCTTTTAGGTCCAATCTGTAAGAAAAAAACAAACAGGCTCTGCCATGGACGCAAATATTCAAATGATAGTGGGCTTCCCACAACAATCGGCCATGGGTCACCAGTTTCGGTGTAAAGGTAGGGACCAGCTATTTTTAATGCACTATCTGTAGTGCTCAGTCATTAGTGTCAAGGAGCAGGCCGAGCCATGACCCGGGCCATCAAAATATGGCGTGAAAGGTCCGAGTGAGTAAAGACGTTAGACGGAATTGGTGCCGGGGGGGGGGGAGCTGGCCCTCCCCATTCTTGCGCAATCCTGTGCTCACAGACATGCCATTGCATTCATTGACTATTCGCTTCATGTGGCGTGCTTGCGGATGCCGGTGCAGATGACAAAGTGCAGTTAAGTGCCAGAGAGGCCCAGCTTCCTCGAGTAGCCAATGTACATACACGTCCCCTTGTGACACCTTGGCGTTTTGCGGTACATAACATATCGACCAGTCTGGCATCCTCTCGTACCTTGTCTTGTCAGGGTTAACGGGCAGCGCCCACGAGTGGTTATCGCTGCTGTTCTTGTCCCCTCGCGAGCAGCTTATCGGCCTTACCACTTGCACAGAGTGGCGACAACCATAGGGCTTCCTAAAATTAACTAGAGGGCACTCTGGCGCTGCGGCCATGGGAATGATGGGTAGTACACACATTTGCCTAGTCTTCGTACTTGCTGGCGGCGAGTCGTACTTGCAGCTTCGTTTATTGCTGTGTTTCGGTTTTGTTTTGAAAGAAAGATTCAATTCTTTTGAACTTTGTGACCCGATTTGCAAAGTTAAGTTTAAAAGAATGAAATGGTGAAGTGCAACCGCTGAACATTCGCTATTATTTGTTTCGTAATACAACAGCTCCAAGCCACATGAGCACACACGGAGCCAAAAGCAGCCTAGAAGTACGAATATCAGACAAGTGTGTGTACTACCCATCATTCCCATGCTCGCTGAAGCGCCGTGCGTTGCAGCTCCCATAGACACTAGCGCCAGAGTTCCATCTAGTGTATATTAGGAAACTATATGGCGACAGCTGTCATGAGCCGAGGGGATTGTATGCATCGGGACCTTTGCAGTGTGTGCGTGTTTATCGCGCTTCATTGAACTCCTGCCTCTCAGTCTCGTGACTCTGTAACCTCACTGCGGTCGGTCTGCGCGTTGTGCCAGCCCTCTTCCGGTGGCCTTTTCCCGGCTGATGGCGGCGTGGCTTTCTTTTTGCCGACGGCCTTGGGCTCACGCTCCAGCGACCCGCGACAGCGCAGCCATTGTGCTGGCGCGTCCTGGCAGTCGCCACCGAAGAATTGAGGAACAACGTCGGTTGCAGCGGCTCTCGAGAGAGGTTTCACGGACGTCGCCGAAGCGGAAGACTTCACTCGGCTTAGCTGGTGTCCCTTTATTTGAGCGTGAAGATTGCGGCAATAAAGAAATGGGAGAAGCCGAGATAACGTTGCCGATAGAAAGGCTCGCACAAAGGTGGTCGGGGGCGTAGACAATATACTGTTGTAGGTCCGACCTCTTCCGTGTATGTGCTTTGAAGAACTGTCCTCATATTGACGATTTCAACATGACGTCATGGACGTACAACAGGATGGTTTAGAGGACGTTAAGGCAGCATAGTGACGCGGCTGTCAGCCTACATCAGTATGGTAATGAAGCGGCTTGAACGCCAGTGCGCACTATTGCATCGGCGCTTGAACTCGCCCTGCAACCACCCCGCATCGAATGCCGGCCGCGGCGAGCGCATTTCGATGGAGTCAGAAAGGTCAAGGCCCGTGTACATCGGTTATTCCGCTCGATCGTTAATGAACCCCAAGTGGAAGAAATTTTCGGAACGTTCCGCTATGGTGTCTCACATAATCACGTCGTGATTTCGTCTCGTACTACCGGAACAATTAAGTGCAACCGTGTCTCTGGTTACGCCTACATCGGCGATGTCTTCCGATTCACAGAAAGAGATGCAGGTATGAACAAACAATAACATTACCGTTTATACGATGCGCCAGAATGAAAACACATGTAGTGGAGAGTTTTAGCGATGACATGAGAAGGGTCACCGTGAAAGCTTTACGAAGGGAAAACAATACGGTGCACGTGATGCGTTTTACGAAATGAGGACTGAAAGTTTTACCAGAATGACCATATCAGTTTTCGCTCTGTGTCACGCCTTGGCTTTTCCTCCCTAGTATCGTTTTCATTGTGCGCAGTGTGTCCGGCTTTCCCGTTCCGCGGAGGCGACGTACATTGTTATCCGTTTCGAACGGCGTGCTGCGCTGTGGCGGCATTGCAAACAAAGGGCGCCCCGCTTTTGTCCCGCACGTAATCGGCCTGCATTGTGCGCGCGCACTCGAAGGTCCGCCATTGTCTTGCCCCTTCTGCTCGGCGGCGGCCCGTTTTACTCGCTGCCGCATTTGGGTTTTCACGCCCGCTGTCTGGCGACCCCTTTGTTCTTCCAGGCACGGTGGCAACTTCCGTTGCTATACTGGCTTCTGAAACAAGGGTGGTACACACTCGTGGCAGCAGCCCCGCTAGGAAAGTAGCATTCCGCCTGGAGTGTTACAAGTGTTGCCGGCACTTTGGGGCTTTTACACATCTGATCTCAGGCATCTTGAGATCCTAGACAGCTTATCGTAGGCGTGCACAGGGCTCCCATAAGGCGGGAGGGGGACACGAATCGCCTCCCCATTTCAGTCCATTGGCCGAGTCCGTAGGAAAGCGAGCTCCGCAGTGAAAAAAGTGCAAAAGTAAACGACATTGGGCCTGTTGGTACTGCATAAAAGAAGCGGGGGGGGGGGGACAAGAAAGAACGACACACTGCGCTACCAACAGTATTTACCGCGGCAAAACAATCAATGGAAAAAGCAAGCCTCCTGGCTCATGTGCACATTCCAACGTCATTAAGAACGTAAACGATAAGTTTTCAAACATATATGCGATACTTTTCATGAGCTATTGAGGAGCATCAATTGCGTTGCCGTCATTGGTGGCGCATCGTCTGTCGTTCTTTTTTGTCCCCGCCTTTGAGGCGCTGTTTTTTTTTTTCTGCACAGTGAATGTACAAAGTGAAAATGAAGCGTTGATGTGCTACTCACAGCTACCTGCCATTGGCCTCCATCTTAGTGGGAGGTATAGAGTTCTTTGAATTCATCACCAGTGCTTTCTTTGTCTCCCGTTTTTTTTAAATAAATACGCATAGTCACAATCCAGCTCACCTAGAAAATTACGTGCGACTGTGTGAAGCTATGGCGCGGAATGGGTGACCGACCTTCTCTACTAGAGATGACTGTAGAAGGAGGGTCAGCCCTCTCCTTCCTTTTCCAGTGCGTGTGCCTGTGCTGCTGATCCCCTTAGGAACCGAAATCAGTTATTTAGTCTGAGAATTCCTACAGACCTTTTTTTCTTTTGTTAGTTTTTTTGCGCTGTCATGGCGTCACGCGGTCAGTTGTGATCGCATTTATGTGAGTACGCAAGCTCTTAGCTAGAGACCGGTTGAGGGTGGAGTGAGTGCCAAAACGACGTCTTAATATCGTGCTCTCCCCCTCGCGACCCCGTTTCGCGACACTGCATCACTACAAAGTAGGCTAGAAAACGAAAACAAAAGAGGGAGAGGGGGCCTTTAGAATACCTGCAGTCGTTGCGCAGAAAGCATCCCGTGTTACAAATTTGCGGCATCGTCAATTAAAAGACGTTTGAAGTACGAATAAGTGCCGTGTGGGGTGACCTACATCACCGGCAAACTCCTTTATGAAGTTCGAAAGAGTTCACTGGTTGATTGATGATTTGATTGATTTGTGGGGTGTAACGACGCCGTAGTGGAGGGCTCCGGAAATTTCGACCATCTCTGGGGTTCTTTAACGTGCACCCAAATCTGACCACACGGGCCTACAACATTTCCGCCTCCATCGGAAATGCAGCCGTCGCAGCCGAGATTCGATCCCGCGACCTGCGGGTCAGCAGCCGAGAAGTTCGCTGGTACCCGCATGCTCAGAAGAGGTGTATTACAGGTGGCTCTTACAAACCGACGCCATAATTTCGTACAAAACGAGAAGCTAGGACTTCGGCTTGAAATTCTAGAAGACGAAGATGGATGTAAACGTTCCTTTTTTTCCCCTCAACGTATAATACTCGCCGATTTCCCGTCGAGTACAGCAAAGTTGTTTTGAATGAGAGCTTTACAGTCGTTCGCAGAGTTGGTGTGCCCATCTAATTACGTGATCCAGGAATGGAAGAACAGCGGTGGTTGGCACCTTATGCTGCCACTGTAGAATAACTTCTCGTATATAACGTGGCGGAGATGTGAAAATAAAAAGAGGGAGTGGTGCCTTTCCGTTTGTTGGCTGCACCTTCTCTTTGCAGTTTTGTTTCTTTTTTGTCACTTTATGTCGTTGCGGCAGTCAATGCTGTGATAACAGCTTAATCGGAAGCAGCCACAGCTAGTTCGAATATCTCAGCAGAAGATCGAGGTGAAGAAGTAAGCGTGAAATGACGCATTTGTGATGAGATTCTGTGGTAACACTCTCCTTTTATTTTCACATTTCGACCCTGCGCCGTGGGACGAGGCTATCTGCCGTAGCACATACAGTGACTCGACTCTGCCGCGTGTTCCCTTTTGTGGAAATGACGGCTGCGCGTGTGTCGTTGCGTATTCGGGGGCGAGCTTTGCATCGGTGCCCCGCTGTTATAAACAGAGAAGGCCGGCATCCGTTGTCGCATCTCCCACAGCGGGCTCCCGATTCTGATCTCGTGACGCGCTGTCTCGGTGCATTCGTTACACGCTCAGCCGTGACATGTGGGACAGCCCATGTGGGTCGGGCAGTGCCGTTTGCGCCGCTGCTGGCTGTGACAGAATACTAGACCTGCCATTGCGTCGACCTGGCAGGACAGCTGTTCGTGAGGCGGTTACCCAGAAATTGATGGCGGGGGGAGAGCGCTAAAATTCTTAATGGCGAGCCGTGCAAGTTTTATGTTGAAACAGGTTAGAGGTGTTAAACAATAAGTTGGCCCCGTTGTAATCTTAAGTGGGGCAATGGAAAAATTTGGAAATTAAGTGAGCATGAACTCGTAGGGCTCGTACTCAAAATGTGTTTCCTTAATTTTGGGTGTTTTGTATGTTTAGTAAGGTGTGCGCAAGTTCTTTCCACATATGACCTTTAAAAAAGAAAAAAAAGAAAGAAAACAGAAAAAGGAGATAGGCGAACAACATTTATTCATATGTAGGTTTGTATGATTGTTGTGGGTAATGCCCTTCCACCCAGGGGTGGATCCAGCCACTTATTTCAGGGGGGGGGGGGGGGGGCTTGATGATTATGTTTTTGTTTTTACGAACACACAAGCTCTGTCATAGCATAAATATTGTTATTGTGTGGTCAAAGTGGTCCCACTTATTTGTCCTAATTGGTGACAGCAGGTGGACGGCAAGCAGTAAAGAGAGGGGAGGGGGTGCCGACATGCTTTGGGGGGGATCGGCTGGATCCGCCACTGCTTCCACCAGGACCCCATCGCTACAGCGGCTCGCCGCGCGTGGTTGAGGGTTGCCCGTCGACTTCTCATTTTCAGTTCCGCGCCTCCCACGACCACCTCAGGGGAGCGTTGTTCAACAGAGGTGCCTCCGAACGTAGTGATAGAGTGCCTAGAATATTTCTCCTAGTGTCGTGAACGGGCCGGCCGAGGGGAAATGGTATGCGATACAGCCGCCAGGTGGCAGTACCGCTCTCTGGCGCGCTGCTTTTTCGGCAAGCTGGGGAGGCAGCAAGCCGGAGCAGACGCTTTGCGTTGAAATTGCAGTGGTGGTTTCATGGCTTAGCACGCGATTGCCTTGTTATCCTGCGTTTTCCATGCAGACTGTAAATAAAGCGTGTGAATTTGAACGAAATGTATGCGAGCTCTCTGTCTTGTTGAGATTTTGTGTCCTCCTGCCGTGCCGCCTCTTCATAGATTGGCCGCTCGCGCGTTACCAATGCTACTTTTTAAATTGCGGTAATTAAGGGGTGGCCAACCGGGGGCTCCCAGCGGTACGACTGTTCAACACAAAAAAATCACATATTTCTCTCCTCATCCACGACCACCATTCCCTCCCGTAGGCTGCTGTCGCGACTTTGTTGTCATGTGCAGAATCGCAGGCACTGTACAAACCGTCTTCTCGCAACTTTTTATATATACAATGTATTATGGACACTTACTTTCCCTGCACTCAGTGGCAGGCCTGGACGCCCCCACGTACAAGGATCATTATCTCTTCGATTGGCCCTTTACGCCTTGAAGTAATCAGAAAAAATAAATAATGCCAAAGCAATGACAGTGCGTCAGACGAAACCACTGGCGAACAGTGGTTTCCTGCAAAGATATCGAATCCCACAATGCATGAGTAGCCCCCGAGATGAAATAAGGTCAAAGAGGCAATCGAGTAATAGTACCAAACTTTGCTGATATATTTAAGTACTTGTAAACATTCATCCACAATATGGCTGTGTTTCAAATGCACATACCTTGGAATGGCTGAAACATAACCACGAACCCGTGGTCACTGGCCTCTGTCTTATTTCTGTCATCCGTAAATGGTCCTAAGTCCACAAATCCTGTCAGCTCCCCAGATGCCTTGACGTTAATGTTCTCTGAAAGTTTGAGTTCGTCAAATACAAGTCCACCATGACGGCTAAACTCGTCCATTTCCTTGGTCTTCTCCTGTAGTGCTGAAAGGACTTTGGAGTTAAATCCAAATGCGATCTTAAAGCCTTTAATATGCTTGTCTAAGCAAGACTTGCTTGGCAGAGCCATTATTTCGTGCCTGCGGACATGCTCGTAAAGCTGTGGACTTTTCATTCGCATAAGAATGCACTCCAATATCCACAGTTTGTCATACGACATGCCTCTGGTCGACTTCCGAGTGGCTGCCTGAAAGCAGGTTTTGACAGCAATACGCTGCTTCACTGGCAGACCACTCAACCTTTTTTCTAAAGCAGCCTTGGCAATTCCATTGTTGACTGCCCGTAGCTCTTCAATGCTCCTTTGCGCCTTAGCCAGCTTCTTCTTGGCCCAGAACAACTGCACAGACTTCCTAGAAATGCGCTTCTTGAATGTGCCTCTGCGTTTCCTCTTCAGTCTGTTCCGCTGATTTTGAATCAGTCTCCTCAGGTACTTGCACCTCAAGCAAGCTTTGCCATCCTGCGTAGTAACCAAGCACTTGGGCGAAAAACATCCGCTTCCGAAACGGACGCACTTAGTGCCAGCGTCAGGCTCGATTTCGCAGCCGCAACAAAGAAGCAGATCGTCGGCCCTTTTCAGCGAAGCGAGTGCGCCAGTTTCGGTGCTGACATAGTGCTCTTCCACATTTATGCCGCGGCAGTAAGTACTGCAAAGGTACCCATCTGCAGCACCTACTTCCTTGCTTGACGAAAACACTACGTGTTTCAACACGCACACGTCACCCGGCACTGTATTGTAGTGCCATGCGAAGCACAATGCTTCTGGGTTACTGGGCAAGCAAATTTTGCTGCAAAATGCCGACGGTGGCGTTATGCTGTGAAACGGGTGCGGCGCCTGTGCTGTTTCCTCGCCAGCGGCAGCATCGTCACAGGCCTGGGAAGTCGTGGGTTCATTCGGCGCTTTACGCTTAGCAGGCGGAGTCAGCAATATTCCTCTCTTTTCCTTTTCGAGGCACTGGTTTAGTCAGGTAAGCGGGGCCATCCGGGAAAATGGTAGGAACGGCGTCCGGCGTTAGCGATGGTCGTTCACGGTCGAATTCGACGTCCTCGCCGTTGATGACATGCTTGAAAGTTCTTTGGATGTAGCGATCATCAAAATGACGAGAACACACTACACAAGTTTCGTCTAGAACTTTGTCACCTCTTTTGATGTTTCGCGCCCATTCTTGAAGACGAACAGGGTCTGCCGGAGCCCTGAACAGAGACACCTTCTCCTTGAAAGACTTGTACCCGCCTTTGCACAAAGGCACAAAGCACGTTCTTCCTTTTTTTCCAGGCATAGTCACACACAATCGCTGCACGAGAATTCACGGCACATATTCGAAACGTAGCGAGAACACGCTTCACCACACAGACAAGTCGCCACCCGACACAACGTTGAAAGGCCCGGCCGGCACGCAAACTGACGCGCCAGTTGCAAGTAGCGCCCCCTAACGCTGAATCCAAATCAATTTCCCAGTCGCCGATGGGGAAGGCGCCTGTTCATGACACTAGGAGAATATTCTAGGCACTCTAGTAGTGACATGCTCCTGTGTCGGTGTTTCTTTGCACCACGGACATTTGTTGCTGTATCTGTGCAACAACCTATGTAAATGTGGTAAAGCGTTTGTGAGCAGGCGACGCCAGTCCCGTGTTTCTCTCCTGTTTAGGTTAGTATTAGTTCGTCTACCTAGACTTCGAAATTCGAGAATCGCTCTTGGCGCGCTTGGTGTCGATGGTTCCTTCCGGGCGATGTGGTTGGTCCGCGACTATCATGCCTCATAACCCCTCGTTCGTTTCCCTGCTGTATGGCATGCTTCCTCATAATTATGTAGTTCTGGGACGACCGAGATACATTTACTACTACTACTACTACTAATCTGGGACTGAAGCCTGTGGAATGAGGGCTGCTTAGGTAGGAAGACGCCTTTTTCAAATCACGTACATAGTCTCACGCAAGGCCTCTCGGATCACCACGGAATTGCTGTAAAGGAAGGGGAAACCTAACAACAACAATAATAAAACAACAACAAAGCCACGTAGACTCGGCGCGTCGTGCGATTTGACGCTTGCCTTGTTCGAGCCCGTTTTTGTTTTTCTCTGTCCAGAAGGAATCCGACAGCAGGCGCACGCGGCGCTGTTTCCGTTTGCAGCAGCGGCACGACCACCTTTCGCGTCGTGTTTGACGGTGCGTCACCCCGCTCGTTCTCCGGACTGGCCCAGCTACGCCTGAGGCTCGCATTCCGAGAAGCTACGAGCTGCGACACTCCCTTAACGCTCTGCTTCTCGTTGTAATAGAAGAGCTTGTTTTATAGTTAGCATACATAACTGGAGAGAACGACGAACTGAGCCTAGAAGGATGTGCACCACAAGGTGAAAAGAGGGACAGCACAGTGAAATAATGGCGATACATGCGCCCTACGTGATGCACTGAGCGTGAGACAATCCACGAGCACCTGTTATTTCGAGGTGCTTCGAAGAATTCCGCATATAAAAGCGCACTGCAAGGTACCGTCTCGTAGCACTTCTCTTAAAAAAAAAGAAAGGAAAAGAGGCCACCTATTATAGGGTAAACGTTAAAGAACTTCCGATCACGCCCGTGTTTTTATTTCTTTTTTTACATCGTCGCAGTGCGCGTGTTTCTGAAATATTCTCCTCTTGGTGGACGCGTGCTTCAAGAAGCCAGGTGAGTCAGCTTGTAACTTGTTATAGTGAGTGCTCACTTTAGGATCCGCACAATTGCGACAGTTTCGCCGCTATACTCGGCGACAACTTATCTTCACATTGCAGCGAAGGCCATGCGGAGGCGGAGCTTCCGCACGTTCGTGCATTTCTGAGAGAATTGTATGGCAGCTTGCGATTGCTTTCGGTTTTGCTCGCCAACATCTTTAAAGCGTTTACGAAATTATATACATGAAAATCATGAATGGGAAAAACATTCGGATTCTTCAGTGAACACTTCAGTGTCCTGTTATGAGCGTATATTATTCTTGAAACCGACCGATTCATACCTGGAGGCCATGTTTACTCTGGGAAACGGGACTTCCGAAAAGGTGCTGCTCTCTAAGACACGGACAGGAAGGTATCCTTCCATTATTGTGTACAGTGACGGTGTTTTACCTACGACCTCCCGCAACTGTTCGAGTCTCATAATGAATAAAACATCGTTTATTTCAGCAAGGCCGATGATAAAATTGTAAGTAATCTTGAGTACTACCTTTTGGCGCGGTAGCAAGCTTACGCTTCGTTTCTGCATCTTCTATCAAGAAAAGTCGTCGCAGAATACCGTACGTGAGCACCGGATTTATTGAGGACGCTCAGCGTCACCTGGCTACGGTACCAGAATGCCATACTTGGGGCGCAAATTATTGTCATCATCATCATGGTCATAATCAGCATCAGGCTGATTACTCCCACTGCAGGATGAAAGCCTTTACTGTGTTTCGCCAATCATCTCGTCCTGTGCTTTCGGCTGCCACCTTTTACCACAAATCTCACCAGGCCACCTCCACTAGTAAAGCGTTCGTGTGCATGATATTGACACGTCATGTTCTGAAGTACGGACCTTTCAGTCTTGCGTAATAGCTTGTCTGCTTGTATAGGTACCCTTTCAGGAATATTTTCACGTGGGCGCATCTGCTGTCCCCAATGAGCATGCATTGCTCTAGTGCATAGGCGGAAGGTTGTACGCCCTGAAGTTGACTGTGTAAGCCCGACTGTCAGGCGGCTTTATAACAAAGTGCTAGAGGCCATCAAAACACTTCGTTCTCCGCTTCAAAGGTCTCTCCATAGCTGAGGCGTAAGGAATTTGTTATGCAAGTCATTGCTTCGTTGAAGGGCTCTAGACTGAGGTTTCGCGACTCCGAGCAGCTTTCCTCGCCGTGTATCCAATACGGGGCAAGCGACGTTACGCCTCATCGAGCATGCGGGCGTTGCTAGTTCGCAGCCAGATCGCTGTGGATGTCGCCATCCGCGTCGCGTTGTGTCAGCGTGTTGCAGCGGCGTGACTGCGACTACAGGCGCAACACTAAACCTCGCCGTCGAAATGCTACGGCGCATTTGGAGCGAAATCGTGTCATTTCGAAGACGGCGAATCTGCCCTTCCATTGCGCTTACCGACGTACGATGTCGAGCTGGATTTCCGATCGAGTTCAGCCAACTCACGTACACAATCTAAGGTTGGCGAACTCTCGCGTGACGTCGGCGGCAGCTGGTTAGCGACAAATTTGTCTTCATTCAGTATCAACAAAATGGCTACTACTGTACAATGCTGTCGCCACCTTAAAGTTTGCTTGGACAGAGTGGCTGGGTCAGAGAAACGCGCCGTTAGAATTAGCCTTACAGTTGAAGGGCCACAGTGGGGTCGTGCCCGTACACATTGCCCGATTCAAATGGAAATGTCACATATATATTATATCGACGACCATGAAGTCGCTCTGAACCTCGAATGAGTGGTGAGCGTCCTCGTACTAGCTATAAGTCTATAGTGTCGATTACTAGAACGGCCCGTATGTGGTATGGCGGCCGCTTTTATTTAATTTCTTGAAATGCAGACACGAAATGCCACAGCGAGCGCGACATGAATATCATGTATCACAGTGTTTAATGGGATGATACATTCTATTGCAGGAAGGTGAAAAAAAAAAAAAAATCGGTGACTCTATGCGGAAGATCTTGAAGTTCCTAGGGTGTTGCGTGTAGTTGCTTGCTTTGTTCTGCAGCTGTCCACGGAAGTCGAAGATTGTCTGGGAAAGTTCGGAGTGAGGACAAAAATACGAATATCCTTGCGGGAATAGCGAGAAGGAAAAAAAAAAAGGAAAAACGGCGTGCAATATTCTGATGCAATGAACTCCGTGTACTACCAGATGGTTTTAAAACACGGCATTTTCAATGACGTCAGAACCCGGTATACATGCACAATTTAAGAAAAAAATACGAGGGAGGGGATGTTAGACTCCCCCTCTCTCTTGCGACCCTTGTGATGTTGACAATCTTCAGCGGCGTTGTGTGGGCTCAATATTGCGGCACTTGAACGCAATTCAAAGCCGGTGGAAAGAAAAATGGTAGGTGTAACCTTAAGAGACGAGAAGAGAGCAGAGTGGATTATGGGACAAACGGAGGTTAAGGATATCATAGTTGAAATAAAGAAGAGAAAATGGACATGGGCTGGGCACGTAGCGCGTAGACAGGATAACCGCTGGTCATTAAGGGTAACTAACTGGATTCCCAGAGAAGGGAAGCGGGTTAGGGGTAGACAGAAGGTTAGGTGGGCAGACGAGATTAAGAAGTTTGCGGGTATAAATTGGCAGCAGCAAGCACAGGACCGGGTTAACTGGCGGAACATGGGAGAGGCCTTTGTTCTGCAGTGGACGTAGTCAGGCTGATGATGATGATGATGATGATGAAAGCCGGTGGTTGCGCTCTTCCTGTCGGGCATGCTCGCGTTTCTTTTCGACGTAGTTGTGGTCGCTTCATGCATTTTTGTTTTGTTGATGCGTATGCGTTTGTATTTCTGTTTTCTTGCCCGTTGTTCCGGGCGGCGATTGCAGGCTGTCGAAGTGCCTGTTTGGCCACCTGCCTACTGCTTTTCTTCCGTTCTTTCTTTCTTTCTTTCTTTCTTTCTTTCTTTCTTTCTTTCTTTCTTTCTTTCTTTCTTTCTTTCTTTCTTTCTTTCTTTCTTTCTTTCTTTCAGCGAGTTCTTCGCTTCCTACCTCACGTGTCAGCGTTGATGCTTTCTGGATGGGTTCTCCCCCTCTTAACATTCTTCTTTTCTCTAGCCTCTGCGGCAGTGGAGCCGACGTCCTCGTCTTGACGAGCCGTATTTCTCAACCCTTCCCGTCTGTGGGCGGAAGCGCCTGTTTTCTCGTTGTTACCGGAACACATTCTTCGACGAAACCGTCAGATCGAACGGCGTTCCAGGCACGGGACGTTCTCGGAATGCGTCCACATGCAGCTAGGCATTCCCGAAAGGCGACTCTCTAGATTGCGATGGTGTTTTTTTTTTTTTACTTGAGCTGTTTCGCTTTGGCCTTGAGATCAGCCTCATGAGGCAGCAGCATTTGATTAGTACGAAAATGTTGATTGTTGGCAGAAACAGCTGGTGCACAAAGTGCATTTCCTTCAGATTAGTGGTCTGTATGCAGCGAAGTGTCCATTGGTCTGATGCCAGCGTTACATTGGCACTGCAAACAAGTTTTGGAAACTCGTTCGAGCAAGAACCTTGCTGCGCTGGAGTACAGTATGATCGTTTATTGATGAACCGTTCATTATTGCAGCGAAAACGTTGTCCAATATCTGGTATAAGTACTCGAATAAGCCGGGTTGTGTAACTTGGAGTGGACGAAGTGTTATTGCTTGGCATTTTGTTTTTTCCTCCTTGTCTGGGTCACCGTGATCCGGTTCGTAGTGTAGTCCGACGCATCTGGTGTTCTACTCTGTAAAGGTGCGATTAAGTGGCGTGCTTTGACTTTCCTTTCTTTTGTCCTTTTAATCTCGTTGTGTTCCAGGAAATGTTCTTGCGAAGGTGGTGAGCGGAAGAAAGCGTATTTATGCGCATGTTTTCTCACAATGTCTATTTCTGCCTTAGCACTATTTTTAATGTTTCATGGACTTCTATGCCCGCCAAAAAATTAAAAAGAAGACGTGGCTGATGCCCCTATATGGGAATCGGTATAACATGTAAGATAAACGTGTCTTTACAGATGTAGCTGAGCGTTTATTGTGCATTGTTTCAGCAACAGCATGAAATTGCAAAGTCACGTCAAGAACGTCCAGCAGCTTGAAACTCGCAGCACACTCCTCAAGCAGAAAGCACGCACGACATTAGCATACACAGGGCGAGTGTAGACTAACAACCGCCACCGCTCGGCATTTAAAGCGCGCTCTTCGAAAAGAAAGAAAGGCACACGAAACGAGCGCACATGTACACACATAACAAGCGCAATCTGTCCCAATTCTTCCTGCGTTGTGTGTCAGCAGCGCCCTTCCTTCGTAAATCTGGCAGCTTGCGAAGTGGCCTCCGTGCTCTCCCGAATTACTTTAGAAATAATAGAATCGTTGAATGATTAATCGAATGTTTGTACATGGTTATTCGATGAATCGTAATCAGTTTAGACATTTGGAAGAAAGGAATAATCGACAGAAGACTCTTTGAATAATCAATCACAACTGTCACTTCCAATACCGTCCCTTGGCCGTCGCGCCTGAGTGCGAGGCGAGCAATACCGAGATGCGAGTCGAGCACACCGCATCTTTTTCTGTGCAGCTCATACTTGTATGCTAATTGAACGAGCCGAAAGACGTCTGCGCCCATATTCCATAAAGACACAGATGAACTTGCACTTTCTGCCAGTTCAGGTATCAGTATATCGTTAGTGACCCAAGAGCCTTTTGTGTAACTTGTCTTGAAAGTCAAGTCAGTTTTCAATTACACAAACGAGTCTTATGTTTTAAAAGGATAGACTGTAGGTTATTCGTATTCGTTCAAAAATCTTGATGCCCCTCGTAGCACCCCTTACTTTGTCCCGGTGTTTTCTTCGCTTTGGCCTCTTTCAATGAAAGCGGCAATGTGGTGCTTCAACGCGCTCTCGAGAAGTATGTTGTTTTCTGTATATTCCAGACGTGCGAGCGCGTCTTCTAGTTGTCTATTTTGTTTATGATCGCTCTCGGCCTCACGTTTTTCATTGTGCTTCATCGCACAGCACAAGCTCACGTCCCCTTGCCTCTGATAAATTAGAGCGGATTTCTTCGCCTGCTCTGTCTTTGGCTATTTTCTTCAGCATTTCATTTAATTCTCAGGTCCAGCATGGTGGATGAGTGGTCGCAGCGCTTGGTTGTGGACCCGAAGGTCGCGGGGTTATAACCCGGGCGTGGTGGTCGTCGCATATCGATGGAGGCGAAATGATAGAAGCCCGTTCACTGTGGGATGTCAGTGCACGCTGGTCGAAATATCCGGAGCCCTCCACTTCAGCGTCTCTCGTAATCATATCATGCTTTTTAGGCATAAAGGCTTACATATTATTATTATTATTATTATTATTATTATTATTATTATTATTATTATTATTATTATTATTACTGTATTAATAACTGATCAGGTAATTTTTCTGGTTGAACTGCACCATACAGTGGTCGAAGAATTTCTGCATTGTGATATGTGTTGTTTATTTAATAACTGTTTATTTAACCTATTGCCGTTATATTTTAATGCTTAGCGAATAAAAGATTGTTGCTTATGCCGACCAATAAAAGAGCGAAAATATATCAGAAGGCAGAGGGGCTGCCTTAAGCTAATGCAGCCCGGTTGGCACAGGCACATCCTTTTCATGATTGCAAAGATAGCATTCCTGTGCTGCAGTTAGCCCAATTTATGTCAGTTAGTCACTTCCGCAAACACCGTGCTCAGGCAACGTTTGCTAGCTTTGTGACACAAAACATGAAGACTCAGCAGTTCTGTTGACAAACACGCATAAGACGGCATTCTAGTTGCCCCAGCACAGGCAACTAGAATGCCGTCTTTACCTGAAGCACGACAGGTGCTGCCAATAGTTTAGTGGATATGCAGTGCAATGAAGCGCGCTCGTGTATAATAAAAATGGTGTAACAGGCTTGGATAAATGTGGCTTTCAGCTAACGCTTGTGCTCTCACGTCGGTCAGCTTAGGGGCCGACGCGACTGTCCACGCAAAGAAGGACAGTCGCAAAATACAATGTGTTCTAATACCTGGCCACGGAGCCCGATCGCTCACAGTTAGGGCGCCACGGTTGGTGTATGCAGCCACTGTATACAGTAGCTGCATGCATGCGCTGCTCCACCGCCGACCTGAAGGTTGCGATATTGACCCAGTGGCAACTTTTTCGGTGGAATCGCCCGAGGCCCCTGCGCTTTGATTTCCTGCGCCCTCCTCTACGGCGTTCCTCATAAGCATATCGTGGTTTTGGGACTTAAAAACCCCAGATATTAATAATATTATTAAAGGCGAAGCTCCTCTTAGTCTAAACGTTGTCCTGTGTCAGGCGTAACCGGCAGTATCTACTGAACAGTATATTGGATGCTTGACTTCTGTTTTTATTTCTTTGCAGTTTCTTAATACATATTTTTCAGCGTCACTTCCGTGACGGAAGTAAGTCAGCGGAGCCGTGGTGGGCCCCGAAATAAAACACTTTTGTGTTAAAAAGAGAAGAAAGTAAGGTGCATTGTAAATGATCCTCCCTAAGGAAGGGATAGGCAACCTTACCCATTCGTTTCGATGGTCACTGAGCTGAGCAGGCCGTGCCAGTGAGCTCTCAAAGGAATGAGTGGTAGGCGTGTCTCGGCGCGTCCCGTTACCCAAGGAAAACAAAACAAAAAAAACCCTTAGTCGTTTGGAGGTTGGGGTGGGTGGTGGTGTCGTGCTTCTCGGTTTGGAGCGTGACGACGCCTTTCTGCTGCTCGGTCGTCGTTTCTTGCACGACGACCCCACCCGAGGCTCAGCCGTCGCACACCTCTCGCGCCGTGCAGTTTGCAGTCATTTCCACTTCCCCTCCTCGCTTTTTCCTCGTGACTGTCGAGGCACACAAAGACGCAGCATCAGCAGTGCGTGTGTGTCCCATTTCGAAGAGTCAAACGCACACACAGGCCAACGGGTTCGCTCCTCGCCGCTGGTCTTGCCGCGATCCATTGTTGGCTGTCTGACTGCAGACGCCGGTGGACCAGTTAGTAGACCACGACGCGTGGCCACTTTCGGCGTAGCTGTCTCTTTCGTGTGTCTATCCACGTTTCGTGATTGGTTCGAAAGGCTGCTTGGCTGCCACCCGTGTGGTGTTTGTGTGCACTTGTTTCTGTGGGCTTCTGCGGTGTGCTTGTCTGGCCTTGTTACTCGTGTGCCTTCTTTGTGGGGCTCACCGGTGTGTGTGTGTGTGCGGGACGACTCTGCTTCTGCGAACGGGGTTCATTCCGCTCATGGTGGAGTACGAGGAAGTCCTTTTTCGCCCGCTTCTCTTGACCGTCGCTCGTAACCAGTCGCTCCAGGCACTGCGCCGTGCTCCCGATCGGGCGGCAGAAGTTAGGTGCCTTTCTCCTCTTCTAACCACTACCACCACCCCCACCAGTCGCTGCTAATTGGACCGGACGTTTCCGCGTTCGAGCTTCACTAGGATTTCCTGTGTCGTGTTGTTCTACTACTTAGGAGACTACGCCAAAAGAGCGTTCGGTGGTTATACTGGTTGGCGTTTCTTTACGCCGTGTCAAAGCTTACACTTCCGGTACAGTGACTGTCGTGGAAAGTGCGAAGCGATCGGGGTGTGTTGTGCGCTCGCTCCTCCTTCTGTGTCGGGAACTGTGTCATTGCTTGGCTACTTTCTTGGTGGATATTTGTCTATTGGAATTTGCCTAAACGAAAGGGCTTCGTACGCAAGCACATCGCTACTGTGACCTTGCGGGACCTGCGGGTCGCAAGCACTGCGTGTGGTCGCTCGTAGGCCTCGAAGTGCTCTTGTCCCACCATATCTTTACTGCCCAAACAAACGCATTCTCGTTTGCCCGCCTAGTCTTTTCTCAGGGCACGTGTACGTGCGCGTAGCCGTGTAGCAGACACAAAGAAAGCCGTCGTGGGCCCGCGTGAGGGACCACCGCCGTCGTCGTTGGCCCAGATAGCGTCCACGTCGTGTTCCGTCAGCTGATCCGTCGAGGAAGTGCACCGCCGGACAGGCACGCCGATTGGCTGGCGGACAGGCTGTCGTGTACGTTGCACACACACACACGCGCGAGTCTCGCACTTCCCGACGTGACGTTCTCGGCGGCCACCCTCGCCGGCTGTCCGTGCTTTCTGGGTGCCTTTTCTGACCGGTCGCGCTGCCCCTTTGAGCTACGGGGCCGTGTGTGTCGTGCGCTGCTTCTGCTGCTGCTCTTGACACCGTCTGTGCGCGTCACCGTTGCATTCACCTGTGGCGGAGATCCCCCCCCCCCCTTTTTTTTTCTTACTCTCTCGGTGGTCGTTCTCGACCGCTCACCTCTTCATTTCTTTTATCTCTACTTTCCTGCTTTGTGCCCGTGTCGCCTCACGTTCGTCTCTGCGACGCCGTCACCGTGCCGGCATCACTGCGCACCGTTGCGTCGCCGCTGCGGAAGTTCGTCGGTGGTCCATCGGCTCTCCTCACTTCCGCATTCGTAAGCACTGTTCTCGCCTTCGCCAGCGAGGCCTTCTGTGCGTGAATCAAGCCGAGGTGCGCGTCGCCCGTCGGCAATCTCCACGTGGTGGCCAAAAAGACGTCGCCGTTGTGCTTCGTCGTTGTCTTCCGACCGGCGCCCCTCGACCACCAGCTGGAGCCATGAAGAAACTGTTTGCGGCCATGGGAGCTTCCTTCAGGAAGTGAGTTTCGTTTCGCCAGGCTCGTCTCTGGGAATTCTGCGGCCGAATGTCTCAAGCGTGCCTCTTGTGGTGCAGCGACGATGCCAGAGCTGTCAGCCGTGTATAAGTGTGTGTATTTTCGCTGGTGTTTCCCGTCCGATTGTTGTGCTTGCCTGTTTGGATACTTCCCTGTAATAGACGCCGTCGTCCCACAGAGTTTATGTACAAGTGGAAACGTTCTGGTAAAGTTATTATTTCCTTGCTTTTTCCTATCCACGTGTCTCATCGTGTAGTACATGCCGCGACGCTTGCGCGAATGGTAACGAATCACTTCGATGCGCCAGACTGCGGTTGATGTGGAAGTGTAACGGCGTAAAGGTTGCGCGTCAAAATGTTTCTGTACCATCAGCTATAGTAACGTTGCCATGCAGACTCTTAGGACTGGCTGCAGCACTTGTGGGACCGCGCTTGATGCCTTGAACAGTGCGCGCGCGTTCCGATCATAAATGCCAACAGCGGACAGGGGAACCAGTAGGAATGGCAAGTACGACAGTACTACGTTTCCAACCGGCGCACGAACTGCGCACGTTGCGGATTTGTCGAATGGAATGTTTCGCTTTGACGCGTATGTCGCCCAAGGGAGACACGTTGCAGCACGATGTCAGACGTATGCGCGCACGGCTTGACAGCCACGTCCGGCAAGCTGCCCTGCATGCTGGACTCTCGCAACTGGTATGTTCGTCTCGCGTGTCATCTCCGTGCAATCGTTGGCGCGTCGTATTGAGGGAGGGAGCAAAAGCAATATGGCCACAGACTGTGTAGCAATCACTTCAGTTCAACGCACGCGCTCGGTTTTCCTTTGATAAGGCGGGTAAATGTGATGCATTAC
This sequence comes from Rhipicephalus microplus, assembly GCF_043290135.1. NCBI lineage: Eukaryota > Metazoa > Arthropoda > Arachnida > Ixodida > Ixodidae > Rhipicephalus > Rhipicephalus microplus. Next base: position 40,947,149 of record NC_134705.1, on the reverse strand, counting down.
TGCTGTTTTTGTGTGCACACATCTAACGACTGTAGATAACGTCCCGGAAATATAGGCGACATCCTTTTTACGCGTAAACGCAATGGTGGTGAAGGTAGGCACGAATGGATGTAAGCAGGCGAGGTGGATCGGCCTAGTCTACCGCAATTTGAGAAGCCGACGTTCTGAAAGGATGTCCGACAGCTCGACATACTTTGTCTTTGTTTTGCGCACAGTGCAGATACGCGGAGATTAACTGTTATTTAGTGACCGCTGAAGCGATTCTTGCTAAACACGCGATCATGGGAAGCAGTTTTCTTGCAAGGGTTGGGAACTGAACAATATGTAAGGGAATAAAAAAAAAAGATCCCAGATCCCACGTACAGTGGGAATCGATGATATGCGAAGCATAAATGAGGAAGTTTTGAAATCAGCACAACGTTACGAGACGGATGGGTGTTGGACACAGCAAACACATGTAGAAATGTTTAGCACACTCACGCACCTAGATAAGATGCTAGTATGTTCTTTATAGTCTTGTGACGACTGCACCACTAAGGCTTGCAATATCAGCACCAGCAGTGGTAGGCTAACATGTTTTTGTAATAGTCATTGATGGAAGTGAACGTGCACACGCATAACGAATGAGCGTCCATGTGTGGAAAGGGTTGTTGACACATAGTTCACATCATCACTGTGAACAGTCAGCAGCTGAAGCGGAGTTAACGGATCCGTCTGCTATTGCGGTGACGAGGGGCATATGCACACTGAAGTATGAAGTATAATTGCACTGCTCAAAATCGTTGATGTCTAATATGAAGAAATGATCAATGACACCTCCGTTCCTTATCGTAAGCACGAGGTCTTGGGAAGCCCTGTGCGCCCCGCCTCGGTGGTCTAGTGGCTAAGGTACTCGGCTGCTGACCCGCAGGTCGTGGGTTCGAATCCCGGCTGCATTTTCGATGGAGGCGGAAATGTTGTAGGCCCGTGTGCTCAGATTTGGGTGCACGTTAAAGAACCCCAGGTCGTCTAAATTTCCGGAGCCCTCTACTACGGCGTCTCTCATAATCATATAGTGGTTTTGGGACGTCAAACCCTACAAATTGATCGAGGCCCTGTCCACACCGAAACCGGCTGCAAGCTTACCACGAGCCTGGCATGTAAATCATTACTCCATGTCATGATTATCATGTTTGCGCTTGGCATTTGTGTTCGTCGCCCGTTCACAATACCGAATTTGGTATATGTGGAGTTGGCGAAACGGCCGCGAGCGCGCAATGAGCGTAGCACGTAGTCATGGTTTACACGACACGCATGTCATGATTATCATGTTTGGACGTGTCATTTACCTTCGTCATCCGTTCGCGTCCAGTAATACCAAATTTGGTATATGCGAAGCTAGTGAAGCGAGCGCACTATGAGCGTGTCCTGTAGTCATGACTTACACGACATGCATATAATGATTTGCACGTTAGGCCCTTTCTCTTATGTTTGCCATGCGTTCATTTCATACCACACCAGTTTTGCAATATGTCATGTAAACGAAACCACCGCAGCAGCAGCAACAAGACCATGCAATGTAAATCAATATATACATGTCATGATTTTCATTTTATGTCTAGTCACTTATGCTCGTCATACAGTCATGTTATGACATACCAACTTTGAAGCGGCCAGGATTATTGAAGCGGCCAGGACAGCTAAAAATCGTAGGCGGCTAGGTAGACATAGATAGACAGATACGGTCAAAGTCGCTGAAGTTCGCCAAGAAATGCTTCGCATTTAAGATCGGTCGAGGAATCTACCACTAATAACTGTTATTGAAGGCCTTTAATGAACAGTTGTTTGAACTCCAAGGCGGCATAGGATAGTAATTGACATATTAGTGTGAAGTACTTGCCCTAAAACTAGCTCTGAAAATCGGTATTTACAAACTATATGGTTGAAATTTAGAAGTACTTGTTGCTGGGATAGTTGGCACTTCGTTATTAGCGAAACTTTTTTTCCCGTTCTTCTTGGGGTGTTTTAGGCGTCTAGAATTTTGTCTCTTTATGGTTGACATATAATGACGCATTGTTTTTTCGGCTTAGGTTACCCGAATACCGTAGTAACGTAACAATAATATCTAGGAAACTAAACGGAGTGTTAACTCCTTCTCTGGGAAATATAAAACTTGCTTTATATAACTGACAAGCTCTGACGCTCTTTTTATTCAGTAGCGACATCAGATCTGTGCCTATTCACTCAGCGCGTCATCAGCAAGAGCGAAAGCCCTCTCTTAGCTTTGGTTGCATTGCCCTTCCTGGCACAGGAGCGCCTGTGCACTTCCTGCCAAGGAACTGGAATTAGATCGGATTGTTTGCCATAATAATGATAAGTGGTGGTGTTTAACGTCCGAAAAGCACGATATAATTTATGAGGCCCACTATTCGCCCCGAGATAGGGCTATAGGGGGCAGCACCGTCACAGTGCTAGTGTGGATAAGCGGCCGGCGGTGCGCTTTCTGAGCGCTGGGAGCCGATTGTCGGCGAATAAAATGCGTTGACTGCTGCCTACTGGTAATATATACATATGCCGTCAATTGCTTAACGAATGCACGAAGCTCACCGAACGTGAGCTTCGTGCATTCACGTCAGCGTGCGCCAGACCCTCGGCGCACGTTGAGTTAGGGCGACATTCATTGAGCCCTTGATTGTGTGAATTTGGGGCCCCTAAACCGCGGCGTGCCTAAAATCCGAATTGTGATTCTTGAGCGTAAAAAAAAAGTTTCTTTTTTCGTTATCGTGGCTCGTGGAGTTATGTTTTGAAGAACAAAAGAACCGTATCGTGTTTGCGTGAACCAGTGTTTCGCCCCTTGATCTTTAGCTGGTGAACAGGGTGCCTAGAATATCGCATGTTTCTAAACTTCGTATACGAGTATAGGTGTTTGATGTTGATACAAGGCTCGTTGGCAATGGTGCCGCCAGTGTTGGTGTGCAGTGAAGAACAACGCGCATGCACGTGCGCTGCGACCCTAACCTCGAGAAACAATGCCTTGGTGGTCACTGCCAGGTGAGGCATACTTGTTGGAGAGCCGAGCGAGGACGTGCCGGTTCGCATGCTCTTTGAGGGCCGCATGCAGCAGCCGGTCGGGGTTTGTGCGCACCTGTTCGACTTCGGGCGTGTGGCCGGTGCGGTGGTGTCGTCTCACTCAGCCGCGTCTCTGGTCGCTCTTCCGTGTGCCGCTGTGCCCCGCTTTCCGTGAAACCAGTCTGCCGATGCCGCGTCACCTCCCGCGTGGACATAAGTGGAGCAGTAGCGGATGCGTTCCGCTGGTGCTGCAGTCGCGCGAGCAGAGTGTGTGCTATAGAACTCGGACGGAAGCGCATCGAGTCGACTTGGCGACACCAATTGCGTCATGTCCAGACCATTACGTGTCTCGTTGGGGAGGCGTCGAGTCTCACCCAGAGACTCCTGTTGCTAGCACACGGTATGAATGTACGCAATACAACGACGGTGTCAAACGGGTATGTTTGAACACCTAAACAACGTTGTGCCGAAGCAGCCACCACGGAGATTCGCGTGACCAGTGAGGCTTCGGCGCTGTGAATGCGCAGGCAGCATAAATGGTGTCTGCACATGCGCTGTGTATACTTGCTGAAAAGTCGTCCTCCTTACTATAAATGTAATAAAAAGTGCTGTTGCAGAGGCCAGCAGTAAGGCCTGTTCGAAGGCGTTGACGTATCGGCTCATGCTGCTGCTGTCTGAACACGCGTGCTCTCAATCCGTCAAATCATGCAAATGCGGTCACGTCCGGATTTCTGGCTCGACGTCGCGTTGATGTAAACTTATGCGACGTGCTTCGCATCGTGTTTCAGACCCGCCCCAGACGCACATTAATGGCGCAAGGTATTTGGAATGACGATGGAGACTGGCCGTTCGTGTGTCGTAAATCCAAGAAACTCGCTATAGGTGTGGGGGGGGGGGGGGGGCCGAGATATAGCCATGGCGGCGATATTGTCGTTATGTATTTGGACATCATTCTAAATTACCAAAATAGGTTGATTCGGGATTTGAAAAAAAAAAAAAGTGGTCATGGGTCGTTAGGTATTGGCGTTGTTCCCACAACAGCACACCACACCTCTCGCACCTGCATTGCGCTACTGAGTGCTATTCGAAACCGGTCGATTCAATGCTGCAATTTTAATACGCTACACAGCTGCGGTGTACTTGTTACACACAGAGTGCAATATAAACGGGCGTTAAAAAGAATAAATTTTTTACAATGTGGGTAATGACCATCTAAGGAATTATATGCATTCGGATAGCATGGTCTTCTGAAGATATGATGTAAGAAAGATACATCTCAAAGGGGGACACTTGGAAGAGGTGTCCCTCTAGCATGAAATTAAAGGGGGACTCCGGTGCATATTCGACTGTATCTTTTTGGCGCTTTCAAACGGTGTTAACAACCCCTAAATTGCTAGGTGGTTCATTCTTCCGAGAGACTCGTGAATAGTTTTGAATAAGCTGTAATCGATGAGTCGAAACCTCAACAACGAGCTGTTTCGTGTGGGTGTATGATGACGTAACGAAACCATGACTACAAGTCACCAAGGCTGGTCAAGGTGTAAACATAGCTCACGTGCTTCTTCTACCACGCGAAAAGCAAGTTGGCCATGCCATCCGGCGGGGAGTCAAGCTGTGCCAACCCTTCTGAACTTACCAGTGACGAGTTCAGCGATGATTGCAGCTACTATGCCAACGGGGTAGCATTGCCTTTTGATTTCGACCCGCCGGCGCGTACAGAATCGTTCTCCTCATTGCTCGAAATTTCTGCAAGATTCGATGTCAACGACTACTACCACGCAACATATGCAGCTGACTAAACCTATCTGTTCTCTCGTCGGGGTGGCTCGTTGACGAAATCGTGCGCTGCGTTCGTCTGCTGGGCAAGGCGGGGTTTTCAAAAAGAGTAGTAGGCACCTACGTCACATACGCAGGGGAGTCCGCGTTTACAAACATCATTCCGGAATTGGCTACCAGTTTTTAAATTCTGTTTCTATCTAAAAACTAAATGAATTATTGTTTCATAATTTGGCACGTATTATCAGGATGCCAAAGAGAACATATGCTGAAAGTTTCATCAAACTCGGTGAATATAAAAGATCGCCGGAGTTCTCTTTTAAGGGTGTTCCTCATAACCATATCGTGGTTCTGAGAAGATTAACGCCAACGATTATTATTCTTACCAACTCGCCCAACAACAGGTTGCTATTCGCGACACGAAGAAAACCAAGAAGTCGGGTGGTTTGAAAATGATCGATTTACGCCTATCACACATCAGACGTCATCGCCGCCGGGTGCTGCCGTCTGGCGTCGTCAGTGACACGCGGCTGCAGATGCCGCAGTTACCAAACAGCATCTGTCTTCAACAATGGCTGAGTGTGCCGCTTCGTCGATCATCGCGTTGTCTGCGTCACCACCTCTCTCGCGCTTCCCATCTGCATGCTATAGCCTCGTTACGTGTGACCGTGACCCTGACGAGTTGGGATCGCGGCACGAGAGGCGAGGCCTCGGCCGACCCGTCACGGCGGCAGACGCGGACTGGGGTGGGCGTTTTGTTTATCTGCATATACCGAAGAGTATACGCATCGAAGACGGCGCTTGTTCCGAAGCCTCTTCCGCTTACATGTGACGCCGTATATAGGATATGAAGTGAAGGTTTGGGCTAGTTGGTTTAGCATTAGCTGTGACAGTTTAGTCCTCGGTCGTCTTGTGTATTCTAATTTCGTGCGTGGTTCCTGCTTGAGGTGTGCGCTGCAAGTTTTGAGCTGCTTGCCGTTTTAACGTGACTGAAATTTGTTGCTGTTGCTGAAACAATGCACCATAAATGCTCAACTAACGCTGTAAAGACATGTTTGATTTTCGTGTTATACCGATTCCTGCATAGAAATCAGTATAACACGTTTTTGGTAGCCACGTTTTTTTGTCATTCCCCTTTAAATATGTGTCAGTCTACCCTTCTCGCATTTCTATCGCGGATGCGTTCAGCGTTTCGTTGTTTTTCAATTTGCTATTTTATGCACCGCACTCCCTTCTGTAAAGCTTTGTGCGACTGAGGGTATAAAAAAATGAGACCAAATAAAAACCCAATGCTAGTATAGACCCATTCCATGTTTGTAAACACAGGTAGGCCGATGTCGACATTATGGTAAAATTATAGCGACGTCCTCACGTAACCTCCGCCATAAGCGCTGAGGGCTGCGATGTGCGCCAACAAACGAAACTAAGTTGTGAGGCGCGACTCACATCCAACCACACCGCAGCTCGTGTGCCTACCATTTTTTTTTGTAGTTGCTTGACTGAGAACACCACATGCACAATTGCAAAACTTAGCAGAAACTGCGGTAGGCAGAGCGTCTTTTGCCTACCAAGACAGCGCCACCGCATTTTCGTGAGATAAATCCGGTGGAATTTGCCTATAGGTATTGCCCAAGCTTGCACCTGGGTGGGTATCTCCATATTGTCAGAACAAGCTTCATCGTGTGCTCATGTGCATTGATTTTTGTTTACTTAATCTCACTTTATAACTACGCATTCTAAGGCGACCCTACCTCGCTTTTAAAAGTAAAGTGTTTCTCATTAATTGGATTGCCATAAAATGTCTTTCTTGTTTCGCCTTTACCCTTTCGCTAGTAACGGGAGGTCGGATTTTTTTTCTCTCCCCATCGCTGCTATCCAATAAATCGTGTGACCAGTCATGATGATGACACCTTGTGCTGAGTGGCGCCATGCAGCCTGCATTTCTTCGGTAGCAATGAATGCGTGCGGTATATCTTATTCGCCATTGCTTCGCATGGGCTGCTCGGCTTTCAATGGTTTGTACTGCGTCGGTGAATGGGTATTAACGCGTTATAGTTAAAAAGCTCGTTTAGAAGAAATTCTGGCGTTGGTGTCGTTCGTTGTGAGCGAAAAATCATTATTTTATGCTTGACCGAAAAATTGAAAACGATGCACATAAAATATAGCGAATGATGATGAGTGAGGCGAGGCGTCCGTCAGTCTGTCCGTTCGTCTTCTAGTGTCCGTTCGAGCGTCCATCTAGTGAACACTCCAAGTACCGCCACCTCCCATCTCGCAACACATGTGGCACATACCCGCTCCGCGCGTCCGTCCGTGCGTCCATTTAGTGAAGACTCCAAGTACCGTCATCCAATCCCGCATCCCCTATCGCACATACCCGCTCTAGAGCGGGTATGCGCCACCAGTGGCTACGTACGACAACAACGAAGGACACACCCGCACCCTAAGGAGCTTCGCTCCTAAAGATCCTGGAGCAGAGTGGGGACCGAACCAGGGTCGTTTGCGTGGCAAGCAGATGTTCTACCACACGGCCACGTTTATGCTTGTGAAAACAGTGACAAGAACTTCCTCAGCTTGGAAATTCAGTGAAAGTAGCTTTCATGCTTCACAAAAACGTGCGTCCTGTATACATGCTTCAAGATGCATAATGAAATAGTGCAGTAATAATGCGTCGTACAAGCGTCCATTGCCAACGGGCATCAGATTGTGTGATTATCATAATGGCTTTGTCGTTGAAAGCCGGTACCCCTCTAGAAAAGGCACACATGCTTCTGCGCCTCTTCCCGCGTACACTCTAAGCCAAAATGGAGCAACAGGGGTATAGGGGTTGCTCCTTTCAGGGAGCAATTGCATTGCCACTCCCATTACTCCCATAAAAGGAGTAACTGCAGAGGGAGGAACCGTTACTCTCCTTTCAGTTCCTCCTTCGGGGAATGAACAGTTACTCCCTCCAGTTCCTCTCTGCGGACCAACAGTTACTCCCACCAGTTGCTCCCTGCGGACCAACCATTACTCCCACCAGTTGCTCTTCTAAGAGCAACAGTTACTCTTTACCGTTCCTCCCACGTGTTCGCAGTCACTCTCTGAAAACTAACTGCACATGCTTCCAGTTACTCCTTGGGGAAATGCCTTTTTATCTCGAGTATGCTTGTAACACGCTTAACACGTGGCGAGAGCTCCTTGGAAGAGCACTGCTTGGGTGCTTCTAACACAAAAAGTGGACAATATTGAAAGGAAAATAAACGCTTTATTGTTCTTTTTATGAGGCGACGTGTGAGCACACGTAAAAGTAGACTTCGCCACACCACAGCCAGCACTAAACAAACACCATAATACATCAAAGGTTTTCTGCGTCATCCGTGGAAAAACAATCTTGAATTTCTAGCATAGGGCAGTCTGTGTCATCATTGGTGAGAGAAGGGCAACTTCTCCAATTCTGAAGAACTCAAGTTTCGCAGCTGGTGTTTCCATCAGGCTAGCGCATCGGAATGTCACCGCAGGCATATGTGAAGCATCTCATTGCTGCAAGAAAAAAAAATAGAAGTGTGAGGTTAAACATGCCAGAATCAATTCATAACAATGAGCCACACACACTGCAGCAGCGCTTACATTCTAGGATGTCTACTGCAAAACGAAATGTGAAAAAAAGGAAGGTTCGGCCAAACGTTACTTGGCAAGCCATATAAATGCTGATGTGGTAGACGCTCTTCATATGATGTCTCAAACAGCAATATTCTGGAAGAAAATGTGCAGCACCTCAACAAGGCATATTTGTAGCAGTTAAAGATACCCTTAGGTTCAGTTAACTTGTTTCCTATACACAGCTGAGTGACATTTCTATGAGCCCATTCACCAATGGGCATTCTAAGTGAGATCATGTGTGTGTCAAATAACACGTACCGTCCGCTCATGTTAAAATACTTATTTAGCTCGTGCACATAGTTGCTCTCGATTCTACTGTTCTATCATATGCTGCTGAGTCTTGAATTGTGCAATACCTGTAGGCACAAGCCAAGCATGCAAAGCCTGCTCGAAAGCAACCATTTGCAGAGGCTACATGATAATCTTAAGTATATTTCTTTGTACCTGACGCAAAAGGCTGGACAAACTATAGACAAAAAATGTAGACCGTGCTACCTTCAAAAAATGCTTTAAGTTTAGTAAACTTGGGTGCATTTGTTCACCCGGTTGTCGAGTCACAGCCACGAGATATGTGAACGAAGCAATATATCTTAAGGCATGCACAGATATTCTGATTCTTTGTTTGACAGTATCACAGATAGCTTGCCAATACATATATATTTGAGAGCAAGAAGATGTGAAGCTTTTATTAGTTCAACGTCTTGTTGGTTCACAGCCAAACAGGTTACTGCTTTGTTAGACAAATTGGAATAAGCGCACCGTGGTTTCCAAAAAAAAAAGCATTATTAGAAGTTAGCTCCCGGTGTGAATGTCTGCTTATTTATTTTGTACTACCTTCTACATGTGCCACAAAGACATTTGTTGAGGATGTGCTACCAGTCAAGCCAAGATCGCATACTTGGTCAATGTGATGGAAATACAAACATTAGAAACACTGCCACCTCTAGTAAGAGCATAACACTTCAGGATCTTGGAACAGCAAGGAGGTGCACAAGAAAGTTAAGCCCACTCTTGCAGAACTTTGAACGCGAATTTTTCAGAGTGGGGTAGGTCAACATGCTGTGGCACTTTTAAACCCATGAAACATCTGCAGAAAACAGGGTAAAGGCAAGTCAAGAAACGCTGTTATGAAGGCCTGCGCATGGACAGCTTTGTGAATCTAGGCCCAAGTGTTATGCTATGTGCAAGCCAAAATTCATGTAAATAGGGAAAGCGTACTTTTAGGAGCACCAGCGTAAACAAATCTTGGCAGTTGGCTTTCTAGTACAAACAGTAATCCCTGCAATGAAAACATAAACTTTTTGTCTTAACGGTAACAGTGTGAGCACACACACGGGCCAGCGGAGCCATGTCAAATTGTCAGTGCCAGTGTAACCATGTGGCATGATAAACTAATCTCTGGCCAACACATGCACAGTTTGCCCCTAAAAAGCGATGCTTTCATATACGTAGTACAAAAACTTTGCACTTACCAAAATTAACTTGCTTTCTGTACTTTAGCATCGTTGGGAGCATCTTTATCTGCAGTATAACCAAATTTGTGTCATATCCCTGAAAAAAAAGTAGTAAAAGACATGCATCAAATATTGTTTCATTTGGTAGCAGTGAAGTCAGGTTAAGAACAGCCAAGTGGGAATCAGCCTAATTATGTGCATGCGGCAAATCCCGAACGACGTTATTGAGGTTGTCGAAATTTTCGTCGATTGGTATTAACGTCGATATGTGACTTCAACGGCATGCCAAGTTTTCACAGCGCATAAATATTTCATGATGCAGAATAATGACAACGCTAACGAGAACATACATCATTTATGATTGTCTTTTACAATATTCAGTTTTGCGAAGGTTTTTGCATGACTAAAGAAATCTGAAAGATTTGGGTCATTCCTCCTCCAATTGTTCTGTCCATATGTATATTGCTTGCTTGATGGTGCGCTTTTAAAATAGTATGTTCAGCGCAGAGGTGAAGCAAGTAACGCAGTGATGTGGGCAGATTTTTTTTTTTTTTAGGCGTGCGGCGAGGGGGTGGGGGGGGTCCGCTTATCTGAATTGGAGGCCGGGCAAGCGAATATGGTCGTCATTATGGGCTCCCTACGACCGGCCTAAAAAAATTCTGTGCGCAACCGCCTGGCTATGCCAGTGAAGTGATGCGACAATGATTTGTTCACTTACCGATTTACATACACTTTACAGCTCTAAAAAATGCGGCCCAAGGCCCCAACACTCAGCCATTAACGTTACATAAAGCCAATGGTAGAAAAGTGCCAGTATGAAGGCAGCTACAACCCCGCCCCAATGTTTTTTCAAGCGAGGTAGTGTTGCGGAAATAAACTTTTAACTGCAAAAGTACACTGGCACTGCAGTGGTGACAGGGGAAGCAAGAGGTTGTGCAGGCGGTAATAATCGAGGTAATTTAGTCTGGTATGGCTAGCAATGGATACGGTAAATAAGAAAGAGCAAATCATTTTTCTTTTAATAGCGCAACCACTCAACAATGTATTGTAAGAGCATTAAATGTTGCTGGAAATGCCACTCACCTGCACGCTGATGCATGCACAGTCCTTTGTCCGACGAGCGAACAGGCTTGCAGATAGCTGAAGACGTTTACGATGTGTTTGTTCCACCCGGCAGCAAAACCCACAACAGCTTCGCGCTCCATAAAGATAAATATACACTAACCTTCATCACGAATAAGTAGAAACGCAAATTGCGACACACACACACGATCAAAACATAGCTCACAAGCTCGCATGTCCATGTGCTCGCCGACCACAGACCATATGAATATGAGTAGTGCGAACGCAAACCTAGTTGCGCCGAAAAAAAAAAAAAATGTTGAGCAGTGGCAGCACAGGCGTCAGCGCAATGCTTTCAGTGTGCTCTCCTAATACATTTATGAAAAAAAAACAGAGGTTCATTAAAACTCATAATTAAATATAAAAAATTGAGTGTAATTTGTATTTAGTGCTAGTAAACATAAACACTGAATAAAAATTATTTTGTAAATTACATCGCTTACTACACTAGCGCCACACTTGTCGTGCGGGCGCAGATGGCGCAGATTTGTCATTCTGCCCTCAAACTACACGGTGAAGCGTGCTACTAAGCGTACGGCTGATGAAAAGCGCGTCTGGGTCCGCTTTTTTTTTTATTCTCTGATATATCTAGGGGGGGGGGGGGGGGCTTCTTATGCACGTGTTTCGGTGCTTGATCGACTTTGACGCCCTTCCTTCGCGGACGAACGGCGTGTCTAGGCTTTTTTTTATCGTTGTTTTGCACGTGTTTCGGCGTTCGGTCCGCTTTGACGTGCCAACTCTCCATTCTGCTGCTGCGTGTGTTAGGTACTTGCCATAGCTGTATTCTCAGACCTTCTGTGTTCAGCCGGCGCTGCTATCTTATTATCTGCGGATGCTAAAATAAATCACTGTTTTGGTTTGGTGAAGTTTGGCACACAGAACAAACAATAATCTGGCCCATGAATATCAATGTGGGCGGCATGCATATTTGTTTGCGGTGTCCTGCCGGGGAGTAACCGTTGCGTGACGAGAGCATTTACTGCGGTTCCTCCTTCCGTTGCTCCCTTACAAACTTAAGATGAATACAGCTGCTCCCGCATTCTAGAACAAGTCGGCCATCTTGTTCCGCTTGGTCTTTTCGGAGAGTAACAGTGGTCTGAAGGAGTAAAAACAGCCGTTGCTCCCATTTCGGCCGTTTTTGGCTTAGAGTGTATATATAATGGGTGCATAGCAGATTCGAAAAGGTTTCATAAACGAAGTGTTTGAAGTACGCACCAGGCCCGTGTGCTCAGGGTTGGGTGCACGTTAAAGAACCCCAGGTGGTCGAAATTTCCGGAGCCGTCCACTACGGCGTCTCTCATATTCATATGTTGGTTTTGGGACGTTAAACCTCACATATCAATCAAGTACGCACCAGGTACAGGATGTCGCTATATTTTTTGTCGCCAAACAGTGGAATGCTTCTTTGGCACAATTGGGTTTTAGCGCTCTACTATATAGACCTTTGCATCGGGCGAGGAGGTCTGGTCTGGCAACCTACGCATTCCTCTCTTGCATGCGGGCGACTGTTTGGAGTGTGTGTGTGTGTGTGTGTGCTGGTATGTGTGGCATTATCGAGCAATTAGCCGTGCATTGAGCCAACCCGTGGATTTGTTTTTCTTCATTTCTATGACGGCCAAGAAGGGGTCATCGCAAGAACAGATCCATGCAAGAGCGGTTGCCGATGTGACGGCTTGGCGTAAAGGAATCTTGTTAGAAAAGCGAATGACTGCAGCTAAAGAAAGATATTTACGGTGCTCTCGAAGTGTTGTTGCTCATTTTGAAAAAGAAAGACTTGGAATACCGCGAATTCTTCGAGCGGAAATCGGGTGCTGTGAATATACTGCTTCAACAGAGGCGGACTCGCTCGCCGCACTGTATAATAAAACCATTGACCCTCAATGACTTGAACCTTGTCAGAACGTCTCATAGACTCATTTTCTAGAGAACCCGCGTCACTTCAGTCCAAATTCACCGCGTAAAAGCTGCAAAAGAACGACAAAACCGCAGCCGCACGATTACCTTCTATGCAAACAGCGAGCTTCCCGCATGCCAGATGTGTTGCCAGACCAGAAAAGGGCCGCCCGCTAGCAAGGTGGCGACGCCCACGAAAAGAACGTCTATAGACGCCTCTGGACCATCGCTGTCTACAGCTTGCTCAGGTGAAGTCATATAGGCTGTGCTGCGTGTCCGCGACTATTTCTTGCAATACGTGCTAAGGGAGGGCGCTACTCTTAGCGTGCGTCTAATGTATACTTCTCGTTTTGGCAGGTCTTGTTTTTGGGCTATTTGGTGCTTCCCAATAGTCACGGTGTAGAGCTAAGGCACAGAACAGACGCACAGAAACACACACCAAAGGCGCGCCTGTGGTGTGTGAAGTAGCAAAGCAAACTTCTCGTTTGTTTTGCAATTTTTTTTCTAGCTTGTCAGTGGTGGCTTGTTTCGGTTAGATCAATTGCTCGCGTAGTTGTATGCTCGTTTCTGTATTTTCATATGCCGCTGCCGCCCGAGTTCCACATATAGCCAGCTGGGCGGCGCAGAGGTGACCGCTATGCATAGCACGTAGCCTTACATCGCCACGGGTGGGACATTGCCGTTTCGTAGAGCGTGACGCTGTGTAGTGGACGCTCTGCATTGAAACACCGCTTCGAGTGCACTCATTGGGGCTAAAGCACGCGTTCTACCAGCCTGCAGGCCGATTCGGTGCCGTAGTTTAAAGTTCCGGCCTGTGGCACGTCCCTGTTTCAATCACGCCTGCGGGAATTGCTTCGCCGTTCCATAGCACTCCCGCGTGAACGGGAACGGGGTGGAAGCGTACGAAACGATTTTACGTAAGACATATGGGTGCCACCACCTTGGGCTGGTAAACGAATGTTTTCTTGTTTCTGTACATCGCGACGTGATCTGTTCAGGAAACGTCGCCTGCACCTACTCAACCGTCTTCATGCGCGTACGTCCACTGTGTCTTTACCTTACCACATTTAACTTGTCGCTGTTCGTTTAGTCGTTAAATGCACGAAATTGTGGGTTTGCAGCTAGGATTGCCAGACGCTACCGAGCTAAAACGCTAACGATCGTCACGAAATACACTCATGCTTAATAAGTAGATATGTAACGAATTTCCTCAGTCCTGGAAATATTTTAATTATAGCAAAATAAATGCTACTGAAACACGAAGGTGAGTAAAGAAAAATCACTCGTTATTTCTAACAGTGAAAATATGCGCCACTTTGTACGAAAGCACGTATTTACTTTTATTAAAATTGTCGCCAGGGCCCTCTCCATTCGGTGGAATGAACGTCTCCCAGTGAATCATTAACGTTTCTCGCTCATTCACCCGAGATTTGTTTGACTGACTTCAACACTCAAGTACTCAAAGTAGTCGGCAAGCACGCTATGAGTGGACGGGATAGCTCCTAAAATAATGATGGTGTCGGGAAATAAGCCCCCACTCCCCACCCACCCACACCCAAAGAAAAAAGAAACGCGAAAAGCTGCTCCATCATTGTCACAAAAATAGAGGGGGCATGAACCCGGGGCGTGACCTCCGCAAGTACATCGAGCATAGGCAATGGTAGAGCCACTCGCGGTCAAAATCATGCAAAGTATCGGCAAGGAAGTGGTGGTACGAAACGGCCCCTCGAACAGATTTTTCTGCGAAAATTACTCGTTTCACCGTGTTTTTGATTAAACTTCCGTAAAAAAAAAGGGGGGGGGGAAACATACCTCAAAGGCAGCATCGCAGATACGCCACGGTGTTTTATTTATTCATTTTATATTTTTATTTCGGCTGTGCTTTTTTTATCTGTCGGGCTCCATCTTTATTTTCATCAGCAGAATGAAGGCAAGATAAAGATGGAGGCGTCGCGTTTTGTTACGTTGTGTTAAATAATTTGCGTTTTGTTCGAATGGAAACATCGTCCTATCAACACTGAAAATCGCAAAAAAATTCCTTGCGCAAGTGTATCCAAAAAAGCTACTTTAAAAGGGGGGGGGGGGATTTTTGACGCGGCACTGTGATTGCGTCACGTATTTGTCGGTGTGAAATGGAAAAAAAAAGTAATTATAACCCTTTCTTTTCTCTTCGCATTAACAAACTACAATGCCGAAATCAGGGACATCATCATTCTCAAATAATAGTATGTCTGCCTAATAGGATTTAAATATTTAATCATAGTGTCCTTAAGAACACACAAAAATGACAACTTTGACGCAAGGGTGACCTAATGACTTCGATAGCGACAAATAGAAGTGTTAAATGAAGTAAGACTAGCACCAAACTCTTTGTATCCCATCTCTCGTAGCTAGCTACTTTGGGATCGTATCTCGCGTAGCTTTACAAAACACTGGTGTAAGGTAATGCAGCCGTGGTAGGAAATGAAGTGGTTTTTGTGCAGGCTGTCTTATCAACGCGACGTAAGTGGGCCGTTTGTTGATGCCGGCGTAGATAGCGTGAGACAGCGCAGGCGACCGCGCCCTTGTCATCAATTTCGCAGTTAAATCTGGAGCGAAACTGGTATGGCTGTTATTGTTACTTTAGGCTCACTAATCAAAAAAAAAAAAAAGGAGGGGGGGGGGGTCGAGATCAAAGTTTTGTTTTTGAATTGCATGCCAAAATCTCTGCGCGTGATGTCGTGGATTCAGTTATTTTTGTATTTTTTGCGACATTGGTTCAAGTAAACATCTTGAAACTTGGTATGTTAACGCTGTTTCCGCTATAAGGACAGTGCACTTCATATTTGCCGTTATAAAAATTTTATTTAGAGTCGCTTTAACCCTCCTAATGAATGAATGAATGAATGAATGAATGAATGAATGAAAACAACTTCGATTTGGTCCACCAGGACTCGATGATGTCGTGCACCCGCCTTAGTCCCACGTCGGAGCAGACAGGCTCAACGAACGTTACTAGTTCTCTCTAGTAACGTTGGGCTCAGCTTATCAGCTAGGTACCTCGCGGGCCCGCCGTGTGTTGAAAGTCGAAGGTAGAACTTGTGAGAAGTTCTCGCCAGGATAGATTCAGCACCGTCTCTCTTCGTGCCAGTTTATTCGTGGCGTTTATTTTTTTTTTTCGCTTTTTAGCGTTCCTTTCAGCAAGTTGCGGCTATTCACAGCGCCAGGTTCCCGTCTACCTGTACGCTTGCGTCGTTGCGTGAATAATGGTGAATCAGTTCGGAAGTGTCCCGTTCACTTGTCTCGAAGAATTGATGGTTCTTTGATGGCTGGACAGAGTTCCGAAGTGTACAGCTTTATGCGGTAGTATGCGGAGAGCGCCCGCAGCGGGCAAGCTCCCTCCGGCCAACCGGTGCGGTGCTTGATTGCTGCCTCGGCCCCGTGACGCCGGAGAGGCCACTGCACCAGCAGCCTTCGTGACTGCCTCGGGGGAGGGAGGGTGCAATGGCCTTTCGCGCCACCGCACGCTTCTTCTCCGAGCTGCCAGCAGCAGTGTGCGAGCCACTTGGCAGCACGCTACGCTGTCTGTTCGCCAAGCACGTGGTGTTGTCTGCTGCGCACGAAGGTCGGCTAATTGCGCTCTCCAGGCACACTTGCATTACTCCCAACACTTTCCTTCTACTGCTGTCGTAGCTGCCGTTGGTGTCGTCATGGTCGGTGCTATTTCTACTTTCGTGTAGTCCGAGTGCGTCACAGAGTTGAGCTTTTTCCATGCAGTCTCCGCCGGCTGTTTCTTGTTTGTGAACTGTAGCGTATTTTCAGCTCTCTCGTAATCTCGCAAGATCGTGAGACGGCATCGAACAACACGAGTTCTCGTTTCACTCACGGGTATTGCCACCTGCGCGCGTGTTGTACGGCACCTAAGCTAAATTTTCGTTGGACTAGCTGACACTTTATTTTAACGTGCCATTTCCCTCTTCACTCGTTGATGAACTCGCGACGGTGTACTAGCGGTGCTCGGCTGCTGAACCGAAGGTTGCAGTATGGAATCTCAGCTGCTGTGGCGGCCGGATTTCGATGGAGGCGAAACGCTAGGTGCGCTTGTGTGCTTAGATTTAGGCGCACTTTAAGAAACCGCAGGTGGTCGGCAATAGGTGACCAGTAAAAGAGCGAGGGATTGTGGGATGCACCGTCTGCTACCGGTTCGAGAAGAGTAAACGACGGTGAACCTCTTCGCCGCATGCCTCAGATTATTCGGGATTCGCGCGCGCGGTCGTCCGTTTATCTTCGTGCTGATGAACCATCGTCGGTTGTTCAGCTATTGGCTGCTCCAACTCGAGCGTGAAAGGCAAATGCATGTATCGATTGCCATGAAACGAAGAAAGAATCATGAGGTGAGCCGCGGATGTGAAGAGAACCGCAGCGACAAGTAGCCTTTGAGTACGGAACGTTGAAGCCAGAGTGTGCGAAAATCATTTTATCACGGATACTGGTGTATTCCGTACTTAAAAAGCTTACGCATGAATTTTCTGCGATTATTACATTGAGAAATGAATTGTCGTGTAGATGTGCCTAAAACATAGTATGGGAACATGAGGGAGAAATCCACTTGTCATACGAGTCGAGCGCCGGCCATTGCACCCATATATATGACAAAAAATGCAAAACCTTCACTCAAGAGGAAGTTTACACGAAGCGCTGGAGGAGTGCATTTGCGTTCATCTTGGTCAAAGTGTGCGCCAGGACGGCACTAAAAGGAAGAAGTGCGTTAAACAAGCGCAGGGTTTAGATTATTCGGCGCCGTCTGTGTCTGAATGTATTGTCTATGTGCCGCCGTGCCGCGCAACTTGATCAAGATTAGCGTTTAAATAAGCATCCGGCTTCGACTAAGAAATGTGCCCCGCCGCGGTGGTCTAGTGGATAAGGTACTCGGCTGCTGACCCGCAGGTCGCGGGTTCGAATACCGGCTGCGGCGGTTGCATTTCCGATGGAGGCGGAAATGTTGTAGGCCTGTGTGCTCAGATTTGGGTGCACGTTAAAGAACCCCAGGTGGTCGAAATTTCCAGAGCCCTCCACTACGGCGTCTTTCATAATCATATGGTGATTTTGGGTCGTTAAACCCCACATATCAATCAATCAATCAATCGACTAAGAAATGCATCTTATAGAGTGCAGAAGGCGAGAAGAAAAAAAAAACATCTCAATGCGCCCAGTAAGTGCTGTGCTTCATGCCGATCGACCAACGATGTCGGCCGGAGCAGCGATCCCGAAATGAACTCTTAGCACACTGCTACAGTCATCGCCGTCCCCCGAGATCTTTAAAGTGGTGATTTTTTATCTGCAGTAACGTATCATAATATGAAAACTGTTTTCTGTATCGACTTATCTGCTAGCCAAACTGACAGTACCCTAGAGCAGCACAAAAGCATTGCAGATCTCTTTAGTGCGATAAAAAGTTACCCTACAGTTCATGGCTTTCGTTGCTTGTCATCGTCACTGTCACGGTTAGCAAAAAAAAAAAAAAAAAAACTTCTAAAGCACCGACAGCGTGGAAAGGTTTTTTTTTTTTTTCAATAGAGCGGTACAAAAATGTGCGCGTGCAGCTGCCAACCCGCGTGGTGCGTCGAACCGGAAGCCATCGCATGCCACAGTTGCCTGCGATTGCCCATATTACCGGTCACCTATTCCGGAGGCTCCTGCTACTGCAGCGTCCCTCTTTGTCATGTCATCGTCTTGGGACGCACTCCAGCCGTTATTACGCACACTCGCACGCTCATACTTGTTTGCGTTGTCGCGCCGTGCGCTTTCAGCGTCTATGCCCGTGGATTTGTGCCGCTTGCGCGTCCTTTGCAATGCGGTCTTTGCGACGGACGTTCACTGCTTCGTGTTCGCGCTAACGTAGTGCACGCCTCCTCCTCATCGCGAGTCCCTCTCCTGCGCCTTCTTGCGAGAGCAGACAGGATTGCCTCGGTGCAGCTCCCGCGTGCGTGCCGCCAAATGAATGACGAACTACGCGCCGCGGCACTCACGCACCCCGTGGTTCTTCTTAAGTTGTCGTGCCCTTGTTTGGTGTCGCTCTTCGTAACGGCCTTGGGGAAGTCTCGAGAATATATACAGCAGGAACAAGGAAGACTTGTGCCGTGCGATCACTGCGAGCAATTATTGCAAGAGTGGTTCGTGCTCTCCAATATGATCCCGAAGTGTAACGCTGACCGTGGACTATGATTAGCCAATTTTAGAATGGCGTACGCTAAGCTTTCCGTTGGCGTTTGCCGCCACTGTGCATGCGTCGTAGGCTACCCTCCTGTGGTATCCCGTTAAGCGACGCGAATAGCGGGCGACCGTAACGAATGCTATCTTTGCTTACGCTATATCGAACCTGCCTAGTGACTAGCGAGGTTCGCTATTAGCGTATCGATTGTTGCGCGTGCCGATCAAGAACTGTTTTCGTACGTGCACATTCCCTCTCAACCACTGCCATTTCTGACGCTGTTTTAATTCACCACGTCGTTCAGTAAGCTGCAATTTCGGTCGCATTGTTGGTGCTCTACTCCGAAGTTTCCGCGGATAGCGATGTCAAATACGAAACAGCGTCGTTCACGTTCATTGCCATGCGGTGGAACATTTAGCAGTGACCGCGCCTGACGCCGTACCGTCGGGGCCGGCGCGTGAAGTTATTTCCTCTGCTGGAGCTCTCGGAGCCACTTCGATCACCACCTCTTTACGTTATTCTGCGCATTTTCCGACTAGCACGTCTAGAAAATGAAAGAAAGAAAGCTACGTGCCCACTGCGACAGTACGGCATTTCCGTACTTTCCGTGCGTCAAACCGGAGCATACGAAACAATCCAGTGTCGCACCCACCTAAGAAACCGTTCTCCAATCACCTGCAATCGCGCGTCTCCCGTGTGCTGTCCTTCGCGTGATGGTGGCGATTGCGCGTCTCTCCGTGTGCTCGTGAATGTAGGCTACGCGACGGTAATCCCCCTGAGCTCTTGTGCGTGTCGTCGTCGGTTGTCCTTGACGCGTGGTGCTCTCTCATCGCGCCGTGCGTAATCATCCCGATGCGTGCTGCATCCGTGGACCTTTCGCGGTTGCTGCCTGAGGTGCACCATTCCACCAACATGGCGGCGGCGCGCAGCCTCGGACAGTCCGATACCGGAGGTCTCCAAGCCTGGTGAGCTCCGTGCTTTGTTTGGCTTCGGTTGTCCTACGTTAGAACCATTGCGTGGTTGTCCTGATGCAAAATATGTACGCACCCGATATGAGCTGCAACGCGACGGCCACGCGTACACCTGCGAAAGTGCAATTAGTTTTCATATCTATCTGGTTGCGCTGATGGGTTCCATGTGTTTCTTCTATATGTCATCGAGAGGCCGCGCGTTTCCGGGCGTGAGCCTCTGAACCTGGACGTCGTAGATATCTCGTTTCCGTGCCTATTCGCGAAGAGCTACGAACACCACTGCCAGAGGTATCAAAATCAAGCCGGTGTCGTATCGTCCGTGGTCACTTCCTGGAGAGTGATCGGTTACAACTTCGAACCTACGGCGCACCGAGCAGGCCAGCGACCAGTGTGCCGGAGCAGGTGAAACAAGCGTCGCATAGATTTTCTTTCACTGAACACAGCATCTGTTGCAGTAAAGTGCAGTCCCAATGGTCCGCTCCATGCGAAAGCCGTTGTCATACATCTAGCGCGAAGGCGAGCACTGACACGAGGCAGACGGAACCAACGTGCGATCGCTGCTGAGCACGGTGAAAACCCGGCCGGTGATCCGCCTCGTTCGTGGGAAGTACTGTATACATCACTCCGTAAGACGCCGCAAATAGCGTGCACGTATCTTTAATTTGTGTGTGAAATGACGACGAAACTCGCACAGGAGATGCATTCTGTGATCACCATCGCATAGCCGTGCTCCTGGAAAAAGCGTTGGGACGCCATTGTATACGAAGCACCGCCTTCCTTCGCCCGCGTTCCTGGTCCGGCTACTGTGTTTACGCACTGCTGATCAGTGAAAATGATTGAGCTGCCGTGGTATGTGTGTGCATGGGTATATATTGTGCACGAGCAGTGCTAACGCGAGTGGGGCCGGAGTGCCAGCTAATTATTGGATAATCAAAAATGTGAGATCGGATGGGTTTGTACTAAAAGGTCGGTGTGACTCAAGGCGACTTGCAGTTCACCTTGAGTTTACTACGCGTACGCTCTTAACCTTTATTGTTGATCGACGCAAAACAAGTCATTTCTCTCGCCGGCTAAATTGTCGAAGTACAGGTCGGTAACGCGAGCAGATCGTTCGGGTGGTGTTTTATTCTGCATTGGTGGTGGTGGTGTGCGTGTGTGTGTGTGTGTGCGTGTGTGTGCGTGCGTGGTTGTGTGTGTGTGGTAACATCTGTATGCGCCATCAATTCTGCGTCATTTGATGTTTGAGGAATTTATGGACTCAATGAGTGATTTCACCTGACACCTTTTATTTATTTTTTAACACCTGAAGTAACTTTCAGAAATCACCCTGTAACCTTGTAGAGGCAGTAAAAAATTACTCTCTCTATAGACGTTCAAAACCTCAGGTGGGTAAATAATTTCCACTAGGGGTTCATAAACTCGCTTAGCATGAGAGTCAATTCCCTCCCCCCTCCACTTGTAGGTAATAAAAAGAAACAGAAAAGGGAATGCGCTGGAGGACAAGCCGTGTAACCCCCCCCCCCCCTCCCTTTCAGGTTATTTCAACGTATTTTTGTTTGGTGTTTAGTACAAGGGATAAACTATTTACCTTTGGCATGTATTTTTTTTTTTTTTTTTGGCGAAGTGCGCTGGTCTTCACGAAACACCATAATTAGAAGGGCAGCTAGCAAGTTTTAATGCGGGAGATGTATTACGCACTAGCGTACATAAGGAGTAATTGTGTTTGTATGTGCGTGCATCTATGCAAAACTTCTAAATTTTAGGGGAGGGGCGGGTAGAACGCCTGTCCCGCTTGCGGCAGTGAACATAATGAAAGAAAAAAAGCAGTGCGCACTGATTCCTTGTCGTTATTTCCGAAAGCTACTACGGCTGACCGTTACAAAATGAGTGATATTGTGTTCAGTATTCACGATAAGCGGCGTCTTGCTGCTGTGGTATAGCCATCTGAACTGCTTTGTATATAGACAAGGGCCGATATATCCAATTCTGTGACAGTGCGTACTTTTACAGACGTAGCCAGAAGGTTACCCTCGGAACCTCTGGTTTGCATGTACACATGCGAGCACATACATGCAGAACATCCGTGGTGCAACACACACACGCACGAGCTATAATGGACAACAGACACACAGGAGGTGTGACGGGCTTGAGTCTGTTATACCTCCTGGTTGTGCGGGCCAACCCCATTTTCTATAATATATTTTGTTAAAACGAAGACTAAAACACGCACTCACAGAAAGAGAGAGAGAGAGTAGTTGATGCGTGGTACCCATATACCAAGTTTGGTATTAAGTGACGTGAATAGACGACCAAAATAAATGCCACGTTCAAACATGATACTCACGATACGCATGTAATGTAATAAAACATGAGTATACATGCTACGACCATATAGCGCGCTCGTGGCCGTTTCGTTAGCTTGACTTACACCAAGTTCGGTATTTCGTGACGTGAATGGACGACGAACACAAATGCCGGGCGCAAACATCGTAATCATGACACGGAAGTCATGTACGACACAATTTGCGTCCGCCTTGTAACATTGCGCTGATTTTAATCTGACAATTCAGCTTTTCTCATTTGTGCTTCGCATGTCATCGATCCCCACTGTGCGTGGGATCTGCCAAGTTTATTTTGTTTGTTTGCTAGTATTGCGCGCATGAGGTCTTTAGGTATAAATGAACGACACAAGTGATGGGATAACTGATACAGCTGTTAAGATTTCTTTTTCTCCGCCTGTAATTTTATGTCGACTCTCCTGCTATCGTGCTGAAAACAGCTGATATAAAAGCGTGCTGGGGTGTGCGTTTTCGCCTTGCCGTTTGCGGGACCGGTGTTTTTTCTTAGCTCTTTCACGTGTATACGCGTACATAGGAAGCCGTTCCGCTGCCGCCTATTCGGAGCAAGCGACCGTTTTCAACGATTCGTACGGCGTCTGCAGGCGCAGTGGAGACTTCCGCTTGTTTTGAGCGGATTTGCCTCGTTTGCGGTTGATGCAGTGCGCAGGCCCGATAAGCGGCTGCCTGTTACTGTATATCGCATACTGGGTGTGCGCCAAGATCGAAGAAGTGCAGCACAGGACGATAGAGAGAGGGATTAAATTACGAAGTGCACAGGAAAGACCCGAATCATGATATGTAACTGGTGTTGCATTGCATACAAGTGTGCATATACGCTTTCTATACGCTCCCTGAAACTACGAACGTTGTTTCATAAAGGTGTACCTAATAAGCACTTCACCAGTACAATATCTTATCAGAACACATTTTTAGCTAGATTGAAAAGCAAAGGCATGGGAACTAAGCAGCTATAAGACTCTTTCTAAAATGTTTCCGGATTCAGCAGGCTCGCGAACTCTAAAGTTTTTTATATATTATGTGAAGGTTAAAATGCGCTTAAAATAGTCCTGACAAAAACTTTATGAAATATTTTTTGGATTATTGCTTTCAGAAAAAAAAAGTGGTATTGAGATATTTTTAATACCGCCACATTAGAAAACACCTTCGGTTTCGATATTGTGGGGGTGGCTGCTTTCATACCAGTGTGATGTCACGGGAACACAGGAATTCACGACGTATACTAGCGGCAGATTCGTCACCTGTTCGAGATGCAAGTTAGCAACGACGAGTGAATTTGCGTCCACTGAACCCGACCGTGGTTTCTGTGACTCGGGCTGAATGTAGGACGCATAGTTAGTTAACTCGGCGGAACTCTGTTTACTATTAAGGATAATGTCCAGTAAAATTGAAGTGAAATATTTTATACGTGTTTTCCGACTTCGGTGTGGGGCGAGTGTGAAGACTACTCGCCAAGGAAACGGAAAATGTCCCTTTTTTGGTGTTTAAATTTTATGAAGTTGTAGTATTGATGTTAATTTCTTTCCGATAAGCGCACTCAACCAACACATATTGTGCTTCGACGTTTCATAATTATCTGCAGCAAAGCGCATTTTGCACCGTTAATCTTCAACTGGGCCGTCGGCTTACGGCTCATTTGGAGATCATGGCCTACTTGGACGGAGTAGCGGAACGCTAGGAATAATCTTGTTTTTTTTTCGGCGTATTTTTATCGTGAGTCGGTGTTTACTCTTTTCCCCTTAGAATAACTGTGCCGCAGGTGCTCGTCTGAAAGCTTGTCTGCTGTCAGAAGGATCAGTGCCCTTCGTTCACCGGTGTTCTTAACATTCTCCATTTTTCTCGTTTTTCCTTTTGCAGTGTTGCATGACGTGGGGCGCCTATTTAGGCCGTGAGCACTGTGATTTTTTTTTTTTCAGACTCTCGCTTCCTTGCTTGTCCCATTTTTTTTGTCTACAGTCGAAGCCCCCCAAAAACCGAGCTCGTTCGAAACGTCCTTGCGGTCCGTGTTTATTTGTTCTTTTTTTTTTTCTGTAGCTTCTCTTTCGGCCTTCTGGGCTGGCTTGGAACGGTACTGTGTGCTTGGCCGCCACAGAGTCGAGTTGATGCCGAAGCCTTTTCGATTCGTTCCGGCAGCCCACTGCTTTGTGTTCGCAGGGCCCTCGGCGCTCGTCGTGTCGAAGATGACGCTGAATAAACAAAATGTGAGCAGCCAGTCCATCTGCCATTTTTCTTACCTCCGTTCTCAGACGGTAGAGGAGCTCCACGCAACCGCATGGCCTCGATCCGTCCAGCTATATGGAGTAGTAGCGCGGCGTTGTGGTATTGGTGCGCGCAGTCTTGTATAGTGGATAGATGATATACGGGGCGGTCGGATTGAGGAGGTAGGCGGCGATGATGAACTTCGGCTCCGTCTTTTCTCGTCGTGCGCTCCTTCCTCGCCTTCCGTTTTGTGTGTGTGCCTATTATGTGCGCCGACATTCGCGTTTGCTGCTCGGTGACCCACTTCTCTGCAGGCTCTGCCTTTTTTTATAGAGTCCTTTGTGCTTGCGTCCCTCCTTGTGTGTGTGTCACTGGAGCTGCGCGCGGCACCGACCTAAATGACGGCCGTGCCGGTTTCATCTTTCTTTTTTTCTCATTTTTGAGACCCCCCCCCCCCCCCCCCGAGTATCCGGTTAGCGCTGTATTGTTCGGCGCTGGCCGCTCGCGCGGTACGCCGAACCTTTTTTACGCAGACTGGCGCAGTCTGCGTATAAAGACACACGCTGAAAGAGAGAGAGAGAGTAGTTAAGCCAAGTCAGATGTGGCGTACGCGCGTTTACGCTGTGCGCACTGTAGTATGGTATACGCAGTGATTTTTTTAAAATCTCGGCGCAATATATATATATATATATATATATATATATATATATATATATATATATATATATATATACAGGATACAGGGTGCTTTTTGTAAGCAATATAGATTTTCATTAAGAACAATAATGGGTAGGCACTTGCCGTTTTCGCAGCTCATTTCTAGGCTGATTTAGCCACTAATTAAATCGCTTAAAACACACTAATTTATAAGAAATAATTGAATCAACTTCTTTCTTAATAATTTTAGTGCGGTTGCTTATGCGGTGAAGGTGTTCTGCGTCGCAAATTATGGCGAGCCCAGTTTTTAAAATGTTTATATATCACGCGTGGTTTCACAGATGCGTCCTCCGATTTTCAGATCGTGATGCCGGAGAAACAAGAACTGACGCACTCTGTGCGTTAGTTTCGGTTTTTCCGGCACCGTGGTCTGGAAATTCGACGATGGATCTCTGAAACCATGCGCTATATTTACGCTTTTGGATTAAATATCTATGTTGGTTGGTTCTGTTTACTATTGCTGTTCAATTATCGTCCCGCGTGCTTGCATTGCTTTTGCGAACAATGGGCACATAATAATGCTAGTAAAAAAAAAGTAGGTTGTTGACCACGCCGGCGTGGGAACCTAGTCGGCCCTGCATTGTAGGCGCTTGCCAGTTTTAAAGCGACGATGCTTCCTCGGGGGTCCGCGGTATCGTGAGGGCCCTTTCGTCGACCGGTGGTGTTATCTGAGGCACGGCGTAGAACCGGTACTTGCTGTGCAGCTTGGGGCTGATTAAAAAAAAAAGAGTGTAATAGAGAGGGCACCGCGAAGGCGTTGAGTCCTATCACCCTCTCCGGCTCTATTGTAGCCTCTTCGTGGGCGCACGGTAAATGTGATGTGTCGTCGCGCCTCTCCTCCGAAAGCCGCTGTAACCTTGGTACGATTTGTGGCGCAACGATACCGACGTGTTTAGTTTGGTGAGCGAGTTTTCTTTGTTATTTTTTTGTGTTTGGCTCGTGATGTGCTTACCCCTCGCCGATAGTGAGCTAGGGCGGAAGTGTCGATCTCCTTTGCTACAGCTCGCCTGCAAGTTTCGCACGCATTACGATAGATGATATCACAGCTCGTAGCCTTACGGGCGGGTTTTGGGGCCGTGATATACGGATGTGGTTAACCCTTCCGTTTTCTTCATTAATTTATTTGAAATACTGCAACCCAAAATTTTGGCTCAAGTAGGGTGGGCTTCACGTACATTGCAAAATTAACTCGATTACCACCCATACGGCATACGTAAAACTGTCGACTGTGGTAGAGACCACGTTCGTTCTTTCCTTCATCCTCCCAGCTCGTCTGCGAGTTTCCCACGCATTATGGAGGAGTGTACACGTTCCGTGCAGAGCGGCTGCCACACCGCATTGAGCGAGCACTGTTCTCGTCGCGCTCTTCTAGTTTCCGGTTTCGCCACCGATAACCAGTCGGCGGCGGCAGGACGACCCACTTCCCTCCTCCTCGTACGTCGAGTCACTCTCTCGCCGAGGAAGTCACCGTTGTGGCCGTGCCGTTGTCTGCGGCCGATACTGCGTCGTCGGTGAGATGCTCCATCTCCGTGTACTCTTTCGTTAAGAGTCTTACTGTACGCGAGCTCTTGGGGGCCGCGCGCACGCATAGCGTCTTGTCACGTATGGATTGTTTTTATTATTTTTTATTATTTTCACTGTTTAAAATGTTCAATCAAACATAGGTAATGACATGACGTCGAATATTTTCAATAAGGCATTCCTAATCAGTATGACGAAAATATCGACCCAAGACAAAAACTTTTTTGTAAGTATGGTCCTATTCAAACGAATCAGAAGCTCATGACCACTGTTTTTAGCCCGATTTCTCATGCGTTTGTCGCCTATGCTCGAAAACATGCATGCTCGAAAACCTTGAACTTCAACATGTTGTTGCAAACAAAATAATGCAATATGTTTTTTTAACTATTCTTTTTCAATCATCTGTGAGGATCGTTTCATGAAATTTTAAGAAAAAGTGAAGATTGCGTTTTTTAAATATTGATTTTTCAGTAGGTGTTACTGTCGACGAATTGGAAAGCTTGTGGCCATTTATAAAATTATGTCTGAGGTAAAACAATGGTATTGCCCGGTAATATTGTGAACATTATGTTGTAATAGGGCTCTAAGTTTTGAAACATTAGCTGGTGTAGTTTAGGAGAGAAAAAGAAACATCTCAAACCAAGCAACTTTTGAAAAATGTCACCTGTTCAGACATTTTTCAGAAACAGTTTGCTTCAGCATACAAGTGTCCAACAATGCTGCTTGCCTCTTCATTACGCTTGAATTTGCTAAAAAAATCGTCTTCGTCAAGCTAGCAATTGTGTTTTTATGTCATCGTTAACTTTCGAAAATGACAAGGGACGAAATTGGTCTCTCTGTACTAAATAAGTTCAATATTCTTTTTTCTCCTAAACTATGCAGTGGATAAAAAACGAAGTTCACTTTTAGGTTGTGGTACGTGTACAAAATATAAAATGAACAATCACATCTAAAATATCAACTTTTCGACTCGTGTTGATCTCTCGCGGAATTACCCCCCCCCCACCCCCCTTAGTGCAGGAGCGTAGCCAGAATTTTTTTCTTGAGGGAAGGGGAGGGTCAATTTAGGGAGGGGAGCCCGTGCTGAACGACCCCAACCACCCTGTCTACACCTATGCCTGAGTGCATTGTCTGAACGCAACGTTGTAAATAGTGCAGTGCACGTGTGGGACTGCATGTGTTATGTGATTATAGCTGTACATATCATAGTGATCAACCAGTACCTGGAGTAGCATGTCAAGCGAAAAGCCAGACCAACATCTGCAGCTCTCCATTGAAGTAATCTATCTCAAGTTTACATCACAGCTGTTACGTGGGAGATCGCGAACTTTTTTCGTGCGACGAAGGCCGGCATGCGAAGTACGTGTTCGATGTAAATCGGCAAGCTTTAGAACTCGACGTTTATCACTCATCGCAAAGATTGCATAGTATCCACTTCATGAAAACTGACATCTCCTCCTCTCTACTTGATTTTGACCTGTAATGTCGTGTTCCTCGCATCGTCGTTTACCTTGCTTCTTTTTCAATGTCGTCGAGTAGTTCGCCGTGGTTCACAGCAACAAGGTGCGTGGCCTGTGTGAGACTTAAGGGAGTGACTGAGTTCGGTATATCGAGGCGAAAGATGCCTGCGACATGTTACCGCAGGCATCGGTGGCGCCAACACGAGGGATGCGAAAGATAATCACATAGGACGCAACATTCAATCAGAAATCCAATGAACGAGTTGTCTACCTTATGTAAGCTCGGCGTGCCGCAATCGCCAGTGGGGATCTGAACTGAGGGACTCACTGTGAAGGGTAGGAAGTTGATGGTAGGTACTGCGGGCTCTCTTTAGGGTAGCTGGCTATGCCGCCGTCGTCCGCATAGCCGATCTTCGCCAGTGAGGAGACGCGTTCATCAGAGAGAACGGAGGTTTATTTACATTATTGAAGAAAGAAAATAACTGTACAGAGATCGAGAAGATCCCGCATTATGTACAACAGATATTCAGTTCATGATTCCGCTCATGATTCCGCACGTGATTCAGCTCTGATTTACAAAAATGCGTCGTCTCTTATAGCCCGCCGTCTCCTTTACACCGAGATCCGAAGAAGGCGGCGGTAAGCACTTTCGCCACTAATCAGGTGACGAAGTCTCAATGGTCCAATGGGAGCATGAGCGCACCCTACAATGACGCAACCGGCCTCCGCCTTGAAGGCGCCGCAGGGCGATGAGGTAGAGTCCGGAGAGGGAAGGTTGTGCTCCTCTGGGGAGATGGCAGCAGCGGTCCATGCTGCTTTCAACTTCAGGCAGTCCAAACGCTCGATCCCTGAGAACGGCTTCTTCGACGTCTTCCCACGCTTCCGGGCTGGCGCTGCTTCGCGATGTCCTCGCGTAGATGACAATAGCCGAGTCAAGAGGTTGTCTTAATGAGACCAGCCACAGTGGCGCCGTCCCCCCGCTGTTCGAGCACGTTCAACAAAACGCTTGTCTCGCGAAGCTTTCGTTGAGACCCGAATGCTTCCTGGAACATCTACAGGACAGCGTCTTGCAGACTGGGCGCCGATGGGGTTGAAAGCTTCCTAGTAGACCGGCTTACGCACAATGGCGTCTGCCCAGACGAATTGCCGGGCCAAGCGCAACACCACGTGCTGGACCCGGATGTCGTCATCAATGAATTTGTATAGTATACCACTTTTTCTTTCACATTATTACGGTGTTCTGTCCGCTGGAGTTCTCACCAATGTCTGAGATCCCAGGTTGACAAATGTGCGCCGATATATATATTTGCCGTTTTCTACTCGGTGACGCGTTCATCTCTTCTCGATGCGCTTTGCACTTGCGACAACACACGAAAAAAGAGAGAGAGAGAGACCCATGCCCTCAGACTAATTACATTTCTGACAGTCCTTGCCTTTTGTCGCCACATCTTCGCTGTCCGTTCACCGTTAGGCAGTCTGTCTCAACGCTCGTTAGCGCTGTCTTTCATTTGGGCGCTGCTTTCACTTGGGTTTGCAGGAGGCTGTTACTAATGGGACGCACGTGACTACAGCGTAAACCGGAGACTGTTTGAAAGGACCCTTTGTGGGAAGGGGAAAAGGGCATGCGACCAACTGCGCTAAGGAATTAGCTTTGTGCAGCAGTGGCTTAGCCAGAACTGAAAGCATAACCCCCCCCCCCCTCCCACTAAAAAAATGAAATTTTGCCTGCGTAAATAGACATGCTCACATACAAACGTACGCACAAACAAAATTGAATCCCCCCTCCCCCCCCCCCCCCAAAGAAAAAGTCATTGCCGACAAAGGAGTCTCTCGAGGAGGAATGCGGTGCGATGTTAAGTTCCAAAAATTGACGTCGTGGCGCCGCGTGAAGCTTTCAGACAA
The DNA here is from genome assembly GCF_043290135.1 of Rhipicephalus microplus. NCBI lineage: Eukaryota > Metazoa > Arthropoda > Arachnida > Ixodida > Ixodidae > Rhipicephalus > Rhipicephalus microplus. The sequence continues at coordinate 40,916,897 of NC_134705.1, read as the reverse complement.
TTATGAGAGGTTTTGAACATTTCTCCTTTTAACGTCACCGTTTACCACTTTACCGGAACGCATGCTCTGTCTCCCCCATACGTAAACGTATACGTACGTAATAAATTTGCGCAAACATAGACGTAATGAAAATAGCTGCATTTAAACTGTGTTTAAGTCAGATGCAATCACCGCGGCGGCAGGATTGTAATAAATTTTCTTAGTGTGTACGGGGTTTAGGTGTACGCAAAGGGGTGCAAGGAATGCCGTGTTACCTGACGATGGTGTCGATATATTTTGTCGCTTCGTCCAATCACGTCGCGCAATTGTAATTACGCCACCAGATACGCACAGTGCACCATGTTTCTGTAGCAACAATCTTGCGTGTGCCACGGCTGTCAAGGAAGCCCGGCCGTGCTTGCATGAGTCACCTTGGCCCCGCCAGGTGGCACCACCTATCCGGGACTCGGACAATGTCTTGTCTCGACTCGGTGGCAGCCACGAAGAGGTCCGTTCTGTAAGCTAAACTAGAGTTACTGTATATGCTACTTTTAGGTATATGCTGCGGTAGCATATATATACAGTATCTCTAAGCTAAACGTAACCACTAAACGTGTATTCACTCGGTAGTTCATGTTCCGTGCAAGTAAGTGTACGTACTGTAAAGGTGCGCCTGTCAGTGCGCTGATTCCATAAGGTTTATTCGCTGACCTGAAAAGCGCACGTTGTGGCTAACGAACTCAACGTATTCACGATCCGCCGGTTGTAACGAACGCCGTCTAACGTGTACAACCTTGTAAACAAGCTCCATCACGTGAGCTCACCGAACTGTGACGCACTTTTACGTGGCCTGCATCGACGTTCGTTTAGCCTACAGGCTACCCCGCCTGTGCTGCGTGATGTCGTCGCAGTCGTCTTCATCTTCATCGTCGTTGCCGTCCTCGTCGTCTGATGACGGTTTTCTTGAGGCCTTGGGGGCCGGTATTGTCGACTTGGAGAAGCACTTCCGATTTGATCCGCTGGCAAGCAGCGATGATCATCACGATGAGCCCATGTCGCCAACGTTGATCGGTAAGACCCGACACATTTGGTGCTCAGTCGTTCGCCAGTATAATGAATTTCGTCGAAGTATGTAGCACCTTTAATTGGCTCATTTTATGAGTGGATCACGTTGAGATGTGATTCAAGCAAATGGTGGTGGAAAAAAGTTGAATAGTTAAAAGAAAATTAGGGGTTTAACGTGTCAAAACAAATTCGGATTGCGAGGCACGCCGAGACCGAACATTGGCGTTTTTCAACGCAAGCTCACGCTAGCTTATCGACGCTGGGTGCATTCCTAGACGCGATGGCTTACTTGAGACGGTAGCGGTCACTTACAAAAAGCATAGGAACGCGAGTTACTGATGCTTTCAGCCGACGTGTAGGTAGACTGGACTGGAAAATTATTTTTTGCAGGAGCAAAGACTGTTGTCGTCGCGAGCTGAAACGTCGGTAGACGGCATGTGTTTCCAAGCACGCCTGTGATCGGGTCGCATGTAACGTGCGCGCCTACCGGTCGTCGTGCACACTCGCGAACTGAGGCATCCGCGGGCGTTGGGTGACACATTGAGTGGATAAATATGCGCAGATTTGTAAATTAGGCACACGCGCTCTTCACGTTGCTAGCTATGCGTAATCATGCGCAGCGCCTGCTGTCATGTTAGGAAAATGTGACAATGTAAGCCTTCAACGCGACTCGACAGCAGCAAAAAGGAGGGGAAGGGGGAGTAGGAGAGAAGTATACAGTAGTACCGTACATTTTGAGAAACAGTGAAGTTAGTGAATACTAAGGGCTTCGTAACGTGGCCATCTTGGCTGATGCTGGGTATTCCATTCATTCGATGTTTATTCAGACACAAAAAAAGTCACCGCGATATGTACAAAGTCAATGTTGTTTAGAGGACCTTGCTCGGAGGTGCACGGGGCGTTTCTTGGCGAGTCGATTTCTGCGGGAAGGCTTGTTAACGAGCTGGCGCGTGATGTGTACGTCGAAGGCAGTGTTGCCAGGCATCTTCCGCGACCGGCACTGCGCAGTGTTGGTCACGTCGAGCGGCACGTTAACCACCTGCCCCTTTTTGCCACATTGGCCGCTCCCGTGAGTCAAATGCTTAACGCTCATCAATGTAGCACGTGGAGCTGCGTTCTCCGACGGGCTTGAGAGTAAGAAGGTGAGGGGACTTGGAAAGATACCGGTATACTCGTGAGTAACGCTCATCGTAGGAACTTGTCACGTGCTGCCGCGCCTACGAAGCGACGAGAACGAAGTGGACGTAGTTGCCATGAAGCCAGCGCGCTGTCCATCGAAAACCGACGGATGGATAAATGGGTGGATGCTATGAGCGTCCCCTTTATAACTGGGTGGGGACATGTGTGCCACCAGGCTCGCAAGAAAAAAAAAGGAAAATAAATCTTTCTATTTATGTTGCCTTATCTACTTCGAATAAATCGATCTTATTACAACAAAAAAATATAAGTTTGTGTTCCATTTCTCTGCCTCTTCAGGAAGAATGACCCAATTTTGGCACAGTTTCTGGCCTTTATCTCTGCCTTTCTGCCACCAGTTCTTAACCGTCTCTTACTTGCTTCTATCGTGGACGTGTTCAGCTTTTCATGTATGTCCCTGAAACGAGAAGCCTTATGTGGCCTTTTACCCACACGTAAAACTGGGTGGATATCGCCGCAATTAAGTAGAAACATGTTCCTTCGTTTCCATAACTCCCCCCACAGCCCGTACATTGTTCTTCTTCTTTACTGAATCTCACTTTATGACTGCGCTTTCTTAGGCAACCCGAATCCGATCGCATCGAACAGTAAAGTGATTCTCCTTGAAATCTCGTAAAACCTCTCTCTACTTATTTCTTTTTTGCCCTTTCGGAAGTTACTGAGAGCCGCCTTCTTTTCCGTCACTGTCGTCCAATAAATCCTCTCGGCCTCTGACTTTTCGCTTAATCCTCTTTGTTACCGTGTCGTCCACACTGCCAGCCGCATATTTGCTGGTGAGCCTCCTAGTTATTTTTGTCCACTTTGTGTCCATGCTCTTCCTATGCATGACCCGCCGTGGTGGTCTAGTGGCTAATGTACTCGGCTGCAGACCCGCAGGTCGCGGGATCGAATCCCGGCAGCGGCGGCTGCGTTTCCGATGGAGGCGGAAATGTTGTAGGCCCGTGTGCTCATATTTGGGTGCACGTTAAAGAACCTCAGGTGGTCGAGATTTCCGGAGCCCTCCACTACGGTGTCTCTCATAATCATACGGTGATTTTGGGACGTTCAACCCCACATATCAATCAAGCAAGCTCTTCATATACAAACCTTCCCTGTCAATCTATTATCCATTATTTTTTTAAAACCTATCAAATCTCATTTTGCTCTGGGCTTCCCTTACTTCAAAACCTGTCCATTCCATGTGCCCTTTTACAGCCTCATTCGTCGCCTTCCCGTGAGCGCCCAACGTGAAACGTCCCGCAGTCCATTGCACCTTTGGCTTCATGCACACCACTGAGTTCCCAAATGTAAGCCCTGGAACCATCGCGTTTTTCCACGCACCTCGAAACACTTCGTACCTATTATATCCCCGTAACGCTCTGTGCTTCATTATTTTAGCATTCCTCTATCTTTTTGCTGCCGATGTTTTTTCTGTACCTCCATGTATCTATCTCCATAATTTACCCATACTCCGAGGTACGTGTACTCGCTTACCCTCGGTATTCCTTGGCGTTGTATTGAGACCGCCTGGTCTTTGTGATCGTTGAATACCATAAATCCACATTTTGTGGCGCTAAATCCTAGTCTTAGAGCTTCGCCTTACCTTCCGCATATGTCTACCAGCCGTTGTATATCGTCTTGACTGCCTGCGAATAGGACAATATTGCCTGCATAAAATAGATTAGGAAGCTTCTGCTCAACCATCGCGCCAGCCTGGTTGTGGGACAGAGTAAACCCAACGTTGCTACCTTCTAGCTCTTCTTCTATCCCTACCATATACAGCATGAATAACAGCGGGTACAAAGGACATTTCTGCCTCAGCCCCTTGCTAGTTTCAACGCTGTCATTGCTACTTATTTCTTCCCATTCAATTCAAACCGTATTTTCTCGCTATATTTCTCTGAAAAGCTGTGTACAGTCGTGACCTATTCCCACGTCCTTTAATATATCCTACGAAATTGTTTGATTAACGTTGTAACACGCCACAGTGGTGTCCAGATGAGCTATGTATATGTATTCCAGATGAGCTATGTATTCTATTTTAGATATTTCTATACACCGAATAAGGACAAACAGGTTACCATCTAACCGCCTGTCGATTTAGAATCCATTCTGAAGTTCTCCCAAAATATAATTTTGCTCTGCCCATGTTTCTATTTTTAGTTTTACTGTCTGCATTGCCAATCTGTACAGCACAGATGTAATGGTTAGCGGTCTATACGAGCGAATGTTAACCTTTTCTCCCTTGCCTTTATACATTAAGTTCATTCTACTTCTCTGCCAAGTGTCTGGTATTTCCTTCTCCTGTAAGCACTTTACTAGGGAATTCAGCAGTGCTTCTTTAGTACCATGTCCCATTTCGTTAATGAGGTGGACCTTCGTTAATGAGGTGAACCCCTTCTAAGCTCGGAGTAGTGCGCTTAGCAATTTTTCCTTCGGCCTTCTTCCAGTTGAAATTCTCAAGTACTACCTATACCTCGGGTGCACTCTTTTTCATACTTATACTCCCCGGATAAGTCCCCTGGGTGACCTTTTTTAAGAGAATCTGCTGTTGCCTTCTGTTGGCAACATAGTGTTTCGCACTCTTACAATTTCTTTCCCTCTTTATCTACCATATGTGTTACATTATGACAGACGCCTTGGGTGGCGGCGCGCCATTCACTGAGCATTGTTGGAATCACCGGAGAGGCAACCGGCGAAGTGTACACTGGTAACACTGGTGTACACGCCGCCGCCGCCGGACAGCAAGCTCCTAAACGATTGCCTAGGTTGAAGGGACTAAAGAGAGAATACAACGTTTATTGCGTTTTCTGCGCGATTAGATCAGTGAGAGGGATCCTTAGTCCGATATCCCATTGACGCGGGCCGCTGTCCTCGCCCGTTTTACGAGGGCCTCTTGCGCACAGGGCAAAGAATTGCCCTCGACTGGAGAGACTAAAGGCGGATTACCTCTGCCTGTTCTCTCCACCCGTACATAGGCGTAGTCAGAGTAGAGTCGAGCCACAGCCTGTTGCAGACCATGGAAGATGAGTAAACTACAGCGCGCGCCAGCACTAACGTACAAAGCTGTCTGTGGCACTCATTTAAAAAGCGCGGGCCTCCCGTCCCTCGCACTCGGCTTGCGTGGCGGCGTCTGCGAGGACTGTCTCCGTCGGTGGGCGCGGCTGATGAACAATGATGCGGAGGGTTTTGTGCGGCTATTTTACCTCTAGCCTTAAACTCCATCTCTGGCGATTTTTTGACCATGTCAGGTTAATGATGCTTTTATGTTCCTCAGACACTTTTCTCACGCCCTGAACGGTATCCAAGTGCGGATTGCCCCGCTTGTGGACTGTTAGCCACATTCAATCATGTGTTGTGGGAATGTGAAGCCATCGGCCCCGCCCTCAGCGAGGACAGGTGGGCTGCGCTCTTACGCAGCCCCGAACTTAAGGATCAAACCCTGGCCGTCCAGAGTGCCCGTGAACGGGCCGCCAAGCTTGGCTTGACGGTCCCAACGTGGGATTAGCCGGGTGGCGCGGGGTCTCCCCTGCGTCATCTCAGGACAAAAATAAAGTTTTAATCAATCAATCAATCACTTTTCTCACGCGCCCGATAACGGAAATGCTCAAAAAATTCTAAAATAATGTTAATTACCGAAAAACCGCAATACTGAAACCCAACCGAGTGCGCTTCTGCGCGTGACGTAAAGATTTGCCTGACGCTGCCGGAACCTGCCTGATTGAACATAATGCCCGCCAGATGGCATTACCTGTCCACGTCGTCCGCGGCGATCGGCTAAACGCTTACGCTGTTATGGTGAATATATGGCGAATGCTGTGTGGCTCACAACGCAACACCACTTGGCACCTATCGCATGCCCACCAACACGGAAAAGAAAACCGCACGCTCAACCAAGGAAGCGCCGGCCAAACCCATACAATCCATAGCAGACTAGCAGACGCTGCAGCGGCACATCAGTTCGTCACATTTGCCAGGAAAAGCTCAACGTCAAACACACAATGTTGCCATTAATTCTGACAAGCGAGGTGAGCGTTTCGAGGCAAGCTATAAAATTCATTTGAAAAGAATCTGCAAAACTTTCAAGCCTGCAATTTGGCATGACTGGCGCAAACGTGCGAACGAACGTACCCAGTGAATTTCATTGAGATCCACTGACCTCGAAAAATCGCCGGAGTAAGCTTTTGAGAGCTAAAAACAACTTCGACAGTAATTTGCTCTGTTTATGGATCAACCACGAAATTAGTGAAATGTGTGGGTGACGTGAGTGCATTGACTTGGGTGATTCTTCGGTGTCGCTCTCTCGCTTATATCGCACACTCGCTGTGGCGATAACCACGAGGGCAGCAGCCACGTTTGAGGAAAGACGGAGCAGGAAGCGAACGCGGTGGTCACGTCGCACCGCGCTCTCCGTTCCCACTGTGTCCCGAGCCGTGAAAAGGTGCGCTGCTGTGGTTGCGACCATCCTCCTGCTGCTGCTGGTCGGCCAAGCGTGCACGCTTCCTGGTGGCACAAGACGACCTTCTCGAGGCACACGCCGCCCTTTCCTTGTCGTGCAGGGGAGAGTGTTGTCGTAAGGTGTACCGACTATGCAGCAGAGCTTGCGAATAGGGCCCCGTTGTCGATTGCCGCCCATTTGGTGTTCAGATTATATTTATTTACCCTGTTCCCATATTATTACGCGGCTTACTGTATAAGAGCCGTACTCCAGTGCTGAAAATGGTCATGCATGTTGTGTGCCACGCCAGCCGTCATCACACCGTATAGGAACTTCGTGTGAGCGCCCGGCAGTCATTGGCGTCAGGATAAGCGAGGAAATGCGCACGTAACATGCTTAACGAACCGCATGTAGTACATATACGTAAGGAAAGAGATCTGCCACCTTCAACCGGTGGAGGGTAAGCGAAACCAGCGCCTCCCCTTAAATAGACAAGGCGTTAGGGCAACATAACGGTTACTGAGGGATCGCAAACGTAGTCGTTGAAGACAGATAGCGGCTAAATCGAGGAGTTCGCATAGGCAAACTGAAATCGCATCGCAAACTGGAGAACATCGACAGAGGCCTTCGCCCTGCAGTGGACAAGCACAGGCTGAGATGTGGTATTAATGTGCGATCTCTCGATGATTGGTTGAAAATGTGATTTCGTTTACTTTGGGTGTCCGGTATACGCAAAGGTGCTCGCGGGATTCCGTGTTAGCTCTTAGTGCGTATGCGCATGTTCGGTGGTGGTTCTTGCCAGGGGCGTAGCTAGAGTTTTTTTCGGGTAGAGGGGGATGAACCATACCTTATGTATGTTTGTGCGTGCGTTTGTATGTGTGCATGTATATATACGCAAGAAAAATTGAAACAAGCATTCTGGGTAGAGCAAGGAAGTATCCGTGATTACTTCGGGTGATGGTACGAAACGACATCACATGCCCTACCGATTAAAGGCCGTCCGCAACCACGGCCTCTTCTTGCCCGCCACTTGTCCTCCGCCAGTGGTCAGTCCCCCCCTCTTCCGGATTTATTGTGACCCAGGGTTTTCCTACCAGCTTGTTCCATCTTGCGTGATTGTCAGTCGCCGAACCGCATTTGCCACCCTTGGCGACCGCACGACCCCAGCAGCGTTTGAGTCATCGCCGCCGGTCGTTTCATCGGCCGTATTCGATCCGAAATCGTCGCCACTGTGGCGCCCAACTTGCCCCTACGCGTCCGTCCGGCCGAGAATATAAAAACATTAGCTTCACCGCCCTACTCGCTCGAAAGATAGAAGCGAGCGTTCCGTACTGGGGACCCCGCATCCCCCTTTCGATCGATACACGTGGACGTCACTGGCGACTGCAGCGCCGCCGGCACCACAGGGCGACGCCATGTTTGCCGGCGTGCAGACGAAACCGCTGGTGAAATCGGCAGATGAGTCTTCTGCCGGTCCTTTGCGGCTGCACTGTCCGCCGCTCTCCTTTACGTGTGCGCGACCTCGTGGCAGTTTGAGCGTCTTTTCTTTTTTCGCGTTGTCTTCGCCGGCACGTTCCCCGTGTGTGTGTGTGAGGTGATGACGGGTTTGCGATGAGCGGTCGTCGGGTCTCCGTGTGCTGCTGGGACGCCGCTCGCCGGTTGAGGTGCCCCGCGGGCACCGGCTTTCTGTGCTCCACGTTCTCCTCTCGGCGTGTCATGAGTCTGCAGCGATGTCTCAAGCCATGAAGGAGTACAGATTGTGAGTTTCTGTACCTGAAGTCTTGTCACCGTCCTTCTGCACGTGTGCACCGCGATGTTCCTGTCGTGATCGAATGATTACCTTCACTTTGTCTCTGACGATACTCGTACCTGTCATCGCTGATGATTGCTGTCCGGGGTCTCATTGGGAAGGAGGGGTTCTGCGTGAACGAGAAACATCTGGTTTGGGTGTTCAGTCTGAGATCTCAAGTGAAAACGTGTTCTTCGCTTCGTGTCTCTGGAAGGCGGTCATGGGCCAGGTTCAAGGAGGCCATTGTAAAAGCGAGTTTGTCGCCGTTTCGAGGAACGGTCGGTTGTCATCGTCCTGAATATTCTGGATATGTGATAATTGCTGGCCATTGCGGCCGTACGTAGATTGGTGAAATGCAAAAGCACCCGTGTACTTAAATTCAAGCCCAGATTAAAAAAAAAATGAAGTGATAAATGATGCTCAATGTCGATCCGAAGTCGTCTGCTTCGGCGTGCCTCTTTGTGACGCCGTGGTTCTTACGCGTGAAATCCCGTATTGTATGATTATATTATTAACAACATTACTGATCATTTGCTTCTCGATTAGCGATCATCTGGCTTTACAAGTTCGGCACTTGCTGGCCTCATGACAGCCATCGGTTTACGATCATACGCACGCCCCTCTCCTCTCTTTTTGTAATCCTGCCGTGCTATCACTGAACGCCTTTCTGGTAAATCGAGCATCTAGCTGACCTGCAGTTGGTGTTGCCCGTTTTTATACCCTATGTGCATGCACAGCGCACGTGGCAATACCTGCCGGTTTGATGGCGCGCTCACCATGCATTATGTTGCGTGCGGTTCCCGAACCACGTTGTATGCATTCTTCCTACGAGGACTGGATGGGAAAACGCTCTATGGTTATGGGGAGGGGCTTTGAATTTTTGTAGAAATTTGTTACTGTGCAGGCTACTCAGCCAACTTTCGATGAGTTGTTTTTTTTTTAACGAAAAAAAAATTGCATCTGTAGTTTGCTTCGTGTTAGGGGACGTGCCATTCTTCCCGAAACTGAAGTTTGCTTAAAGGACAAATCAAGCGGGGTCCTTTGAAATGACGTTGTTTTTCTACCAAACCCTAGCAGACCGCAAACACTGCTGTATTTCAGAGTTTTCTTTCATTATTATTATTATATTGTCGACTGCATTGGCGGGGTGATTGGAAAATCATGAACGATGCTATTTACAGAAACTTTTAACGACGTTCTTAATAAATATGGATGAACCTCCATAATCTACATCTGAACCACTAGCGTCTTTCCATAGAGAGTTTTGCTGCAGGGACCGCCAAGCAGATCGCATTCTCCTTCCCTTGGAGCGGCTGGCGAACAAAGATGGGAGAGTACCGGAGAACGCAAGAACTTGCATACTTAAGACCGGTGGTTCCCCTCACTAAAGATCACTATTTCTTAGGAACGTAAGTGCAAGAATGGTCAGGGAAGTCGGGAAGTCGAGGAGTCACACCGGGCGTGCCACGGAAGCAACTTGAGTGGCTAAATTTAACCCGGCCAGATCCTTGCGCCATTCTCGAGTACCTTGCGATGCTTCGATTCACTAAATGCAGTTGATACACCCTTAGCAACAGCGTGCGTATATGGGCAGTGCATATGCGCTTGGTTCATTTTTACTTATTCCTATTTGATTCCAGGTGCGCAGCAAACAGTGCCGTTTTCTATTCGGACATTGAAGTGACCCTCAAACGGTTTTGACGATTTTTCACAAACACATTGCGCCGGTACACCAAGTCCCAATGGTAATTTAGAAACCCATTTGAGCTCCCTGCGTAAACTGTGTAATTTATTACAACGCTTTAAAGCTGCGAATCGCTCCAGATCGCTGCGACTCGGCCAAACGCGTTTTCAACCTCCCGTACACCCAAGCGGCACGTTCTGCCCCAATGACGTCATCGTTTTCAGCTGATCTGATTGGCTGTGGAACGCGCAGCCCAGACTGCCGGCATCGGATCGGTGGCGGGATTTACGCGTATGTGGTCTCACGCAACATCGTGACGCAAGTGCCGTGAAGGCGAAGCTTATCCCTGAGCGCTCGAAGGAGGAATTGAGGGCATATGAGGTTGAAAGGCGGAGCGGAGAAGAAGGGTACTTATTTAGTACTCGTAGCTCCGTTACGAATGGGTGTTTTTATTGAACTCTGGTGCCAATGATTTGCTCCAGCAGTGGTCTAATCAAAAGCGCAATGTGAAAAAACCGTTTCAAGGACCCTTTAAGGCGCGATTCTGTGTCTGTTTGTCTTGGTCCCCACATTTTGTATAGGCCTAGGCCAAGGTCTATTTAAATAGGTCGCGAGAGTTCTGGCGAAAAACGGTTAAGAAGCAATTGCCAGTGACATTAGCATGGTGAGTTACGGGAGCTGTGATTGAAGCGCGACTAAGGGTGGAAGGAACGCTAAAGAACAAGTTTGAATCAAAGTCGAAGTTATCGCTATGTTTTACAAATGACATTCATTTTACCCAATAATAATATGTAGGTATAACGAGCAAAGAAGGCAGTTTTTTATTATTAAGAAATTTTTTTTTCCTGGCGCCCTCTGTTTACGCTATTATTACTCAGTGCAGCCCTTGCACTGCATGGAAATGCGTGTTCGTGAAATTCGTCTGCGAATACACACCCCTTCACTTCTTTTAGTGTACCGCACTTGCTTGCGTTCTCTTCTGTGCGTGAAATTGTGGGGTGCGTTTCGTCGTTGGTGAACGTCTTGAGTGCAGTGTCCCACGGGCAGCGGAACGATGCGGATTACGTGTAACGCAGAGTGCTTTCATCGGTAGCTGCGGAAACGAGGTGCTGTGCAAGGATGCAGTAGCAACATGCCTGGTGACCAATGTCTTCTATAGATAAAAAAAAAACAAAAACAAACAAACAAGGGCAATGGTTCTTAATACAGCGCTCGTTGAACTTTCATCCATCAGTATTCTTGCAGCCCAGTTTCTTGCTTGAGTAGGTAGTGCCTGCTATTACTCGCGTTGTCGGTGAGCAGATCACCAAGATATCTATCACGCTACAATCCGCATGTCTGCATTCGCATACGTAGCGGCAATTTATCGGAATAAAAAAAAAACATTAACCAAGTGGTGTCCGCAGGCTTTCTTGTAGGTGCTGTGTAATGAATTTCAGTTATTGTGACCATAGAATAAAACTGGAATGTCATGATCTTGGCGGGACTAGGCGTCATTTCATCCTGTTCAAATGGAAGAACACAAGCATTGTTCATGTTAAAGTACCCGTGTATGTGTGAAGCAAATAAGCAACGCTTCAGATATGACAGCTATACGCTGTTAGTTGCTTTGATCCATTTGCGGAAGATGCCACGTACGCCGAATAAAAGTTCGTAGAATAAGTTTCCTTGTAAAACCAAGGCGAAGTGTATGGTAGTACACTTAAAACATCACTACCTAGTCATGAGTCAGTATTAGATTAGCTGGCATTGACTTGTAATGTACTCGTAAAGGCGACGGCCTAAGAGCGAGTGCTTAGCCATGGCCGCTGAGTTTAGCGATCAGGGGCGTATAGAATGTAATTCGATATCAAATTTCGCGCTAATCCTCACAAGATGACGTCTCTTGTTTACCAGCTATTGCGTCACATTCGCTTTGTTTTTTGTTCCGGCCAAATGTTCTCTCCTCAGAGATGGCGCTGAGCCCCATGAGCAGCTGATCAACTGCCATTTTATGAACGTATGGGCTTCTGCAGGGCCTTCGCTACCAGTTATATCTACTTTGCCAAGGGCGCCAGCCTTTATAAGCGTCAGTTGTGTTCGTTACGTGGCTGTGAGGGTGGCGTTATTCCCGGAGTTCAATTTTGGCGTCAAAAGCAAAAAAAATTCTACTTCCAACCAAGTGTTTCTGGCTTCATACACAGTTGGGTTTCCGTGTTCGTTGACATTGCCGTAAGGTGACAATTACGGATTCTGTACCACGTGCGCCTGTGATGTAAGCGTTTCACATGGTGGCGAGGCCGACATGAAGGCGCACATCGCTTCACAGGACCGTCAAAACTACGTTCAGGACAACATCGCATGTTTCTTCCAAAATACTGCGATCCGCGCAGAGCGCCTTTTCACGTAAATTATTGTGGAACACAACTTGCCGCTAAGCTTTAGTGATCGCGCAGGCCCGTGTTTTGGAAAATGTTTTCCCTCTTGGAATGAATAAAGTTTTTCGCCTCCTCCTCCCAATGTGTGTGCGAAGCGGTGTGGACGTACTGAAACAACTGCCGTCGTCGGGCTGAGGATGCCGAAAGCACTAATCACAAAGGACGGAAGCAATGACAGCGTGTCGCAAATGCGTAGTAGTAACTCTCGATATCAGAAAAAAAAAAAGAGCTCCCCCGCCCTCCCTTGGTCTCGCGAATTATCATGCTTCTTGGTTGGCAAGTATGGACATACGTTGGACTTCCCGAGTACATCACTGCGTGTTTAGGAAAGTGCGGTTGGGTATGTTTTTCTTCAAGCTGACCGATCGCCCCCATTGCATGGGCGCCTTTTAGCTGGTTACTGCAGTGGGCTAAGCTGGACTTCGTGGCGCTTGGTTTTGTCCCGTGGTGCGCTGTCAGATCCCCCTAACGCGCCTCATTGTACGTTGCACCCACGATAACGTAGCGCTTTTGAATAATAGCGACGGGCTTAAGTGCTTAGGCTCTCGAACTAAAGTGTGGAAGGAACGGAACGTTGCTTAATCTATACGCATACATTTTGCCGTGTCCTTCTCGTTGCCGGCGCTGGTCATGAGATGACTGAATAGCGATATTAAAGTGACGCAGTTTGTTCATCTCCTTCAGAATGAAAACGAAACTTTGCTTCGAACCGTTATCGGGGTGTACGGTGACAGCTCAGGTATGAGAGTATTCACCGCTTGGACCCTCTCGCTGCCAACACAGGAAGCCGGACACTTGTGCCCGGGAGGGATGATCCTTTTACGAGTGGATCGGGGCTTCTTCCCGCCCATAGGGAATGGAGGATCCCACGATTATGACAAATTATCAAAGAAAAAAGGCAGTGACTCCCTTCCACTCCCGTTGTCGTGTTCGCCTCCAAGGTCGAAGGGCCGCTTCGTCGCGTGTTGTGTTCGGGTGCGTACAGTTGCCACGGCAACAGTGGCTCGATCGTTCGGCGACGCACATGCATTCGAGCGTAGCGGTGGTGCGTCAGGCGGTCGCGTGCACGTCACACAGAGGCTGTGCCTCTCGTGCAGCATCGTCGTGTGGCGTATCGATTGTCGAGGTTGCCCCCTTTTTTTCGTATCCGGCTGCTTTTGTGTCCAGTGACGGCACATTGGGTTGGGAAACTCCACAAGGTCGATTGCGAGGTTTTCGCTGTCGCAGATAGGGACGGCACGGGAATGCTTCGCCCCACGAGCGTCGGTATCGTGAGCTTTGCCGTTTGACCGCTGCGCGGCGTGTACAGTTTCATGAAGTGAAACTCACAAATGCGAAACGCGGCCATTGGGAGAAAGCGCGCGGGTCTGCATGGTACGTTCGCAGAACCGAAATTGTGTCTCTTGGCGTTTTATATTTTTTCAGCACTGCGACAGAAGTGGACCACCGACAGCGTGGCTGAATATCATATGTCGTCGGCCATTATGGCATCTTCCTTGAGTCTATCTGGCTGTTTACAAAGAGAGGTCTTGATCCATGTTTTCGCAGCTCACCATAGGCGGGCGAAGGTTTCCCCGTCAGGAGGGGAAGGCACGCCCATGGTGATCATTCCTCTCTTGCCTACGCAGCTCACGCCTGATCCCTTTTCAGCGCTTAATTCCTAATCTGTTCAAGCCTTGATCTTCTTCTAAACTTTTGTCAGGGCGTTTTAAGGTGTTGTTTCTAAGCTTACGGTAGACATTTATGCTTGAGAACGAAGGAAAAAAGCCGCAAGCATCTTCCCGCTGGGGTAACTCGAGCAAATGCGTCGCAGAGTGGGGGGGGGGTATCGCGTGAATGTTGCGTAATTTGGTATGGTTTGGGAATGCTTAACTGTTATTTCGTCTTCATTAATCTTCTTGACTGAATGAAGGAGAAACGTTGTCATCAACGGGGTGGCCAGTGAACGGTTGTGAAGCGGGAGCAGTAGGCGGTAATTTGTTCCTCCGCACAGCAAGTTGTCTATACCTCAGGCCATCACGTTTAGAATGCTCCAGACCAGGTCCTATCCAAGTATCTTTCCGCAGTATGGTCTCCTCAGAGGCTTTTGACTCTACTTGTCCCGATTGTGGTGAGGTACTTCGAACTTATGCTCTGGCGGTGCCCCTCGTTACGGGACCCGAGTCGGCTCACACAAGAGGATTGGGACTCTGCCTTACGAAGTGCAGAGTTACTACCACCACATCTACGTGCTGTCCAGAGAGCCTGGCGGCGAGCCTAGGCCTTTCCGTTCCTATGTGGGAGCGGCCCGTGACGTTGCTCTAAAGGAGTAGCGTTTCTCCGGACCAAATAAAGTTCTGTGTCTGTCTGTCAGTCGGTGTTTACTAGCAAATGCTGCCCAGCATGCGTCGGCCTTGCCTGGTGAGAGGAGGGGGGGGGGGCACAGTTGGCCCGAGATGCAAGCTTGCGCAGTGGAGGTGCCGACGCCGCCGCAAAGGCCGGATATGTAAGTAGGTGCGACGATGGAATGCTCCGCATTTTAAAGAGAACTACCGCATTGAATAATGGTAAGGAAAATAAAACCGGAACGTGTGCGTTCTGAAATTTCGGGAAAAAAAGCTGCAGGGGCAAGTTTCCATTTGACGTCATATAGCACGACATATCGAATATGGGTCGATTGCTTCGTGCTTCCGAAGTTCGCACAATAAAGCCATAGCTTCAATCGATGGTGCATCTGAGATGTCATACAAGCATTGATATTCGATCAACAAGGTAGATCCTATCCGAATTTATGATACAGGGTAGCCAGCCGGTCTGAGAACTGGCTAACCTCCCTGTGCTTCCTCTTTCCATCCTCCTCCTATGATGCGACGGGAAGAAACCTTGGGAGATCGCATTTTTCTTTCTTTCTTTCTTTCTTTCTTTCTTTCTTTCTTTCTTTCTTTCTTTCTTTCTTTCTTTCTTTCTTTCTTTCTTTCTTTCTTTCTTTCTTTTAGGAGCGAAGCTCCTTAAGGCGTGGGCTGTGCGTCCTCTGTATGTAGCCACCTCTCGTTCAGTTCTAAGTATTACGCTAGCCACCGCCCGATCTAAAGGGTACAGCCATATCCATCCGTCCATCCGTCCGTCCGTCCGTCCATCCATCCGTCCATCCGTCCGTCCGTCCGTCCGTCCGTCCGTCCGTCCATCCATCCATCCATCCATCCATCCATCCGTCCGTCCGTCCGTCCGTCCAAAAGATGCAAGATGTTATAAACTAGACGGCGGTACGTGTAGTTGATTATGAAAGATGCGAGGTGTTATAAAATAGGAATGATGCCACATATGGCGCGTGTCATCGTTCGATATAGTGCGGCGACGTACGCTAGGGGGAGCGTTGCAATAAAATCGAGTGGGCAAAATGTACGGAGGATTCATGGTTTACCAGGTTTACCTCCGGAGCTTCGCCCACTCATCATCATTCACTTCGTGGATATGGCGGCATTTTTCTTTCTTTCTTTCTTTCTTTCTTTCTTTCTTTCTTTCTTTCTTTCTTTCTTTCTTTCTTTCTTTCTTTCTTTCTTTCTTTCTTTCTTTCTTTCGTTCATTCTTTGTTCCGCTGCGGAATCGGACTCGATGCAGATCCGTCGAGATCCATACGGACTTGCGACGAGTTTTTGTTTTTTGACTTATTCAGACATGGTGCTTGAAGTTGACCAGAACAAGACTTAAAGCCAGCGGGAGCTTGAAAGGGACACTAAAGAGCAACAGTGACTTGCTTTATGTTGGCAAATTGAACAAATCTAATGCCATAAGTTTTGCTGTTTATTATTATCGGAGAAAATCTAGGTTCAAGTTTAAATTTTGTGCCGAAATCCCCGCGCGTGGTTTTCAAAATGTGTTTTTGGTAACTTCGTTGCATTGGACCGATAAACTTTTTGAAACTTTGTGCGACAATGCAGCTAACCTTTACTGATCACAAGCTACGTAGGACCCAGCACACGCTTTTGTAATGCTTGCGGCAGGAAATCTCAGGGTGGCGTCTCCACTCGCATTTTCTTTTCGCGGGTTGTTTCGCTTACCAAGCGTCGTCCCGGGGTAAGAGTCATGTTCTCGGGAATTCTACTTGACCAATACTCGAAAAACGCCTTGTGCTTTAGTGTCCAATTAAGGTACTTAGAGCAGTGGTTCTCAGATGAAAATCCGCATAACCCAGGGGCGTCCCCGTGGAGACCTATTTAAGTGAAAACCACGTACTTCATTCACCCCGCATGTTGTGTTGTGACCCCCCCCCCCCCTCCCTTTATATTTGTCTTTCGCGACAAAGGGTCACTCATTTATTACACCGATCCAATCCACAAGGGTTCCTAAAAATTCATGGCGGAGAAATACTGACCTAGAATATATTTATGGAAATGGTTAAGTGAGTTGTGTGTCACCTGTCATTTCTGAACGCTATGTTGTAGACGTCATGATTTCCCGGTTTCGGAGCGATGATTATGCGCGATTTCGTTATGAGAGAACAGTGTGCGTGAAAGTGCGTTTGATCGGCATGCCGTGGCCAAGGTCTGCACCACTTTGCCAAGTAGGCGAGTCGCAGTGCTGCTGCGCTATCCCGGCGTTTGGCGGCAATCTATGTTTAGGGCTCCGTTAAATTAATGGCTTGCACTGACGTAGTCTTAGGCGCCATGTTGGAGGACCAGCGATGTCGATAACCTGCATCCGTTGTTGTCAGCATAGGCGTTCGCATGAGTGGGGGCTGGATAGAGCAGGCAGGGGGCGCAAGGTCTGTCTCATACCCATAATCGTTTGTTCAGCAGTTTAACGCCACGCGGGTTTTCGGAGACAGTCGGAACTAAAGCCCAATCCCGATGTTTTCTTTCCAAGAATTTTGTTGCTATTTTTAACCTGCACTGTAACGTTGTTCATTATCACTTTGCTTTCAATTTCACTGTAACCGTCCCTACTGAAAGCTTTTGGGCCTGCGAGGTATGTTCAATAAAAGGAATGAAAAAAAAAAAAAAAGCCAGACCAAATACGTTCTGAGACTCGCTTGATCGCCTCATCCTCATTTTTTTCCCCATTTATTGTGGGCTCAACCAACGGTGGAAGAGAGATGCCAATATTGAACTTAATAAAATTGAAAAATGCACTTCGATATCCAGGACGTACTGCGCAAATATCTTGGTGCGAAATTAAAAAAAAAAAAACTGATACTTTCACTCCTTCATTTTCTCCTCTATTAGCAAACTGACGATGGTTGAAATATTGACATCGGGGTTTTCAGAGTGAGTGCAAGTTATCGATATAAACCGATTCATTGAATGTAAACATTTGACAGAAGTCTGTCTGGTTGGGTATGAAACTGTGAGATGATATAGGCTCCAACCAAAAGTTTTTAAGAGACCCGACGTTTCGGAACCGACTTGGTTCCTTCTTCAGGGGTGACTCCGTAGGCTACGTAGCAGCAGCGTCTTCAAAGCACTCGAAGGGTGGCAAATGACCCCTCTCTCTGTCTCTCCACTCTGTCTTTTTCTGGAACTACAAAGAGCGCAGTGCAGTCGTTGAACATGCGGAGACATTGGACCACAAGATAAATTTCGAAGCGACGGCCATCCTCGAAAGCGAGCCGAACTGGAGGAGAAGTGTGGCAGCTTGGGCTGGTTGGTATGGCATGACGACAGTTATAGCGCGAGTACAAAACGACGACACAGAGACGTGTCTTTCGTGTCCTTCTTGTCTCTGTGTCGTCGTTTTGTTCTCGCGCTATAACTATCGTCATGGAGGAGAAGGTTGTTACTCGAGTCGTGGCACATTCAGGGAACAGCCCACAACATCAACCGCTCTCTCGGAACCCTTCCCCCAATGTACACACACGGACTGCGCTCCACGGCAAAACGAGAGAGAGAGAGACAGAGAGAGGGGGCATTATCCACCCCTCGAGTGCTTTGAAGACGCTGCTGCTACGTAGCCTACGCAGTCACACCTGAAGAAGGAACCAAGTCGGTTCCGAAACGTCGGGTCTCTTAAAAACTTTTGGTTGGAGCTTATGTCATCTCACAAACCGATTCATTGTTTCGTTCGGTTGTCCCTTTAAAAATGGATGTAAAATGGAAGAAAAAGACAAGTGAGGGATTTGTGGACGTGCCTTGTAGTGAGAGGAGCGAAACACCTAGTGCCCGTCAATTGCTGTGCTGGGCCTTAGCGCGAGCAGCCGCACCCTCACCGGCGCCTCGATTACCGCTCATTACCGCGCCCCATGGCGAAATTGGAGCGTGTGCTGTCGCCCGCGAACTCGGCTCGGCGCTTTTTTCTCTTTTCCCCCTCGAACCCCTAGCGACAACGAACGACCCGTCGTCGTATGCTCATACGCGTACTTCTGTATGGCGTGTTCGTGCGTCCGTGTATCTTTTAAGTTCGTTCACGGGCCTGTTCGGTGCGTGGGTGTCGTGGATGGCGGAGGATAACCCGCGCGGGCGTTGCGTGCGCGATGCTTGGGTTGCGTTGATTTCTTTGTATTGTCGCTTACTTCGTCTGCTCTCGATGTCGCACCCCACTCGCTGCCATTAAGAGGGGGGGGGGGGGGGGTACGGTTGACGGTGAATCTGATGCGCCTCGAGTGGAGAACCCAGCCATTCAAGGGCACATCGATGAAAAGTGCTGCTGGCTACGTTACACAGGCAGGTTAAGTGGAGACGTTGCCTCCTCGGTATTTTGTATCACACTATAGCAATAAGCTAGATATTATAAATTCCCTTAGAGAAACAAGAACATTGTCTTTCTGTGTTTAGACTTTCATCCATCAGCTTTGAAATACAATATGCATAATAGCGACCAGCTCGCCCGAGCATGCATGTTATAGTTCTGGATCTAGGGTGTTTTATACGTAGGGCTGGCTCTATGCTCCTGAATAAGTCTGAAAAAAAAAAAAAAATCCAATGAAGACTCGCCGATAATCCCTTTCACAATTCCGATTTATTTGATAAGGTCTGTCATTGAACGGGTGTTTTCAACATTCAAAGGGCATTTTCAAAGCTGCAAATGTCAATTTAAAGGGGCATATCTCAGTCAGCGGTAGCATTTTCCAGTTAGACAGCAAGCTGGGTCGTTTGGCTGGGATTTATCGATAACATGGTTTACGGCGCAACACCAGAAACACACCCACAAGGTGTCTGTGTTTCTGGTGTAGCATTTTTGTAAAGTATGCTTGCGTCTTTACAACAAGCTTTAGGTTGTACTACAAACAAGTGTAGTTGTCTTGAATTCAAGTATTTTGTGCTTGTCTGTACATCTATTGGTTTGTTTAATGCTTCGAGATTTCTAAAATACCCCGCCAATGCTGCACGTTAACTTGCAATATATGTTACGTTTCTTGACCACAATGTTCACCGCCAGTTTCCTTCAGCCCTGCTGAGTTAAGGGGAAGCCCTCTTTCTTTCAATGGCAACCATGTACTGTGTAGCTTTTAAATGTGCAGCACACATTGGCAAGCCAGAGTTGACTGTAACTAGAGCACTTACACTGGCTAGTGTCATGAATTTTATCTCGGGAGCATTTGCGAAGGATGGAATTGAGAGAGACGGGAAACGGGCGTGCGAAACAAGCACACTTTATGACCCAAAAGATGAAAGGCAAAAGATTGAAAGGGAAAACAAACACTTGAAAATACTACACAAAATTACTCTAGTAACAGCTTGTCGTTGGCCCTAAAATTTTCGCTTATCTGTCGTTACTTTTCACTTCTAGTGATGGCCTGCCTGTTAGAGTAGCTCTGTGGTGGCATGCTATTTTCCATAAACTGGCTTTGTCAAACATACATTGATCCAAACAAAGATGGCCGAGCTCTGGCCATATAGAGGCAGAGAAATTTATTTTGAAGTTTTTGAATGAGAAACAGGATAGCATTGACTGTGCCAGCTATAGACATGCATGAGGGCTTGTTTATGTGTACACGTGACTGATTGTTTTTGAGCATTCCTATATTAAAAATGTTTCAATGAGCTAAGCTTTGTTGCAATGGTACACGCTCTTACATAGGGCTAAGCAAATCTGTACTAATGCTTATTAATTTCACATGATAATGTTAAGAGCTTGTTTCGCAGAAATTCCAGTGTTGGTGTTGACATCATTGGTTGTGAGTGACAGATCACCACTTTGTGCATGACCAAAACATTGAGTGAGAGAAAGTAAAATAAATAACAGAAATTTTTGGTTCAAAGGGAGGACCAAACTCGGCTCATCTGGGGGTCAAGCAGGTGTTCTGCAACAGAGCCACGCTATTGCTTGAAACTGTTCTGTGGAAAAAAAAAAGACTATACAGCAGAAGGAGTCGTCTTAACGCTTGTGTTATTGCGTGGTGTAAGTGTAAAATCGTGCCAGTTGTCAAAGCTTGTGAATTATGTAACGAGTGGATATTTTAAAAAAAGGCCCACCAATTACACAGCCCTCAGAAATGTATTCATCATCAGCGCCAAAAGCAGCAATAAAGGGAGCAGCTGCTTAGGTTGATGTCCTGAGTTACGGATGCATAGTGGGTTTTTCCTTAATTTGCAGAAAAGAATTATGGCATAGTGGGCACTTTACAACTGTACTTGCTGTAAGCATTCTAGAATAGTTTAATTCTAGAATAGAAAGCTAGGCACACAATCATTTGTTTCTTTGCAGCATGACTGACGCATGTACCGAAAACCGAAGCAGGCTAGCAGTTCAAAAAATGATGCGCACGAGGCCTGATCAGGCTAGTGTGACCTATTGACGGCATTCTTTCATTAAGGACCGCATGAACGTGCCTTAACATGATGTTCCCTCATAATTCCTTCATGCTTAAGTAAGGATTGGGCAGAAAAGCATACTTCCATACATTGTACCCTTTCAGTGGTCATGAATAGAAAAAAAATGCAGTTGAAAGAATTGATTGAGAAGCGATATGGTAACCCCTGCATAGGTGCACTAATGACTTGCTGGTTCTGGTATTCACATTTAAAAGTAACTGAAGGGAATACTTTTGTTCTGCTGATTTATGGCGCGAGTAATACCTTTTTTGCTTGCATGGTTTTTTTGAGACAGATGGAGTTCTGTACTTTCCCAGTAGCGTTCCTCCCTGAGTCCTCCTTTGCTTGTTGTGCAGGAAGAAGATCGAGACGCTGGGCAAGATGACGGCCATGTCGCAGGAGGACATAGTGAGCAACACCAAGACGGTCATCCAGGGGCTGGAGGCCCTGCGTAATGAGCACAACACGATCCTGACGGGTCTACGCAGCTCGGTGCAGGCAGTGCAGCAGTCCCAGCAGGACAACAAGGCCAGCCTGGTGGCCGAGGAGAAAGCCCAGCTCGTGCAGAAGAGCCTTGAGGCACTCGAGCTGGGGCTTGGTGAGGCGCAGGTCATGGTTGCCCTAGCATCACATCTCCAGGTCAGTGCTCTAAGTGGTCAGTCCTTTGTTGCATACTCTGTCTAGCTGGGGACCCTTTTTGGACAACTTCTCTCATATTTAATAGTGCCTATCAGAGAGGAACCGTCAAAAGATCCTGTGTAGATAGACTATAAGTAAGTGCCAATATCAATCATCGATGTGCTTGGCATATATAGCCCCATGTGTACATATCAAATGTAAATTTCTCACATTGACTTAGACCAAACCAACATGTTCACGTGTGCAATTTCGATGTGCTTTGGTTATGATTCTGTTTATTTTCATTAACCATGCAGGTAGTTAAGTGGCCTTTTTCTGTACTAAACTGTGCTCCTATATCATGTCTATTATATAGTACTACCCTTCACAACTTGCTTTTTTTTGTTAGTGAACAATTAGTGGACAACCTACACTCTGTGGTGATCCTAGGTTGCCGTGCTCGGAACCTAATGGCGCTAGGTGTTAGTGCAGTTTGTATGAAAGCAAATATATTTTTCTATATCAGGTCAGTGAAAAGCTTGTAAAGTGTTCTGACATTGGGGCGGGGGGATGGGGGGGTGAAAAAGCAACTGTGGGGCAAATTTTTTTGCTTGTGACTTTTTTGCTGTAATTTGTAGCTGTGAGCTTGGTAATGTCGAAATGGAATTGTAAATGTGCAAATGCATCGTGTAATAAATTTGAGCATCTCTAATTGTGACCAACTTTAGCATCACTTCAAAACACCCTCCAAAAGTTGTGAGAAACTAGCACCTCAACCAGAGGTGCTAGTTTCTAAGACCACACGCACTAAAGTTTTTGCAGCTCTGTCAGCACAGTTTTCAAATGGGGCCTCAGGTGTTCCAAACAGTGAAGCGATGTGGATGCTTCGGTATTACTCAGCCTGTGCGGAGCATGTCCCTTTGAGAGAAAGAAAAGCATCCTTGGCATAAGCAACCAAAAGCACCTCGAGACGAGTCCGACAACTGGGCGAGAGGTGTGAGGAACGACAGCCCTCGTCGTGTGCCAGCCGTGGTATGTTGTGTGTGCCCCACCTATTTTCAGGAAAGGTAACAGTACCCGATTTTCTTGTGGAACGTCACATGCGGTCTACGTCGTGCCAGTGGCAATATTGTCAAGTGCTGTTAACTGAGATGAGCAAGTACTCATACTTCCTTCAGAGCCAGATTAGAATGATTTAAAGGCAATGTTTACCTTTAATAATCAGCCAGAAGGGTCCACTTACATAGGACAATCCAACACAACCATCGGAGGTTTTAGTTTTGGTGTCTGGGCATTTTAAGTAAAGCCATTTATTAGGCGTAACAATCTGCTATGCTGTTGTGTGGATGCATGCAGGCGGTGGAAGCGGAGAAGCAGAAGCTGCGTGCCCAGGTGCGCCGCCTGTGCCAGGAGAATGCGTGGCTGCGTGACGAGCTGGCCAACACGCAGCAGAAGCTGCAGGCCTCGGAGCAGGCGGTGGCCCAGCTCGAGGAGGACAACAAGCAGCTGCAGTTTGTCAACTCGCTCAAGAAGTACGATGACCTGTCCGCCTCCACCACCTCTGTGGCCTCCTCCTCGGCCGCCCAGGGTGATGACTCGCAAAAGTCTCAGGGTGAGTCGGTCATTCGTATCAACGCTGCCTCCGTTTTTATCAACAACAACGCATATGCTCTCCCCTCTATGGGAGCCGTTATTCCGCCTTACTTAGTTTGGGGAGTTGCCATGGTATTGAATCATCCAGAAGGTACCACTGCTTGCATCATACATGTGTTAGAGTGTGCGACGATACTGTTTCTGACAGGATGTGGTGGACGTACCATTCCTATTATATATCACACGTCTGTCAGTTCTGTTTCTTCATACACCTTTCTTGAAGTAGCGCCATGATCGGCACGCAGTGCTTGTGCGACACATTTTAATGCGAGTGCTCGCGATTGTGTCACGTCATTTTAGCAAGTTACGGAAATACGGTACACAAATAGCATAAGTCAGTACTGTAACATTCCTCCTTTCTCCGTTTCAGTTGTGCTTCTGCTGCTCCACTTAAAGAAAAGTGTGTGGTTAATGATGCGAAGGCTAACAGGCAATTGTGAGGTGTGACAATCCCACAGTAATTTTTGAAAAAGCTTTCATGGTGTTGCAGTGTGTTTGCCTGCAAAAGGTCAACAACCAGGAAAGCAGGGATGGTACGGTCTTATGGTAGTATATTATGGAGTTTGCCGGAACTGCGCTGGTTCTCGTGGGAAGAAGCCCTCCCAAACTAGGACCATGCCTGTGGCATAGCAGCAGCACCCCCCCCTCCCCGCCAGACAATGTATCCGGAGTTTTGAGTGGCTCGGAAGGAGGGATGCTGGTTGACCGTTGAGAATTGTAAATGTTCTGCTCTCTCCGCCCTTGGTGACTTTCACAGCCCCACAGAGCATCACTGAAACGACGGAGTCAAGCACTAAGCCAAATCACTTTGGCCAAAGCAAGCGCACTCCAAATGCTGATCAAATCGCCAGACCAGCAGAAAAGAAAATATTTCCTCGAGATAGAGCTGAGCTAGTAAAAATGGCATCACGAGCAACGTATCTCAGGAGAAATACACAATGTGGACACACCTTTAGCTTAGTGTAAGTGCATGACACTGCGAAACCAAACAGAATTTTTTTCCCGCGAGCGATTCTCGATTGTGACCCAGGCAGATTTGGGACGATTGAAGCTGCTGAGGATAGCTCAATTTGGTGCCAAAACTACAATTTAGTGTACCAAGCACTTCTGAATCACGCACATTGGCGTCGCTTGCAAGCGTCAGACTGTTAAACATAACAAAGTTAGTCGTCCGACAAGCTCTCACTTCAATGCGCGCAGCCAATGATCTTCACAACAAGAGAAAACACGCTTGAAAAAAAAAAAAATTAAGATTGAAAATTAAACTTGCGAGCGTTGTACAAAACGAAGTTAAAAGTCAACCTACACTGATGCTCATACTAACACGTAATACGAAACACAGTATTTTACACAGTGGCTTTTACTCAGCCTTTTCTTAGAATTAAACTTTCGAAATAATATGAAAACAAAATTATTCAAACAAGCATATAAATGTTTGCTTCTCCAATGACAACGAAAGTAAAACTTGCAAAATTTAGACGCATTCCTTGCTCATCGGCGGGCGACAAAATTAGAAAAATTATTCTCAAAACTAAACACAAAATACACTCTTGGTATTGGCAAGGCGGCACTCTGACAAACTCTCCACAGCGCACTCCACAGCTTTTGTGGGTTGCGGTCTGGACAACGGGACGACGAACCAACCTGTCCGCCGAACTCAGTAGCAACGACTTTTGACCCACAGCCGCTGAACTCGAAGAAAGGGCCATACGCACTACAGCGTTTACCCCTCCCTGTGAACCAGTGACCTTTTTGCCGCGGTGGGGAACAACAGTCTGAGTTACGGCTCAAGCATTCGCGACATTTCCCCACTTGCTTGCATCTACGCAGCAGTTAAAAAGGTGAGACCAGGCGATTAATCTGGCGTTCAAATTTTTTTGAAATGCTGTTTTCTCGACGCGCTTCCCGTCTAATCTTGAACTTGGTGACAGTCTGAGCTTTAAACATTTCTTATAGGGCTTTTTCACGATCCTACACTTAGCTGTGAACCTAGTTTCTTAAATGAAGACGTCACGGCACTTAACAGCAGATTTAGTGCGCTTGGCACCTGCCGTCTTTACCGTGTTACGCTTACGCTAACGTCTCTTTTTGTCGGGACTTTTTGCAATACTAGCAGTCTCGACACACTTACTCACAAGTGTGCTGCTTCTGACAAGTACTGCCAAAACTCTAGACTGGTTAGCTAGCTTTTCCTCGGGCTCGTTGCTAGCCATTTAAGCCTGTGACAGAACGGGATTCCTGATGTTTTTAAAACCAACAAACGCGCCTAGAGAGCTTTCGATCGGTGCGAGTCTATCACTGTCGGGGATAGCCCTTGTTCTCTTTCCTTCGTAGTCGGCCTCGTGCTCTCTTTCACGAGCTTTATTCTGTAGCGCTTTATGTCACGCATCTTGCTCAAGCTTTTGTCGACAGGCGTCAACCTCCAGCGCTTTGCGACATGACTCGTCGTCAAGTTCTTTTTTGACGCGATTCATTCTGATCATGCGCTCAGCGAAGAGGTTCCGTCTCTAGCGCTTTATGACGCACCTCGGTGTTCTTAGCTATGCGATGGGCCTCGGCCCCTAGCTTCTCGCGATGCACTTCAGCGTCTGGCTCTGTCTACGCATTTAGGCGTCTTGTATATTCTGACAGGCCTCAATATCAGGCACCCCACGACTCTCCTCGGCGTCCCGCTTTCTCTGGCACACTTTAGCGTCTTTTGCTTCGCGACGGGCCTCAGCCTCCATAGCTTTTCGGCATGCCTTATCTTTTCACGCTTCTCAATGCGCTTCTACTTCTAGTGCTCTTCGGTGAGCCCCATTTTCACGCGCTTTTACCTCCATCGCCTTACGCCGCGCCTCATCTCACTCTCTCTGATGCATCTCGGCGTCCTGCGCTTTGTGATGGGCCTCAATTTCTAGTGCTTTGCTGTGCGCTTTAGTTCTGTTCTTCTATTCTCGACTTTCACAGTCGGCAGGACTCAGGGGAGCATATTGGTCGAACAAAGCGTGTTTAACCCTATCGCTCCAAAATGCTTGCGACTTTGCACGAAAGCAACGTGGCAAGCTTCTCCGACCAAAAATCTCGCCTAACACCAACATCTTCGCAGACCTTTTCAAAATGAATGAGAAAAGACACGATGTTCTCATTCATTTACAGAGTTCGAGTCTACTGTGCTCGCTGCCACTGAATCACTTCAGTTTTACGATCAAGCTCTTTCATTCTGAGAGGATGTTCTCTCCTTTGTCGACTCTCCTTGGCCTCCCACTGTTCACGACTTCTAGCCTCTCACTCTTCGGCCTTCTGTTTTTGCTCACAAATGAGCTCCCAAAACTCGTCAGCTTTCTCGGCCGTCACATTCTCTGCCAGCATCACCTCGTGAATCACTTTTTAGGAGCGAAGCTCCTTAAGGCGTGGGCTGTGCGTCCCCTGTATGTAGCCACCTCTCGTTCAGTTCTAAGTATTACGCTAGCCACCGCCCGATCTAAAGGGTACAGCCATATCCATCCGTCCATCCGTCCGTTCGTCCATCCATCCATCCATCCATCCGTCCGTCCGTCCGTCCGTCCAAAAGATGCAAGATGTTATAAACTAGACGGCGGTACGTGTAGTTGATTATGAAAGATGCGAGGTGTTATAAAATAAGAATGATGCCACATATGGCGCGTGTCATCGTTCGATATAGTGCGGCGACGTACGCTAGGGGGAGCGTTGCAATAAAATCGAGTGGGCAAAATGTACGGAGAATTCATGGTTTACCAGGTTTACCTCCGGAGCTTCGCCCACTCATCATCATTCACTTCGTGGATATGGCGGCATTTTTTTTTTGTTTTATCGAACCTGGCCGAAATGACCATGGCTCTAGAAATTTATACGAGGTCGTGCTCAAGGTAATGCTCCATCGCGATCTCATCCATCATGGTGCTCTACTACTGATATTCACCGTACTCTGAAAAGAATCTCATTGTTTAAAGTGCGTGAATATTAAATTATAGCTAATAAAAACACAAAACACTCCTAACATCTATGTGCTAGAGAGGTCTGGCGAAATGAGAAGAATCTTGGGCGGTCACCCAACCAAAGTAGTAGACGATGCACCAATTCGTGGCTGCCATCAAACAGTGTCGTAGGAGTCCTCTGGCCTTCGGTCCAACTTTCCAACGTTGACATCCGTGGTTAGTTTGTCCCAGCTTGCCGAACAATGAAAACAGGGTGGCGTATCTCAGCATATCCAAACGCTGATATCAGGTTGGTCATCCTCGAGCTTCCAGGGGTCTGATCCGGCGTGCCATATGCAGGGTAGCGTATCCCAGCGTAGCCAAACGCTATCACGGCAGAACTGCGCTGGTTCTCATGGGAAGAAGTGCTCCCGAATGAGGACCATGCCTGTGGCATAATACCCCACGGTGAAAAAAAAGGGGGTGGGAAGTGGGGTGGTGGTACACTGGTTAGAAAATTTCTTGGCTTTGGTTCTAATGCTGCTTGCACCACGCGCCGCAGTACACCAGTGCCCCGCGATTTAGAAGATTTAGAAGATGCTGCTAGCGCTAGTGGGAGACTCTGCACATTTTGCTCAGTTACTCATTTGTTTGTATGCGGCACAATTCTGAGTACTGGTATGATCACTGACGCCTAAAGAAGCTACTGGCAATCATTTGAAGCAGTGTCTGATATTTCTGCTTCTGTAAAAAAAACAAGCTAAATTGTGCCCCAGTTTTTCTTTCACCGCCCCTACTCCTCGGTTTCACGAATATCCCAAATTTTGAGGTCGCAACCTTTGCAGATTTATATTTAAATTTTCAGAGTCTGTCAAATGATTTGACAGGTGCAGTAAATGCTAATATGGACTTTATCATTGTTTGCTCAGCGGGGTGGTTCAAAATAGTAATTTTATTGAAAGAGTAGTGCTTATGTTCACACTGCACGTTTGAGGTGATGTCGAATGCTTTATATATATTTTTGAAAATGTAAGCCTTCTTTTATAATAAAAACCTGCTCCAAATTTCATATTTCATGATAAAAAATGCATCTTTTTTCCCCATAACCTACTCTAAATTTGGAATTTAGTACTCTAAAAGTAACATTTTGCTGCTCGAAAAATTGCTCCAAATTGTATTTTGGCTGTTGCACTCGCGTTTGTTGTATTCTTATAACAGTTATATGGGCACTCTTGACGGGTTTTGGCAATCAGTATCACCATCGTGTTCGGTGCAAAGTCTGTATTGATAACATTCCCCTGCGCATTGTATGTTCTACCCGTGGGCAAAAGCTCACAAGCGGAGGCGATATATGTGGCTCAAGCAGAGGTTAAACGAGCAGGCCCATCTATGTTGCTTGGAGGACGCGGGCTATATCATCCTCTATGCAAAGCCTGCCATCGAATTCTGCTTCAAGGAGCATGAAAGGATGCAGGAAAGGGGGTTGGATAGTGTTCCAGAAGCTATTTTGAACTTTGTCTATAAGGGTGTGTTCACAATCGCTGGCACACATGCTATCTCTGCAGGCAGTAGCAGACTGCTCGTATCGCGGGGCTCATATAACTTTCTATGTGCTGAAGTTTCAGTGTGAAGAGACTGCGTCAACTCAACACATTTTACTGGAGCGGGCCGTATTCTATTATACTAGCATATAGTTGTAGAGCTACACGACACTGGATTTAAAGGATATGGCTCACAGGATCGAATTCTGGCTGTGGCAGCTGCATTTTTGATGTAGGGGAAAGTGCTGTTGGCCCGTGGGCTCAGATTTAATCACTCATAATCATATCGTTGTTTTGGGACGTTAACCCCCCATAATCAACTAAAGGAGATAACTGCCAGCCTTACTTCGTATACCGTTACAATTTGTTGCTGTCACATTCATAGCATCGCTGGTTTTTTTTTTTTTTCCTCTTCCAGTGCCTAATATGGAACTGAGTTAAAGTCATTGTGATATCTATTGCCCTGCTTAGTAACTTAAGTTAGTTATCCCTAATATATTATTATTATTATTATTATTAATATTTTTTGACATTGTTTTAAACAGCCATTTCTAGCTATTGTATACTTGCGTGAGTGCATTGTCACGAGTAAAGGAGAGGCACGAGGTGCGTGCCAAACGTGAAAGCGCGGCGACGGTGCACAAGGAGAACAGGGTGTCTGGCGACCGGGAAAACCGGGAAAACCGGGAAAACCTGGAAATGTCAGGGAATTCGTCAATCAAGCGAGACAAAGTCAGGGAAAACTGTCTTGGGGCCTGCCCACACTGCTAATGACTCGCACAGCCGTTCGCTTTGGGCGAAATGCTAGAGTCAGGGAAATGAAATTTCCATAGAAGGACGATAGGAGGTGTCTAAAATCCACGCTCACTCTGCTTTTTTTTATGTAGGGAATCTTGAAGGCGATGCATTTTGGTAGCCAATAATGAAAGCTATGCTTTCTTACGACGACAAGAGCCAGAATTACGTAATCGAAAGTGGAACACGGCAGGTTTTCGGTGTCACCTATTTTTGTGCCATCGTTTGCACGCACTGACCTCTACTAAAATTAGTTTGTGTGTTCTGGCTGGGGAGGCAGGGTAACGTAGCATATCGAGCCGAGCCACGACAATCCACACGCAATAAATCCAGCATGGCGACGTCCCTTTGTTGTACAGTGCGGCTAGGCTCTACTACGACTGAAAATGTGTGAATTGTGAGCTTTGCGTTCTCGCGGACGTTTTCCCGGAGTTCCTGCATAGCGCGAATTGTGGTGTGCGATGTTGTCCTCGACTAAGTGCTTCTGTGATTTGAAGTGGACATATCTGTATATTTCTGTGAAGGAATATTCTGGAGAAAAGAAATCCATCGGACCTGCAGCATTTCAGACGCGATCATCAGTGTCGCGCGCTGCTTATCAGTGCTGAGTTTCGGTGTCAAGCGCTGCAAAATATTTTTTCATCGAAGATATCAGGAGGCAAGAAGTATTCCTTTAATGCGGACTGGGCCAACCCAAGTGTCTCCGACTATGCAAGTTGGATTAGGCCTGTGGAAAATGATCCGCACAAAGCCATGTGTACAGTTTGCCAAAAAACGTTTTTGCTGAGCAACATGGGTCACATAGCTGTTTAAAGTCATGCCTCTAGCAAGAAGCACATTGCTGCATTGAATTTTCTCAAAAGTGCTTCCCAGCCAAAGCGATTGTCATTTTTTAAAAGCCCGACGGACGCCTCGCCTAGCAGTAGCGCTGGATCTGCGCCTGCTGCTACTGAAGTTGCAGTGACTACAGCTCCGGTGCAAGTGTCAGTGGGTGGTTTTTTGTTTAAGAACAACGTGACTAAAGCAGAAATATTTTGGTGTCTCAATACCATAATGACACATGGATCCTTTTGTTCTGCGGCAGCGTCTGCGGCACTTTTTCCACTGATGTTTCCCACTTCTGAGGTGGCTGCAAAAGTTCAGCTGGGTAAAGACCAAGTAGGCTACACCGTTTGCCATGGCATTGCGCCGTACTTTCGCAATATGTTGCTGTCGAGTCTCGTCAATGTGCCTTACCTGGTAGTCTGTTTCGACGAGGCGCTGAACAAGGTCACCCAGAAACAGCAAATGGATGTTCTCATTAGATACTGGGATGCTGCTGACGACAGCGTGAAGACTCGCTACCGGACGTCTTGTTTCATGGGTCATACGTGCGCTGAAGACTTGGCGTCAGCGTTTTGTCAAGCATTGGAGGAAATCAAAGGATCCAAAATCCTGCAAGTGTCTATGGACGAGCCAAATGTCAATTTTAAGTTTTTGCGGTCTCTGAAGGAAGAGCTTCGCGAGTCAGATGAGAGCCATATCCTCGACATAGGAAGCTGTGGCCTTCATGCAATCAATGGTGCTTATAAAGCTGGCCACGTTGCATCTGGCTGCGATTTGGTATCATTTCTTCGAAGCGCCTACAACCTGTTCAAATGCGGTCCTGCACGTTGGGCTGACTTCGTCAGCCTCACGGGGTGCTCGAAAAAACAGTACTGTAATCTGTAGGGCACTGGAGATTCTACCACACCTCATTGTATTTGTGCAGCAGTGTAAAGAAAAAGCACACAAGAGGCCAACATGCTCAAGCTACAAAGTGGTTGAAGAAGCTGTGTCTAATCAGGTAAAAAGCAAAGCTAGCTTTTGCTCTTTCGATTGCTGAGGAATTGGAACCCTTTTTGCGTGAATTTCAAACGGATAAACCGATGGTTCCTTTCCTGTCAGCAGCACTAGAGAGCATTCTGCGTTCACTGCTGTCGAGAATTGTAAAACGGGAAGTTCTCGATGCTGCCGACACGATCGCCAAGTTGATGAAGATAGACCTAAGCATACCAGAAAATGCAGTAAATGTAGCCGCATTCGACGTTGGGTTTTCGGCAAAAAAATAGCTCCGCAAGAACAAGAAGTTGTCACAGCTTGCAATAATGAATTTTAAAAAAGGCTGCGTATCGTTTGTCAAGGCTTGTGCACAGAAAGTGGTGGAGAGATCGCCGCTTAAGTACAAGTTGGCCGTGGGTGCAGGCTGTTTGGACCCTGTCTGTGCATTGTCTTTGGAGGCTGGTCCCAGGCGGCTTACGCTGGCACTTGAAGTACTTTCCGAGCACCACTGGATGACCGGCTTGCAAGTAGAGCGAGCTCATCGCTCCTACGTGAAGGTGTGCTCAGAAAGCAGTACACGGGCACAGCTGGCAAATTTTGACAGGAAGAAACAGAGGCTGGATACTCTGTGGACAAACATATGTTCCCAGGATCACAAGGAGCTGCAGTTTTTTGTGAAACTTCTCTCGTGCTTGTCTCATGGCAATGCTGTGGTAGAGGGAGGCTTTTCTGTCAACAAGGAATGCCTTGTTGAAAATTTGAAAGAATATTCTCTTGTGGCACAGAGAGTAGTGCATGATGCGGTCTTGGCAGCAGGTAGCATCGCTCAAGTAGACATTACCGACAGGATGGTGAAGACAGTTCGCAGTGCCTACAGCGTCTACAGGGAGCAGCTGCAAACAAAGAAGAGAGAGCAAGATGAAACAACTGAATTAGAGAAGAAGAAAAAGAGAGCAGTAGCTCTGATTAAAGAGCTAAAAGAAAAAAAGCAAAGGCTGCTTAGTGAAGCGCAACTTGAAGCTTCTATTCTTCAAGACGAAATAAACTTTCTCAAACCCTAATTGAAGTACATTTCGAGGATGAGGGAGTTGCAATAAATGTTTTACTCTACAATGAAATGTATTTTCTGTACCCTTTTAATATGCTTCACGGACCATTTCCACAAAATGGTGTCTGTTGTATAGGTCAGGGAATTTCAGCTAAAATGGTCAGTGAAAACCTGGAAAAGTCAGGGAAATAGAATTCTGCAATTTGCTAGACACCCTGGAGAAGAACAGTCACCAGAGAGCACGCGCACCAGCCACGTAAATGCAAGAGATTATTCGGAGAAAGGCTCGTGGTACGGGACCTGGGTCATGAGGAAAAGTCCCAGAGGATGAGCTGGCACTGTGTGTTGGGATGCCAAGCTGTGAAGACGTGGGAAGCGAGTGTCACTACCATGACGGAGGCAGTATAGGCACCCGGTTCTGAGGGTTGAGAGGCTCAGGCAGTGGCTGTTGACCATGGAGGCTCCGAGTGAGACCGCCCGGACTTGCCGCACCCTTGCACGGCAGTTCCTCGTCGACTTGCAGCTCTCCCACTTCGTGGCAGGAGGGCAACAGCCCAAACCAGTGAACTGAGCGAACTTGCCATCTATAGAGTCCATGACCAGGCTAAGCCTAGATAGCGAGGCTGAATATTTGTCCGAACTATTTTACGGGGATGATGGCGAAGTGTGGTTGTGGGCAAGTTTTTTGTTTTTGTTTGAAGAAGGCAACGAAGTATGTTACGACGAGCGGCTCGTTCGGGGGGACCAACCGACGGAGATGGTAGGGAGTGGAGGGGAAAGTCAACGACGTACTTGACAAATCTCGACACGGCATTGGAGAGAAGCCGATGTCAACTGTAAGATCGTTCGATCCTTTGAGACGGCATATTGGATGAGGCACAGTGGATAGGGCTAAGAATGGATTTAGACTGGTTTGCAGACTAGTTTGTGCCGTTATTAGGGTAATTTTGTCTCCATGAGTGTTGGTTTTATTTTCGCTTACGATTTTTTGCCTTTTATCTTTTGGAGTATAAAGTGTGTTTGTTGTCTGCCACGCCCGTTTCCTGACTCTCTCAATTCCATCCGATGCAAGCGCTCTCGGAATAAATATACGAGCCATGCATGTTCTACAATGCTTTTAAACCCATTCCCGTTAAATTTCCCGATGGAGTTGACAGCGTCACGAAATAAAAAGTAGTAAATATAGATATATTATCAATCATCAAGGGTGATATTTTTATTTGAAAATGAATCATCCTGTAACTTGCTCACATGTGTGAAGAGAAAGTGCTCACTGGTTATACGGTTCTGTGCCCCAGGTGAGAAACGCGAGGGTGATCCGCCCCTCGACCTGGGCTTCCCAGATGATGAGGAGAACAACCAGGATGCCTTGTCCCCGCCGGGCGGAGGGGTCGGCATGGGCCCCATGGGGACCTCAGGGGGAGGAGGCTCGGCGGGCTATGAGATCCCTGCTCGGCTGAGGACGCTGCACAACCTGGTGATCCAGTACGCATCGCAGGGCCGCTATGAAGTGGCCGTGCCCTTGTGCAAGCAAGCCCTCGAGGATCTGGAAAAGACCAGTGGACACGACCATCCAGATGTGGCCACCATGCTCAACATCCTGGCACTTGTCTACAGGTCAGCACAAGTTTCTTCATTTAATGCAAAAAGATTGTTTCACCCTTGAAATTGTCATTGACAGTGTATGCACAATCTGAAAGACACTCACACAGTCGACACTTAATGGATCGGAACAATGCTGTCTCTCCCTACAACTGCTGCTACAACTGCTACAACTGCTGCGGATGCAGCAGGTCTCTCACAGCGCAGTCGTAGAAGTCAACAACATGCTATGTTCATACCTGCCAGCTCTCCCAGTTTGCTCAACAGGCTACCAGGCTTTGAGAAATCTTCCTGATTGTTTAGGCACTGCCATAAAGCACAGTGCTGGAAAAATAAAGTAATTATAACCAATCAGTTGTAAAGATTTCTGATAGCACGTGGAACGGATCAGGCATTGTCACAGCAGTATTCTAGTGTCTTGTTGATGAAGTGCATTCAGATTAGCGAGGAGTTACTAGCTGCCACAGCACACAGTAGACTGTGCTTTAATTATGCACACATGAAAGCACCGTATGTTTGCGGGTCTCGGTATGAACGCTGACGTCAAAAGCTTTAGTGCTGACCATTCATTTATGATGTCACTGCAGGCCTGAGAAGCTGTAAGCTGTAAGTGCAACCCCCTGCCCCCTGGAAGCATGTTTTGAAGTTGGTGTGGTTAAATAGGTGTCAGTTGAAACTACAAGCAGCTTACAGAAGCCACGTAGAAGTGACTCTTCCTCCACCATGACTCTCAATGATGATAGGAATGGACAACAACACTATCGAAAGTACAGATTTTGGGCCAAAAACATTGGAATCCGCTTACAATATGAGCAGGTTTTCCCTTGGCGAAATTCAGAAGAAAGAAAGTCTCATCTTATGTGCGGGCTTTTACAGCATATACAGCAGACTCTCAGTATACGAAAATCTGTCAAATGGAACTGCTGCTTAAATGGAACAACTGCAGCATGACTGATTTCACACTTGTATTCTGCACCCCTGTTCATCTCTCAGTAAGCGAAGCTCCTGTTAAATAGAACATATTGTTTTGGTGTCTTCAGCTTCTGTTTATGCTGTGAACAGTTGAACATCTTTGCAAGAGGCATGTGCCAGGGATGACCAGTTCTTGTCCCTTTTATGGAATCCACAAGCGTTGATTGGACTAGTTGGTTCGCGGTACTTTGAACTGGTATAGTGAATTACAGGAAGGAAACAAAAGTACACCATCTCCCGCTAAAAGGAACTATGTGTAGATGTGAAAGAGCGGGTGCTAACGCTTACACTGGTGACGTTCACTCTGGTGCAGATTGCGGCGTCGCGCAGGAGGGAAACCTGGGGAGGTGTAAAGCACTGTCATGGACCAGTGTTTCCTACTGGAACATGCCCATCGCTCCTATCGGGCAATGAGAAACAGAGGACTCTGATTGTACACAGAGGCCCGCAGTCCGTTTTTATTTAACGTGCACACTGCGGATTTCTATTGTTTGACAACGCACAGGGGAATTCTCCCACTGGCGCTAAGTTGGAGGTCAAGATCCAGTGCCTATATTTGAGGTGGCCAGTGAACGCTTGTGCAGCGCAAGCAGTCGGGTTTTTTTAATCAAGAAACTGGCTATTAAACGCTGCTTGCATCAGTGTTGCGAGATGAGAGGAGGGAGCGTAGCAAAAGAGAGAGAAGGGGGAGGAGGCGTACATGCACAAGCGGGGTGTAAATGATGCTGGGAGGGATGCCTAGAGGAAAGAGGGAAGTTGATTTTAGGAGATGAGGGACGGGGAGGGACGTGCATGCGCTGTAGGGGTGGTCATGCTGCACACCGAATTTAGCTTGACCACACTTTCTTTGCACCTAAAAACGGCCGAGCAGATTGACAATAGAGGACAGAGTGATTTTTATTTCCCATAATCTGCTAAAGTCAATTCCTGCTGCAACAAAATTGAGGGCATGCGCAGAGGAATTCGCTTTCGCGTAATTTTTTTAGAGTGAAATTTTATCTATAGACCACAAAATTCGGGAAGATCTAATGATTCTGACTCATCCTTTGGTCCCAACAAGCGCATGCATTGAAATCTAACTCAGAAAGTGCATGCATTGAAATCTAACGTACCTAGCCGCACACCGATGAACGCATTTTCTTTCATAAAGCATGATCAAAATACACAGAAAATTGGGAGTTGAAGTCATGTGGGTGATACAAGAATTTTGGTGTGCAAGTTGGCTTCATGGCACGCCTTCACAGTAATGCAAAAAAAAAAAAGGTCTTGCGTATATAGAAGGGTACTTTTTTTTTCTTTCTTCCGCCGTTTTCAGTCGATAGGGGGAGGTAGTTATGTGCAGGGGCGTGTTGTACACGAGAAAATACAATATTCAGACAATCTTGGAGCATGCAGAGTGCGCGGCGCCAAGAACGAGCTTGCCAAAGCTTTATTAAAGGCCAACTGAAAAGTGCCACTGAAAGTGCTGAAGCTACGCGCTACCATAGCCATAGTGAATGACAAAAAAAACCATAACACTTTGTGGTGTGTTACAGCTTTATTACCCGCAATCTATGGGTATGTTAGCTGCTCATGTTCAGGGCATATTCACTATCGATAAACGCTACGATAGCGGCCGTGGTTTCCTGCACAGTGGTTTCGGTAAGTGGTTGTTCCATTTCCAGTTTGTGCACGCTGCACTGGCTGTGCGCGTGCCTTCAGAACTGTGTCGTTGCTATCTTTGTTCGCATGAAAGCGGTCTTGTCCGCAGCATTGCAACATGAAGTATTGGGTTGAGCGGGTGTGTGTTGGATGCATGCGTACTTTCATGTTCGCCCATGATCACATTGACAAGGCGGCATTGGTTTTTGCAGGGGTTGCGGCAGAATGTCCGTAGTTATGCTTGGACTAGGTGTGCACTAGCCTCACATGCGCCTTCATAATGCTGTGGATCTCATTCGCAACTGCAAGGCTAATGACGACAAGTGGTAGTTTTTTTTGGGCACGCTGTTAAAAACATGGCAGGAGTTCGTGAGGCACTCATTCTGGTGTGGTTTGCATCTGCATCAAATCCATGAGTAGCATCATGGCGGAGGGGCGATCTGTTGCCAAGCATTTCAATGGTGAAATAGTTATCGGATTGTGCGTGCAGTGGCAGAAAGTGTGTCTCTAGTAAAGTTACCGCATGTTCTGGATGTCTTGAGCCTACAAGAAATGCCGAAATTGGTAGCTGAATTTTATGGCGATTTTTCTTTTCCTTGTGTAGTAGTACTCACGAAAACTTCGTTGAAGTGGAG
This sequence comes from Rhipicephalus microplus, assembly GCF_043290135.1. NCBI lineage: Eukaryota > Metazoa > Arthropoda > Arachnida > Ixodida > Ixodidae > Rhipicephalus > Rhipicephalus microplus. The sequence goes on along the minus strand of NC_134705.1, from coordinate 40,879,401 downwards.
GTGTCTAGAAAAAGTATTAATTGCAACAACAATTTTTACATTGTTTTCTGTGTGTGGCTGATGGAGAATCTAAAATTTATCATTGCGGCAGAAACTTTGTTGTGGCATGATTCGACTGTATAGTAGTTCAATTACAGTAGACTCTCAGTAAACGGAAATCTGTTGAACGGAACCATTGCTTAAACGAAACTATTGTCTCAGCTATGCTTGGTTTCGGGCTTGTATTCTGCACCCATGTTCACCTCTCGGTAAACGGAATTCCTGTTAAATGCAACATATTTTTCTGGTCCCCTAAGGTTCTGTTTACTAAGAGTCTACTATATACGTGATGTTTCTCGTAAACATAGTACAATTTTCTCATTCACTGAGCAACCCCCGTTTTGACAAAGGCACTCTTTAGTCTCTTATATCTAGCGGTCTCTTACATCGATGTCTCTTATAAAGTGATTCAGCTGTATTTGACTGGCTTGTTTTACTGTTATTTGAAGAATGTATTGCAAGTTCCGGGAAGATGTATCTGAAGGAGAGGTCGCATTTTTATAGAGCAGCTATCTAAGGTCGCTGAGTGCATGTGCCCACAGGGACCAGAACAAGTACAAGGAGGCGGCTGCCCTGCTGAATGACGCGCTAGCCATCCGGGAGAAAACTCTGGGCGAGAGCCACCCGGCTGTGGCGGCCACCCTCAACAACCTGGCCGTGCTGTACGGCAAGCGGGGAAAGTACCGCGATGCCGAGCCCCTCTGCAAGCGGGCCCTGGACATCCGCGAGCGAGTGCTGGGCCGAGACCACCCTGATGTCGCCAAGCAGCTCAACAACCTGGCCCTGCTCTGTCAGAACCAGGGAAAGTACGAGGAGGTGTGTGCTGCTTCTCCACTCTTCTACAACCACGGTGTAACGAACCAGCTAAAATTGTCATTTTGCTTCGTTATACACTGTTATATTTATTACACTAAGCCTTTCGTGCAAAGTTCAGTCTTTGACAACTCTCTCTTCTTTCTTTTTTTACATGAGAAGTGAGTTCCACATGAAATATTGTGAAATCTTCAAGAAGAAACGGTGGCTGCAAATAGGCAATTACTTTCCCAGCTTTCTAGTCTGATGAATTCACTTGTGTTGCATGACCGCTGAAAAATCGTGGGCAGCATTCGACTGTGCAATATAATTAGTGTTTTCGGATCATATCATATTTATGCCACCCATACTGCATTAAGAACACTATATTCAATTCGTTTATAACCTTAAAAGGATACCGCATCACCTCTTGTGCTTGGTGAAACAATGCATTGTCGGAACAGCAAAATCTGTTGTCAGCAGTCCAGGAAAATTTTAAAGTTGGACGATGCCCTCCCTTCATACTCAGGTTCCCTCGTCCTTCCTCACTTTAGGGGGCAGAACACCAGCTGATTACGGACATAAAGTGGGAGTGATATCAGGATCACGTGCACTTTTTGCTGTACGGTATTGCCACATGTTGTCACCACATGTTGTAATGGGTTAAAATTACATATTAGCATAGCAATGTTAGTGTGCACAGGAATCACAGCAAAAGTTAACAGGGTCAGGAGTTGCATTTCATGATGTACACTCAAGATCACGACGTACGCTGACATTGCTTTTTTTCGTGTGCCACACCTCACTGTGTACAATGAAACTTCATTAATATTACGAGGAAGAGCTTTATTCGAGACGAGCTCGAGCTGGCACACACTGATGATGGTATGTACAGATAATACAAATGATGATGACATGTGCAATTGATGAAGATGAGTCGGCGACTGCGCTCACAATATGTACCGTCAGCATCAAATAAAAGCCAAGCTGCGGCAAGCCTTCGCGGTGGTATAGTGCACACTGTCAAGTTACCGTATTTACTCGATCCTACCGCGCCTTCGATTGTAACGCGCACCCGATTTCCACGACGAAAAAAAAAATTAAGATATCGATATCAACGCGCACCCATTTTTCTCGCCGGCCCGCATGATCACACCACTCGAAAAAACTACTTCTTTCGGGAGCGTCTTCCATTTAAATATGAGGTACATGGGGAAGCTTGTGCCCTTCTGACGTGTAACAGAGCATTGCCGTCACTAGTTTTACCGTGGACCAACGTCAGCACGCGAACTTGCTTCACCCTCTTCTTCTCGATGGTTGCGGTGCCAGGCATATAGAAGTAAAGAGGCGCATGATTGGCATTCCCGATTTGCCCAAGCAGGTAACCGTTGTGCCGCAAGTTTAGGACGAACCTGTGAAAACTGTGATGCGGAGGGAAAAGCCTTTTCTCTTCATAAAGTTAGTTAGCCAGCACCTGCTCGCTTTAAACTGGCTCCGCATTAGACCTTTTTTCTAAGGCTAACTGCATAGCCCGCACTTGGAGCAGTCCTGTCGTCACGGGCCGCGGTGCCGCTTGCTGCTCAAGCACATACTCGCCGAGCAGCTCCTAAATTTGCGGAAACCGACCCTTCTGTGGTCCACAGAAGCCTTTGCGTGAAGCTTTGCTGTCGACAATCTTCTGCTTTTGTTTCCGCCAGTCCCGCACGCACGTTTCAAAAACTCCGAACGACCGCGATGCGGCCCGATTTCCGTCCGTTTCTGCACAAGCGATGACTTCCCTTTTAAAAGAGGCATCGTGGTGCACTCGAGTTTTTGAAGTCGGCCCTTTCATGCCGTCGATGCTAATGCACTACAAGATGACGAACTCCTCAGCACACGCGCGTAGGGGCGACCATTTTGAAAATTCTGATGGCAATAGAATAACAGTATTCATTTTTTTTTCGTACTCGATTCTAACACGCATGCGATTTATGAACTCGCTTAACAAGAAAAAAGGTGCGCGTTAGATTCGAGTAATTACGGTATTACCATTGACAGGTGCGCGCATACTGTTCAGCAGCTCTGCACATGTATGCGTGCCTTTCCAAGGTGATAAGTGGACGGCGCCCACTATAGCATCACGAAGGCTTGGCGCTGTTCGGGTTTCATTTGGCGCTGATAGTACCTGCCGCAAATTCCACATAATTATGCACCAATTGTTAGTACCAGCTAGAACAAACATGCATCTGATGTGTGTTATCGCCACCAACGCAAAAATAAACACAGGACCACAGGAACTATCTTCTAAAGTAGCCACCACAGAGCCTTTTCTTTCGTTTGGCCAAAGTGCAGAAAAATTCTGGCTCTCGTACACGATAGCCCTCTGTGGCAATGCGAAGGAGCATTTCGAAACAACAGTGAAAACTCGTTAATTTGAATTGCATGGGACTGGGAAAAAAGTCCGTATTAACTGAATGCCGGATAATTGAATCTAGATAACAATAAAGTTGTGTTTTTCAGTATTTGAGGATAAATTGCATCACTGCCTTTTCATTTTGTTGGTGAACAAGTACATAAATCTGTTTCTTAATTTACATTAGATCAGTGCACTATTGATATTTGTGACATTATTCATTATGTGACCTCGGCTCAACACTCCTGTGTCTTAAGCCGAGGCATGCTCTGAACTTATTATTTATTGCAAATCACCGTCACTATCACCACCACATGCACGTGACGATAATTTTTCCAATGGAAACTTAGCCCAAAACCGATAGTTCGTCTATCATAGTGTAGCAGCTGAATTTTATGCCAGCATGCAGGCCGTGGCTGAAGCTCTTCGTCTTCAGCAGCTTGCACTATATTTGAGTTTTGTGACATTGTATGGGCATTGCCTGAACCCAAACGAAGCTACTGAGTGCCACGTCCACTATCGTTAAGACCGCGATCACTATAGACGTGATCATAGAGCACACGCAGTTTTGAAGGCATGCTCCCGACCTGTATAGCCAATGAAATTGAAACAAATTTCCTGCTGCCGCTGCAGTGTTGCTTGCTAACAGTGTGATCGTAATACAGTGAAATCTCGGTAGAACGAACCCTACTTAAAAAACTATTAAAAAATCCCGTGCCGACTGGTAATAGTTTCAATGTAAAGTTATTTCACTCTTACGTACTTCAGAATACCGAACTTTTCAGAATGACGAGCGTTAATTTAGTTCTGCGTTATATTAACACCTCAGTACTACAAACTCGTGTTCTGAAATTTGTCGGGACTACCGGACTGGTACGCTAGTAGACGACAAATAGAACGGACATGTTGCTTCTTGGAAAACGCGCGACAATGCAGAGGGGAAGAAAAAAAAAACACAAAGGAGTGTTTTTTTTTTCCTTCTGTTCAAACGCCGGTGTTGCAGGTCCAGAGGTACAAGCCCAGAGTCGAGGGGCAAGGGCAACACTGGAGGGCAAGGTCAGCGAGGCAGAGTGGGAGTTGTGGAGCAGGAAGCATGGGCGCGGAAAACCTGAGGCAGCAAGGGAGCAGAAAACGAAACGCGACGAATTTTCTTTTTTAGCTCTTTATTTTCTTCAGAAGAGGCGATGATCGCTGCGACACTTTGGATTTGTCTTCTTTTGTCACTTCTACATGTGCTTTAGGAGGCCTTGTTTGTCAGTTGTCTTCATCTCTTTTCGGTTATTACTTATCACATCTGCAAAGGAAGTCGGCATTCGCGGTGCAATGCGACTACAAATGAGTTCATCTTTGCTTGCGACAAAGAAGCGGAAGCTGTTTTCGCCAAGCAAGAAAGTGGATATTCTTCCGCAACTGGAAGGCAAAAAGCAGGCTGTTGTGACCAAAGAGCCGAATCGCACCACAGGAATGTAGATGAACTGGGGCCCTTCGTGCTGCAATGTTTGTGCTGCACGCATAAAAAAAAAAAGAAAAAAGAAACTGACTTTTTTAAAGTAAACGTGCATTTATTGGTGTTCACTTGTGCATTTGTTTTTTCTCGTGACAAACAAGTTCAGGGACCCACCGTTGTAAAGGTAAGTCGTTTGGGTCGGTGGAAAGTAACGGCCCCACTTAAAACAAACAATATCCGCGTGACCGCGGAAATATACATTTATTCAATAGCACAAAATCGCACCTACAACAAACGTCTCTGAGCGCCGCTGATCGGTTGCAACGAACGAAGTCAGCGGTCTGCCGACTTTCCAGCAAACTCATTTGGATCGGCGAGGTGCCCATACATTCTTATTATTGTTAAGGGTAGGAAGTTGATGACAGGTACGACGAGTTTCTCTTTAGGGTAGCCGGCTCCCCGCCATCGTTCGCATAGTCGATCTTTGCCAGTGAGGGGACGCATTTAAAGAGGGTTTATTTACATTATTGAAGAAAGAAAAGGACTGTACAGGGATTGAGAAAATCCGTGGTTATGTACAACAGAGGTTCAGCTCATGATTTCGTACGAAATTTCGCCCTATTTACAAAGATGCTTCGGCTTTTATAGCCCACCGTCACCGCCGTCCGAAGGAGGCGGTGATCACTCTTGCCACAAAGCAGGGAACGAAGTCCTTGTGGTCCACCACCAGAAAGGGTGCAGATATTGCACCACCCGGCTAGGCGAAACGGTCCAAAGGTAACAAGAACGCACCACACAGAGTCGCACCCGGCCCACGCCTTGAAGGCACCGCAGGGCGAGGAGGTAAAGTCCGGAGAGGGAAAGTTGAGCTTCTCCGGGGAGATGGCTGCGAAACCGAACGTCAGCAGCGGTCTATGCTGTTTTCAGCTTCAGGCAGTCCAACGCTCGAACCCGGTGAATGGCTTCTTCGACGCGTTCCTACGCTTCCGGGCTGTCGGTGCGTTGAGATGGCCTCGTGTAAATGACAAATGCCGAGTCAGGAGGTTGTCTTAATGAGGCTCGCCACAGTGGCGCCGTTCCCCCGCTGTTCGAGCCCGCTCAACAAAACGCTTGTTTTGTGGAGCTTCCGTTGAGACCCGACTGCTTCCTGGAACGTCTACCGGACAGCGTCTTGGAGGCTGGGCGCCGATGGGGTTGAAAGCCTCCCAAGCAGACCGGCTTACGCACAATAGCGTCTGCCAAGACAAATTGCCGGGCCAAACGTTACAGCTCCTCCGCCGCTCAGAAAATCTCGGCTGGCCAGCGCTCCCAATCGCTGGGCACGAAGAGAATGGCTGGTGACGAGGACGATGGCCTGGCTTGGACCCTCCAGCTGCGAACTTCTAATCAACTCCCAAACCACCTCACAATGATTGACAATAGTAAAACGAACCACACAACACAATACCATGCTGCAGTCAAGCGTATTGGACTCGCTTAAAACTCTCCAGGCTTCTCAAAAAACACAAACAAATTCTTCTCTAAAATTTTGACAGAATTTCGTGCCGCCAAAGTTACAACAATTATGGATGTGAAGATGCTTACCAAAGACGGAACGATTTGCCATGCGAGAAAAGCACACAAAGGCAAATACAATTAGGCCCCCCCATATAACCATAATCACCCTCTTTCTAAACTAGCTTTTTCCTGCCATCTGCACTACTAAGATGTAACTTACATCTGCTAACTTCATGACTAACTTCATAAACCACAACTAATCACAATAGTTTCTCAGGAATGCTGCCAGACCCTATACACAAGGTATCTGTGCACACTCTTCATTCTCTAATTACATACTTTCAAGGCGTAGTCGAGTGTACCTATTGAAGGACACCCTGACGCCAACGACAACTCTCACAACAGATCAAACTGCGTTTTTACGAATTCGTGGAAGGTGTTTCTATCTTCAACGTTCAGTAAAACGTAATGCTTTTCTCAAGTGATCACTTGAACTCTGAGCACTCACTAAAATAACAAAAGGGAATCACCCTCATATACAAGCACACTCGTTAACTGAATGTAGCCTCATGCCAGCCCATGTCTTTAAGGAACGCACAGGACTTTGCTGTGTGCCCTAGCACGACATCATACTCTCATCCAAAGAGCACTAGCATACTAACACACACACTTAACCAAAGGCCATATTTCTATAACTTAAGCACCACTAAACACGCATCTGAACATAAATGTTTGCAAAGAACAACACGCAATAAAATACTGCCAGATGCGATACATGTCATGAGCACCTAACAGAACTTGCGTAAGTTTTGCGCTAAAAATCTTGTATCAAGTGATTTTCAAACATGAGCATTTCAATAATTGCTTTTGGATTTATTCTAAAATCTACCTTAACAATGCTCATCTATGCTCTTAAGAGCTCTACAACTTCGCGCTACACAACAAAAGGCACGAAGCATACAAACTACAGCTCCGCTCCACCAACGCTACTGCACCCGCAGGGGCGCCTGCGCAAGTAGGCGTTTGGTGTGTAGCGACACCACCACCCGAGCTAACGGGGGAGTTTCGGCTCCCTCCCACGCCTAGCCGTGCGTGGCTTTGCCGTGTCCGGGGAAAAGGGGATCCTGGGGGTTGAGCCAATGCTGCGTGATTGGACCTTTAAGGCCCCCCGGCAGAGGCAACACACCCCTTTGGCCCCGGCTTCACGTAGACGGCACCCCTGAGCTGACCCACCCAGGGGAAATCGGCAGTCGCCTTTTCCTGTCTCTCTCTCTCCCTACATCTTCGCCTTTATCTCTCACTATTTATCTGTCCTGTCTTCTACTCTCTTCTGTTTACTTCCAAATTTCCTGGCGGCAAGGGTTAACCTTGTGTAGTTACCCAACCTTGGGTAGTTATATCTGGTTATAGCGGCGATGTATGACTGGCGCCTTCAAGTGTTCTACCTTGTAGCGTCCCCCTGTTGGGCTCGGTGGTGGGTGGTCACCATCGCCGCCGAACATGAAATGCATCACATGGCAAAAACTTTCCCTCCTTACAATGATCGGTCCCTGAAAAGGAACCGCACCGATGAAAGCTCCAAACGAACCGGAAGCAATTGTGACCACTTCCCACGCTACTTAGTCATACACTCTCTGGCAGATAACGTCTCAGTTTCAGGACTGTCGGTTTTCCTGATAGCTAAAACCCTTGCTAGCCTAATAGGCAAAAAGTACGACGCAAAGAAACTGTCATCCGGTGATCTTCTTGTTGAAGTAAGCCAGAAACAGCATGCAGACACTCTCCTTAAACAGAAGCAGTTCGCCCACCTGGACGTGTCTATCACCCCCCATCGCAGCCTTAACACTGTTCAAGGCGTCATTTCACAACGTGATCTGATGCGAGAAACTGAAGCTGACCTTCTTGAAGGCTTTCGAGAGCAAGGCGTAATAGCCATTCGTCGGATAACCATCAGGCGAAACAATGAAGAAGTGGTGACGCCTCATATAGTACTAACATTCAACCGTTCCACCCTGCCAGAATCCGTGAAAGCTGCGTTCCTTCACTGCAAAGTCCGCCCCTACATACCCAACCCTAGAAGGTGCTACAAATGCCAGAAATATGGACATGGGTCGAATACCTGTCGCGGAAAACAAACATGTGCAAAATGTGGTGATCATGAGCACCCAACAGAGAGCTGTACTTCCACGCAAACAGAGTGCCCTAACTGTCACGGGCCGCACGCAGCGTACTCGCGGACATGTGAAATTTTCAAAAAGGAAAAGGAAATTATCCAGACAAAAGTAATGGAAAACATCACATTCTCTGAAGCCCGGAAGAAGGTGTCGCTCTTCTCCGGAAGGACGTACGCTGACGCAGCGCGCCGGGGGGCCGGGCGGCGTCTAGTGACGGTGGGCACGCAATACAGCTTTGCTGATGCGTGCACATCTTTGCCCCCCACCAAGCAGCCACAGGCTGCGCCAACCTTTCACGTCCCGGAGGTCGAACTTCATCAGACCCCAGGGACCACAAAGACAACTGAGACACCTGTCTCTTCTGACAAACCTCCACTAGCTTCTTCCGGTCTACCGGAGGCAATGGAAGTGACACCAGGATCCTCAGCGTCTAAGATGCTGACGGAATCCCCCCAAAAGAGGCGGGGCTCCATAGATCGCCTCAGAGGGAAAAGACACCCGCCAGTGAAGCCTCCTAATAGAGGCAGCGAAGTATGAATAAGTCACGCTCTTTTCCTCATTCATAAAAATGGCTTCCGAAAATATCATCCAATGGAACTGCCGAGGCTTACTTAAAAACTTAGACGACATCTATGAAATATTTGCACAACACCAACCAAACATACTTTGCTTACAGGAAACACACCTAAAACCTACACACACTAGCTTTTTGAAAAGATATGTGGTATATCGAAAGGACAGACAGGGCACTACACATTCATCTGGTGGTGTCGCTATCGTGGTGCAAAAAGCAGTTCCGTCTCAAAGCCTCACTCTGGTTACCGGCTTAGAAGCAGTGGCAATACGAACTCTAATTTTTGGACGAGTAACAACAGTGTGTTCACTATACATCCCTCCAGACTACCAACTTTCTACTAAAGAATTTGAAGCACTCATCGATCAGCTTCCGCATCCATTTCTGTTGGTCGGAGATTTTAACGTGCACCACCCTTTATGGGGATGTAGAAGAACAGATTCTCGAGGCTCCTTAATTGAAAACTTTCTGTTGTCCTCCGGCTCCTGTATATTTAACAAAAAAGAGCCAACATATTTTAATGCAGCGCACAACTCATACACAGCAATAGATCTAGCTATCGGATCTCCTTCACTCTTGGCAACCACTGAGTGGGCTGTAATTCATAACCTCTATGGAAGTGATCATTTTCCTGTTTGTGTAAAATACAAAGAAAATACGAGTACAATGACTGTGAATGTAACCAGGTTTCGAGAACAGGGTGCGAACTGGCCGAAATTCCGAAAACTCTCAAAACTATCGCGCTCATCAATTGAAACCCTAGGCATCGATGAATCTGAAGCGTTGGTCACACTGCACATTATACAGGCCGCAGAGCAATCTATCCCACATACATCTAACAATACACGGAACAAAAGACGACCTTGGTGGAACTCTGAGTGCAAAAATGCTCGTGACAATCAAAACAAAGCATGGTCGAAATTCCGCAGGTATCCTACAGTCGAAAACTTGGTGAATTTTAAGCGTGCAAAAGCAAACGGTAGATGTGTCCGACGAGAATCTAAACGACAGAGCTGGCAATCCTTCCTCTCATCGGTGAACTCTTACACTGACACGCATAAGGTGTATAACAGAGTAAGAGCACTCCAAGGGTACAGCACTCATCCGTTGCCCCTTGTTAGTGTTGCTGGTGATACACTGGAACACCAGGCAGATGCCTTAGGCCAACACTTCGAGTATATTTTCAGCTCTTCACATTATACAGACTCCTTTAGGCGATACAAACTTGCCGAGGAACGTAAACCTATTCGTGATGACAGGCCATCGGCAGGAGGGTACAATGCCCCCTTTACTATAGGTGAACTAAAGGCAGCACTGGCAAAGTGCGGCAGCTCAGCAGCGGGCTCGGACAGGATTACTTACGGCATGCTGAAACACCTACACGAAGAAACGCTTGACGTCATCCTCATTCTTTTCAACAATGTATGGTCCTCTGGACGTCTGCCCATGACCTGGAAAAAGGCAGTTATCATACCCATTCTTAAACAAGGAAAAGAAGCCACACTTGCTGCTAGTTACAGGCCAATAGCGCTGACCAGCTGTTTGGGCAAGGTGTTCGAAAAAATGGTGAATCGCCGCCTTATGTATTACCTTGAATACAAGGGCCTCCTTGATCGTCATCAAGCTGGATTCAGGTCTGGCCGGTCGACAACTGACCAACTGGTAGCATTTAAATCCTATGTCAGAGATGCCTTCATTCATAAACAACACTGCCTATCTGTATTTTTTGACTTGGAAAAGGCTTACGACACGACATGGCGTTATGGCATTCTCCGTGACCTGCGATCTTTTGGAGTGTCAGGAAATATGCTGAATACTATTGAAAGCTACCTTTCTGACCGTACATTTGTGGTTCGTGTTGGTAATGCCTTATCGAAGTGGTTTACGCAAGAGAATGGCGTACCACAGGGCGGTGTTCTTAGCTGCACACTATTCATCGTAAAAATGAACTCCATAAACACCATACTGCCTAAAACAATCTCCTACTCTGTATATGTGGATGACATTCAGATCAGCTTCAAATCATGCAACATAGCCACGTGTGAACGTCAGATTCAGTTGGCAGTAAACAAGCTGTCAATCTGGGCAGACAAAAATGGGTTTAAGTTTAACTGTGACAAGACTGTTTGCGTACTCTTCTCAAAACTACGTGGCATAAGGCCACCCCCCAACATTTCAATTAATGGACAAACCATAACTACCAAAGAAGATCACAAACTTCTAGGTGTTGTGGTTGATGAAAAGCTCAGCTTTGTTACACATATCAAACAGCTACGACTTAAGTGCCTGAAAGCCTTAAACCTGCTCAAGATTCTCTCGCATCAGTCATGGGGCACAGACCGTGACTGTCTACTCAACCTTCTCAACAGTGTTGTGCTATCGCGCATCGATTACGGCTCGGTAGTTTACGAGTCAGCTTCAAGATCTGCATTGAAGATGCTTGACCCAGTGCACCACCTTGGGCTCCGGCTGGCCAGCGGTGCTTTCCGAACCAGCCCGACAGCCAGCCTGTATGTTGAGACAGACCGGTGGTCACTAGAACGGCGACGTCAGTTTACAAGTGTCACGTATGCCACCAAGGTGCTGTCCCATGTCGACCACCCAGCTCGCGCGCTATTGCAGGATACATCGAACGCCCTCCTGTTTTCGAGGCGACCATCAGCTACGCCACCGTATTCCCTCAGAGTGGCCTCACACCTTGGAAATATGCACATACCGGTCTCCAATCTTCAACTAACCTCTCACAAGGACACTGTTGTGCCATGGGAAATGCAGGCTATCGATTGTGATTTGTCATTCCTAGACGTAGGAAAAAATGGCCACCCAGTAGCAATCGATCAACACTTCAAGTACCTGCAGGCCAAATACAGGTGTGCTGAATATTATACTGATGCCTCCAAGTCCTCCGCAGTCGCATGTGCGGCACACGGTCCCGCTTTCTCTGAATCTAGAACAATGAACGAACATACCAGTATATTTACTGCAGAATGCTATGGCATACTTTTAGCTGTAACGCACATTTTAAAAGAGAAAGAACCAGCCTCAATCATATACACAGATTCTCTCAGTGCTGTGACTGCGCTGTCCTCCACTAAGATACTCAAAAACCCAGTTACTAATACACTTCGAAAATGCATCATGTCAGCCCGCAAATCTAAGCTCAAAATCACGCTATGCTGGATTCCGGGACACTGCAGCATTGCTGGCAATGAGATAGCGGACAAACTTGCGAAGTCAGCAGCACTCCGCCCATCAGTTGACGTAGACACCATCCCGTATGAGGACCTGAGGCCACTCATCATATCCCGAATGCGTAGACAATGGCAAGAAGAATGGAACGCAGCAAACGCAAACAAACTGCACTTAGTAAAGCCAAGAATAGGAAGATATCTGACTGAAAAACGTAACAGGCACCAAGAGGTTGCACTGTGCAGACTCAGGATCGGTCATACACATGCAACACACTCGCACCTTTTAAAGAACTCTCCAGCACCACATTGTGCAAAATGTGGTGATGAGCTGTCTGTCGTTCACGTTCTAATTACCTGTCCATACCTCGAACAAGAAAGACTGTGTCACTTTTCAAAGCTGTACAAATGTCACATTCCGCCTCATCCACAATTTTTTCTTGGAGACGATCCCTTGTTTCCCCCAAAAGTAGTCTTAAAGTTTTTAGCTAGTGTAGGCTTCCTACACTCCATAACATATTCTCCCTAATCTCAGCCTCCTCTCAATCCTGAGGGAACCGCTGAGACTTTTTTATCAAATGTCATGCAGCACGCACTCCTTGTCTTGACAAGGACTGTTGACGACACGGCATGACTTTGTAAAACCCATAAGCGTAGCCCGTTTTAAACCCATCACACATAGTCACTACACCTAAGTTTAAGTTCTATACACTACTCTTTTACTCTTGCCACCCTGAGTAGACTTTTTATAATCAAATCGACCGAAAACCGTGTGTTTGGCGCTCTTTGGCCTGAGTTGCCCTTGCGCCACTAAAATCTACCATCATCATCATCACCAACGCTACTGCGCTTTCGAAAATTAGCGGGCATACCAAACTTGATTTGCAACTTACGTGCTCTTATCTAAAAAAAAAAAAAAAAATCTCATTTCACGCAGCCGGTTGACCGATGCGGGTCACCGCTTCCGCATAACAACATAACCTAAACACTTACAATGTTTACAAATACGAGAAGTGAAAACTGTAGCTAAACAAACTAACCGTGGAGATGGCACAGGCATACTACTTTAAAAGCAAAAATAAACAAACAAGCATGCTTCTAATAAAACTCATGTGTCCGACTCTCCAGCTTACAGCTATCCCTCACTTCTTCAATCGTACACGCGGCGGTCATGGTCTTGGAGGATTTCGAGAACGCCCTAGGCAACGACGGGTATGCGCTACCAGCTGAATGGCGCAGACACGCGTCATTCGCGATTTCAGCCTGTCTCTGTCAGGTTCGCGGGGGGCACTTGAGCCATGCGTGGGAAAGAGTGGCCATGCCCTCTTTGGGCTAGCTCCCGTGCGGTGCTTAGCTATTGTGGCCTTTCTTCTAGGACCCCTTTGACATTCTTGCCCTCGCAAAGCCGTAAACCTCTGCCGCGAATTCTGTCGTGAGGATGTGCGCTGTAGATTACCACTTCGCCGCTGGTGCCCTACTGCATGACACAAAGGCCTTTTGTGTGAACTGGCCGATAACCTACCCTTCTGTTGTTCGCCCGGCTGATTGCTTCCCCTTCGATCCCTTTGTTTCGTCGCGCGCGTACGCTTCGCTCTTTTACGGCGTTGTTTGCTACCCACTATCCCTTCACTGCTAGGGAATTCACCTCGGGTTGCAACATTGGCGGTTGTGCACCTCAAGGGCGCTTCTGTACTACTTCCCATATCCCCTTGGCACTTAGATTTCCCAACTGTGTTTACTTGCGTTAACCCTGTGCTCACGCACCCAACGAAACTGGTGCCTTCTTTTTGATTGCATTTGCGAAGAACCCGCTGTTCTTTTACTTGTTGTCCGGTGGCTCGGACGCCTGCAAACGGAGTTTGACGCCGATGCAGAACCTCTAGTTTTGATCACTACGCTCAAACGTGTCGAGCCTTTCTTGACACCCGTAGTGCCTTTTGTCTCGCTCGCAGCTCTCCGACGTCGCTTTCGTCTGCGCCGCTTCTTGTGGTTCATTTCCCAAGCCTCCCGATCGCTGCTCAAGATCGACCACCCTTTCACAGCATTCATCAGCTGTCGAACCCATGCCGTCTAAACGATTTTCGGAAAAATCACCTATTTCGCACTCTAGACTGGCGGACAGCTTAACGCGCTTATGAACAGTGCCGCTGTTTTCCTTCGAGCCATCTAGCTCGCATTGCAGGGAGCTGCCTACAGTTGCACTGTTCTCCTTACTATCTGTTTTGGCTGTATCTCCTGAGCATTCTCCGATGTTCTTGATCACTTCGACCTCATTTGCAAGATCCACCATCGCGACAACCACAGTTGAGGTCTGTACCAGTTTTCCTACAGCTATCTTAGCATTTTCGCTAGCATTTAACTGGCACCGCACCTCGTCGCATTCGCTCTGACCTTTAGTGGCCTCTCTCATTAGAGTAGCATCTTTCTGCAGCTCTCACAATTGGTTCATCTTCAAACCTGTTGCACTTTTCACACGTGCTAGCCTTCTCTATAGCTCTGGACTGCACCTCACTCATTTGATCATCGCACTTCACATGTGCTACTCTTGGGGATGGCTGAAACTCTTGCCGCGTTGCTTCAATTTTACGTTCCAGTAGTTTAATCTTTTTCTCTTGTTCCCTTTTTTCCTTTTCTTCTCTTTCTCGTTTCTTATTTCGTTCCTCCAACCTTTTCAAAGCTTTTAATGCGTATTCGATAGCCTCCTCACTGGCGTTTTGCAAAATTAGCTCTAAAATTTGTGACCTGCCCATTCCTTCCTTAATCTTAATGCCCAGGTCTTCACGAATGTACAAAAGATTATCTTTTAGCAGTGTCCTCACCTCCATGATTTCCGTTGTACTTTGGTCCTGCATCTAACACATAATTAGGTGATCCCTCTAACTCACAAATAGGTGATCTCCCAAATTCACACACAATCCAGCTTCTAACACTCACAAAATGAAGCCTGGAAAGTCAAAGCAAAGACCAAGTACTCACCACAGCACAGCACCATGTCGTGAGGTACATCCCACCGCTGCCACCAGTTGTAAAAGTAAGGAAGGTCTCGATGGCATGGTAGGTACGGCGGGTTCTCTTTAAGGTAGCTGGCTTCCCGCCGTCGTTCGCATAGCCGATCTTCGACAGTGAGGAGACGCGTTCATAAAGGAGAACGGAGGTTTATTTACATTATTGAAGAAAGAAAGGAACTGTACAGAGAATCGAGAAGATCCCGCATTATGTACAACAGAGGTTCAGCTCATGATTCCGTACAAGATTCCGCCTATTTACAAAGATGCTCCGGCTTTTACAGCCCACCATCACCGCCGTCCGAAAAAAGCGGTAATCACTCGTGCCACAAAGCAGGGGACGAAGTCTTTGTGGTCCACCCACCAGAAAGGGTGCAGATATTGCACCACTCGGCTGGGCGAAACGGTCCAATGGTAACAGGAACGCACCACGCAGAGACGCACCCGGCCCACGCCTTGAAGGCATTGCAGGGCGAGGAGGTAGAGTCTGGAGAGGGAAAGTTGAGCTCCTCCGGAGAGATGGCCGCGAACCTGAACGTCAGCAGCGGTTCATGCTGTTTTCAGCTTCAGGCAGTCCAAACGCTCGATACTGGTGAACGGCTTCTTCGACGCGTTCCCACGCTTCCGGGCTGTCGGTGCGTTGAGATGGCCTCGTGTAAATGACAAATGCCGAGTCAGGAGGTTGTCTTAATGAGGCTCGCCACAGTGGCGCCGTTCCCCCGCTGTTCGAGCCCGCTCAACAAAACGCTTGTTTCGTGGAGCTTCCGTTGAGACCCGACTGCTTCCTGGAACGTCTACCGGACAGCGTCTTGGAGGCTGGGCGCCGATGGGGTTGAAAGCCTCCCAAGCAGACCGGCTTACGCACAATGGCATCTGCCCAGACAAATTGCCTGGCCAAACGTAACATTGTTAAACGCCGACCCTGCCTCCGAGACCCTCTAGTTGCTGCTCTCCCCAACCCATGGAGCAAGGAAAGCTGTTTTCTTCACCCATGCCCCGACTGCTTTTTTTACGCATCCCTCCGTCCTTTGTCCCCCCCGCTACTCTGAGCACGCCGCATCGCCAGATGAGGCCCGCGTTTTCACACTGCCACCGATCCTTTGAAGACCGGTCGGCCATCTACCCTATTTTTGATCGCTGGTACCGTCGTTGGCGCCGCCGGTGCCGGCCTGGAGTGACCAGACCATTTGCCAACATCGTCGGCCACTGACTGTATCTGATAGTCTGCATCTGGTGCACGCGTGTATGCACCCCACCGACTCTGATAATTTGCCATTCGTTTCCTGTTTAAAACTTGTTCTCGCTCACTTTGCACTCCGCTCAGCATGCCTTCCGCACGCGTGCAGAAGTGCAAAAACGGCGGTTAATTTGTGCGGAACAAATTGCAAAATATCGAAGTTCGTGAGGCCACGTAAACCCGCCGGCGCAACAAAACAATTTTTTGACCACGGCCGCCGATTCTTCGAACACCGCCACTTCTGCGCGCGCAGGCACTCTTTCGAAGTTTTTCTATGTGCAAGTTTCGCGGTCCTTTCAAGCAAGCTACCCAACTTGCCTCCTTCCCGTGTGTTTTGGTTTTCAAGGTCGCCCTTCCGCCGCATCCTCCCCTCTCTTTATCGCAACTCCTTGCCCTTCTCTCGCAAGTCTGCTCTCCTCTCTTGATCACAACCCCTTCGCTCGCCTCCTCCGCTCCGTGACGCCCGCCATGCTGGCTCAAATTAGTTTCGTTTTCTGACTGGAAATGGGCCCAGAGCTGTTCCACGCATTCTGGCATGTGCGTCGCGTGTGCGCGTATTGCTCGCTCTTGTGTGCGTGTGTGGTCATGATGGCCGACGGGAGGACCACACGTTTTTATCTGCCACTCAACAAAACCTCGAAAGTGTGACCGCTTGGCTTGAAGGTAATACGCGCGTTAAGTGCCACGTTGCAGAGTGCTTGCTCATAGCTGTTGACCACCTGGCAGCCAACTTGCCCCTTCGGGCGTCCCGGTATTCAGGTGTGGAGATCGTGAATATTTCGTTGGCGGCGGTGACGGCTACATGCGCGCGAAACTGTTTTCGCGAGGCTGATTTCGTCGACGTCGGGCCCGATTCCGAGCCTGAAGCTTCCAAACTGCGGCGGCGATTTGTGGCAGTGCGTTGTCGACTCCGACCTGGGAGAGCGGGTGGGACATCTTTTGAGATGGTTTAATTATGGCTGATGATGATGCCGACACTGCTGAACCCTGCATGGATTGGGGCATTGGGAATGAAGTACATGGCGAGAGCGATTTGGAGGAATCGCATTGCGAGAACGACGAAGTTTTGGAGCCAGTGCCTCATGCAGCTTATGCCACGGGCCTCGGCGAATGAGCACCCTGCCATTTTAAATGAACTCGAGACCACCCTTATAGCTTCTGCTCTTATAAACACATGTGTCACGGACTTTTTGGGGCAAAAAAAGTTTGTGTTTTCACTCACAACTTTTTTAAAAGCTGTTTTTTTAAAAGGATACAGCGAACGGATGCCGCGTCACTGCCAGGTTCGTTATAAGCGAGCTCGACTGTAATCATAGTTAGTTTCTGGGCTTTTGCTATAATGACTTTTCAAAATAACGAACAAATTGCCACGACCCCCTGAAGTTCGTTATACCGAGATTTCACTGTAAGATAGTGGACAGCGACCACGCCTTTCTGAAAGCCTGCGGCCATTCAATTTGTCTGCAAAGGCCATTTTCACGCCTTTGCGATGAACATTTGCAGTGCTTTGTGCTTGGTGCTTTCCAAGCATCGTCCAAATTAACTGAATTCTGATCAGTTATGACTGAATTAACGAGACTTTGATGCCATCAAACTACAATGCTGACCAGGACCAGAGCGCATATTCGAATGACCCAATTTTTTTAATTAATGGGAGTCAAATTAATGAGCATTTATTATAATGCTGTGCTCAGGGTACCCAGTAATGGGCATAGTGACAGAAAAGACATTATCGGCTTTCCAGCAATACATGTGTACATGTTTTAGGCAATTAATCGGTACACATCTAAACTCCTATCTGCTACTGTGCAAAAACTTACACACTCTCATTGAAATGTATTACAGCCACATGGAGCTGATCGTCTCCTGGCTGCTCATTGTGTGCTGCTCGTCGGCTACTGAGCTCACACCATTACTGCCAGGCCGGTCGCTGTACCACACATGCACGTTTGCCATGGCAGTTTTCTTTGTACCCACTCCGCTCAAGAACCTGCTCTAATGCGAAAACTACCTGGCTGGGTTAACGTGGTGATGACGAGCTTCCTGCAAATGATGTGCACACTGTGATGATCTAGCAGTCCTAGTATCGGATGAACGTGCTTTTCGGTTGTTTCCTGATAAAAGCCTGCAGTATGGTAACAAGAGGGCTACGCTTGCTGTACCGTACGCCTGCGTTTATGTGTGATAACGTCAGTGTGTCGAGGCTTCTGGGTGTCTGCAATACGCAACTCGGTAACGGCAAGCTGCTTTCGTTTCTACGAAGCTGCGTGCACTTGAACACGGTCTCTCACCACAAGGCAGCAGTCATCAGTGGCTTAGAGTGTTCACATTGTCGTCTGTTAAATGTGTGCAGTAAGCTTTTGAAGTAGTGCTTCGCCTGACGCATGTGTAAGCAGATAGCTGTGATAAGGTTATCGGCGCTGAGTCATACTAGTGCGTTGGTTGGTGGCCACCACCTCACCCTTGTTCTTTCCCAACATTGGCAAATTCATTGGTGCAGTAAACTGACTCACAAATAATTATTGCTTCATGCAGGGTACGTGTTAGCCAGTGGGTACAGAAGGAATCATTATGGCTTAAGCCAGGAATCTGCAAACTTTTCAGGCAGAGAACCAAGGTTGCTTGACGCCAACCTGGCAGGGGCCAGATAGCTACGTGCAAAAGGGGGTGGGTGGGTTACAAGCAAGGAGAAAAAAAAAAAGTTTTAATGAATTGACAGTAATCGACAGAACTGCAATTAAAATCTTGTTTGTCTTAACTGGTAGAGCAATCTTTTTTGTTCATTACCGAAAGAGCTTCTAAACTGTCAGAAAAAATGTCGTTATCACGTTTGCTACCTAGTCCTCAAATTTAAAAGCTTTTCGGCTTTTAGGTCGCTTAGCCCTTTTGGGTCGCTTAGCCCTTCGTGGTTGACATACCCGTACACTGTTTGGAAACAGCTTCTGTGTTGCACTTGACTCATTTTTTGTGGTTGATGGTGCTATCTTCTGCAAGCTGTCCCAGCGCCGCCTGTGCCTTCCATAAAAGCTTTTACCAGCTTTCATTTGTCACGATCGTTTAACCGCAACAGTGTTATCTACTGTGACATCGAGGGGTGGCGCCCAGGAGTGTGCAACTACGACACTACAACACACTTAGCCAACTTCTTGTGGTGGCAACCTAGCACGACTAGCGAAACTACTCTGTTGACATTGCAGCAAGTTACATTGTAGCAAGCTATCATGAAAACATCAAAACAAACTGACGATAACGAGATTAACGACAAAATACCGCCGCTGCCTTGCTGTCCACACGAGAAGTGACTATTGAAAAGGTAGCCTATATATCTAGCGATCCTTGAAGTACACCTGGATATCAAGCAGTAAGAGCAAATTACTAGTGAAGCGAGATTCAGGGGTGCTCCCATGCGGCAAAATTTGTCAGGCACTTTTCTGGGCAACAAGCGATCTTTTCTGGTTTCGCAGAAACTCACTATGAGATGGGGATGAATGAACCTTCGCGACAGCTATGGGGACAGCAAATCCAGTTGTCATTGCGCGAAAATTGCATGCAAGGGGTTGAACCTTAAAAGTTTGCATTTGCAGAAAGTGACTGTTAATTGGCGCAGGCAGTCTGGTGACCTTCACTTGCTGTGCGCTTGTCAGTTGCGATATCTGTACACTTACACCATTTGTGAACCCGGCTGTGGCGCACGGATAATTAAAAAATACGGGGTGTGCCGCACGCAGATAGAAAGAAAAACAAAATGGTGCGCGGCAGCCAACAGAGGGGGGGGCGGGGTAGGTAGCGAGCTGAAGTGGCCGACTGAGGTCGGTGTAATAAAAAAACCTGGAAAGATCCAACAGGCAAGGAGGCGTCAGGTGTCGCTTTGTGGAACTGCAGCAGATCATTGAAGCGGATGCGTTTATTACGCGGGAGAAAGAAAAATCCTAATTTTGATCACTGAACTTTGGGGTGAGTCTATTATGCAAGTTCGTTCATTACGCATGTTAATATAGTAAATGGCTCTCATGTCCCCACTAAAATACATGGCTGGAATGAATGCAGGGAACACAACACTAGCTCATGTTGTGTTTTCATTGTTTCTTTGGTTTTTCAGCACTATCTTTTCAACATGAATCTGGATCAACTCGCTCATTTCATGATTTAATAAGTGAAAAGTTGCACAAGACTTGAAAATGCGAATATTGCCTTGGGGTTGTTGAATTTTCTATTTAGGTTCTGTGAAATAAGATGCTGCAATATTGTCTTGTCTCCCACTTGAGATTGCGTGTGTGCATGATGCGTTTTGCAGGTCGAGCGCTACTACCAGCGAGCCTTGGACATCTACGAGCGAACACTGGGTCCCGATGACCCGAATGTGGCCAAAACCAAAAACAACCTGGCATCGGCCTATCTCAAGCAGGGGAAATATAAAGAGGCTGAGCTGCTGTACAAGCAGGTGCTGACGCGGGCGCACGAACGGGAGTTTGGCTGTGTGTCTGGTGACAATAAGCCCATCTGGCAACTTGCCGAAGAACGCGAGGAGAACAAGAGTCAACGCCGGGATAACGCCCCCTACGGCGAGTATGGCGGATGGCACAAGGCAGCCAAGGTTGACAGGTACGCATTTTGCCTGTTTTATGCTAGGTGAATATGTAGAGTCAATGCCTGAAGCTCATTTCATGCACCGTCCCTATTTGCATGCCTCTAAGCAAAAATTTTCTGCTAGAGCTGCATAAAGTCAAACCTTTTTAATACGTACCCGCTTAATGTGTAGCTGCGGTTTGTACATAGTCGCGAGGAATCCCCCGCCCAGTTCCTGTTGAACCCCATGTATTGGCTGACTGCTTAAGCCGTAGTTGCTTGAGGTATTACATATGGTTAGTATGTACGATTTTCGTTCTCGTTAGTCATGCACAGGCTGCAAATCAGCAAGGTTTCGTGCGCGCAGAAGTTCAATACACTAGCTGTGGTGATCGGAATACAACAGCCAGCGATCAGACTGTAACAGCCCGTGATAGTGATGTCAAAACATGGCCACGTTGATGCATTTTCTGTGCGTACGGCTGCTGTTGATCGCATCACGCAAAAGTATAGCGTTCGAGATCGGTTTTTGGTAACCCAGGAACTTCCGGTCACTGCCCCTGGTAGGGGGTGCTCGACAGCACTGAGCCAAGCTTAGCACATTTCTTTATTCGGTCTTTTGTACTCACTTTTCCTCAGGATTGATCGTGTCGGCGGTGTGGTGGTGTTGCGTTACCCACATTCTTCTTGTGTGGCTTGTAGTGTTTTTTTTTTCAATTCTTGTTGTGTTGTGCACGAGGGGTGTGATTCAATTCGTGCATGAAAGCTGCATATTATGCTGAAGTACCACATCTTAAGTGTGTAAGAAAAACTTGATATCATTCACACCATTCAAAATGGGGCCAAGAAATCTGCAGTAGCTTGTGAAAAAAACTTGCCTTTGATGACTGTGTGTGGAATTTGAAACGCTCGCAATAAGTTGACGGGCAGCACGGGCAGCAATTTGAAGAAATACCACATCAGAGACTCCGCTTATCCTGAAGTAAAAAAGGCCTTGCTTCTTTGGCTGAAAAAGGCACGGAGCATGAACCTGCTGGTTAGCGGACCCCTTTTGACTGAAAAAGCACGAACTTTCGCAGATCAGCTGCACTACCCTGGTTTTGCTTGCAGCAACGGCTGGTTGTCGGGGTTTAAAGCAGCCCGTTACGGCATAGTGGGGAAGGCTGTTTGGAGTGAGGCTGCTGCAGCAAACAAAGAAGGCGCTGTTGAATGGCAGGACACCGATTTGCAGGAAGCCTTGACAGCCTACGATGCCGCCGACATTTTCAGTTTCGATGAGTCGGCACTTTTTTATTGCCTGCTTCCAAACAGGACATTGGCATTCAAGAACGAGAAGTGCATAGGCGGGAAACATGGCTAAAATTGGGTATCGGTCGCTTTTGGTGTAAATATGACTGGTACTGAGAAGCTGCCACTGATGGTGATTGGCAAGTATGGAAACCCGCGGTTATTCAAAGGCGCTCGACTGCCATCTGGTGTTGTTTCCAACCACAACAAAAAAGCCTGGATGACAGCCCAGCTGTTCGAGGAGTACGTACGTCAGCTGGACTGCCATTTTGCTGCCATGAAAAGGAGCATACTGATAGTACTCAACAATGTGTTGGTAACCTGTTGGCTTTAAGCTGTTGTTTTTGCTGTCCAACAGAACAGCACTCGCCTAGCCTCTCGATCAGGGCATCCGCACTGTCAAGCAGATTTACCGTAAAAATCTGTTGCGGAGGAAGTTGCTCATGGAGATCGACAAATCGTAGAAGATAGACCTCCTGGGTGCTATACACCTGCTTGCACACTCATGGATGCAGGTACAGCATGTAACAATATAGAACTGTTGCGCGCGAGCACAATTCATGATGCCAAAAGAAGGCAAGGATGACAACGAGGATGGTGAGGACACTGAAGACTGCGAGAATCTTCTTGTTGAGGAAGTTAACGTCCGCATTTTCTGAGATGTGAACACAGATGTCGGTACATCTCTGGGCTTTTCCGACAGCGACATTTTTGCCGCCTTTGCACCTCGTCCTGATTCAAGCAAAAGTGAGGACAGGGAGTTGAAGTGGATGACGACCCCTCGTTATCCGAAGCTGCATGTGCTGTAACTGTGATGCGAGCCTTCACCGAGAAGCGCGGCTTAATGGACCGGCTGACTTGTGGCCTCACCGATTTTGAAAATGCCATCGTCGCGGCAAGGCCACTACGGCGGCAAGTGAAGATCACGGATTTTTTTGCTGCCTGTTCCTAAATAAAGCTTCTGTGCCTGCGTGTGTGTATGTGCGTTTTTGTGAGGATTGTGGCGTTATTTTCTGACCAGTAAGTAGCCGCTAAATTGGCATTGATGGTTAATTCGTACATTGCTTAGTGCGTATCAGAAGGTTGTTCCGGGCCAATCACGTAATACTGAGGTTCGACTGTAGAGGTGCAAATGCGCATCAGCAGGGACCATGGAAATTTAGGAAGTGCTGATTCCAGAAGCAGACACTGTTGACGCATGACTTGCTTCTCTGTGCTTACATAATTATTGACTGCACTTTTTTTTTTTCTAAAATTTGACATGTGTAGGATGGGGGGAATTATTGCTCAACCGACCTTTTTTAGGAAAAGGATTTAGAATATCGAGGAGTATTTACCTTTCATTGGTTGTTGCCGGAGTGAGTTGTCCCCTGATGCTCTTGGCAGATTGCTCACCGGTAGGAAACCTTGTTGGTGTGCCATTTATTGTTGGATCACTTCTGTGCGATCACAAACAGTGGCGCACTCATGTAACACTAATTTTAGAGCAATAAAAGCAAGAATTGCTTAGAGGGGATATACCTCTCCACAGCCAAGTGGTGCAACACAAGGTCAAAGCAGCTGTACAGTGATTGCCACATTCACTGTGTCAATACATTTGGGGTGCAGTCACTTATCTCATCATATTGTCACATAGGAGTGACGTCAGCTGGAAGACGGGAGACCGGGGCGATCGTAAGAATGAATGAGAACCGGTTTAAGGGGAACTTGCGCTAATAAAAAAACTGTACACTTTTGCTTCGGTGGCGACGAACATTTGCTAGGCGACTGTTGCAAAACAGAATACCCGCTGAATTGCAAGGCGATGTCGACCATTTGAGATACACCCCCAAAACGGCTGCATGCACAGGGCCACAATCATGCCAGATTAATCGAAGCACATTCTGTATCACTAGCAGAGATATGGCTGTGGGTTGGCATGCACGAATAAAGACATGAGAATTCTTTGCAGTATTGTGGTGATAGAAAGGAGATACTTGTTGCAAAGGCTAGGCAAGCTGACCATAGCACCAAGCTGGAAAAGCCAAAATCATTGTGCAGTCCCATACAGCATTGCCAATTTAGTGGCAGAAAAGCATATCCCATGTTGTCGAGTTGTGCAGTGGTTCCACAACTCAAGAACACAAGGTATGTAGTACACCATATGGCATTGCAGCCGTTGTGCAGGTACCATGGTTGATTTTATGCCTTTTTTGTGAGCAGCTGTAAGTTTTTGTTGTCTATGCCCCATTTTCAGATTATATTCATGCACAGCCACCTAAATAACTGGATCGAGAACAGTGTCCTGTTTGTGCCTGCCAGCAGAACCATTGCATTGCTAGAGCTGATAATAAATAGCCTTAATTACCAGCAGACATTGCATACGTGAAGTGAAGTGGTATAAAGCAAAGTCATAGCCGGATGTCTGGGGATTTTTTTGTTTGGTGCCCTGCCGTGGTGGTCTAGTCGCTAAGGCACTCGGCTGCTGACTCGCCGGTCGCGAGATAGAATCCAGGCTGCGGCGGCTGCATTTTTGATGGAGGCGAAAATGCTGTAGGCCCGTGTGCTCAGATTTGGGTGCACGTCAAAGAAGCCCAGGTGGTCGAAATTTCCGGAGCCCTCCACTACATCGTCTCTCATAATCATATGGTGGTTTTGGGGCGTTAAACCCCGCATATCAATCAATGCTTTCTTCAGTTTTCAGTACATGCTCGGTGGGGTCAATATGCTGGAGAAAAAGGAAAGAAAAGAATGTTATGACCCAATTCATGGCGTGGTCACCGTGGGAGTAAACTCGGTGTGTTAAAGTGCCAACCACTGGCATGCGTATGCATGCGCCTATGCGTCAAAAGCGTCTAGTCGCGCCTGTAGAGGAAAAGGGCACGCAACCACTGGCACACGTCAGCCGCGTTGACACTCATGCGTCCAAGGCTGATGCACATTGTTGCTTGATCTTTTTGCTTAAAACTGTCCAAGTTCAGCAAAGAACGGTGGGTTCTCAACTGGAGCGGGTTCGTTTGTTTTAGAGGATATGAGAACACGTTAAAAATTGATAGTGCTTCACCCACCACAATTTAGACTATTTTAGAAGTAATTGACATTCCAGTGCCCAAGGTAACTACAGTTATGCATCAGAAATCAACTTCGGTGCGTGTGCTGCTCCCGCGAATGAACATTCGCGGCTAGAATACTGTACGTCTATCATAGTCATAGGCGTGTGCAGGGTTCTCCTTAATGGGGGGGGGGGGGTGGAGTTTGTCGCAGTGGCCCCTCCCCCTTCCTATTATGTCCATGTAGGGGCTGACTTAGCACCCCCTCCTCTCTTCGGTGAATGAGGCGGCGCATTTACACTTCATATTTTATAGCACTTAACTTAATAATCACGCCTGAAACTTCATGATCTGACAGGTTTAAGTCAGAAGACTACAATTGAGGCCAGAGTAGCAGGCTTTCCGCTGATGTATGTGTTAGAAATACCCTCTAATGCAACAAAGAACACCTGGTTCTTATTGATACAACAGATATTCGTCATAAGATAGGAACCAAATACTGCGTAGAATGCCTTTGGGCATTTTCCATAGTCGAAATGTGCTCTAATGCAACTAACTGTGCCTGACAGTTCATGAAGTCACAGATATCGGTCACAATATTGGAACTGAACCTTCTATGGAAGACTTCTGGATGTTGTCTTTAGTCAAAATATTCTCTAAAGCGACAAATCGCACCCAACTTTTCATGAAGTCACAGATATCGGTCATAATATTGGAACTGAACCCTGTATGGAAGACTTCTGCATGATGTCTTTAGTCAAAGTAATCTCTAAAGCGACAGACCACACGCAACTGCTCATGAAGTCACAGATATCGGTCATAATATTGGAACTGAACCCTGTATAGAAGGCTCTTGAATGTTGTCTGCTGCTGAAATGTTCTCCAATGCAACAACCCACACCCTACTCATCATGATGTGATGGATTTAGGTCACGAGACTGTAATTGTACCCTGTGCGGAGGGCTTTCGAATGATAAGCGTATCAGAAATATCCTCTAATGCAAGAAACTGCACCTGGCTCTTAATGATACAACAGATACTGGTCATAAGAATGGAACCAAGCACTACGTTGAATGCCTTTGGGCATTTTTTGTAGTCAAAATATGCTCTAACGCAACTAACTGTACCTGAAACTTTCAAGATAAGACAGATATTGGTCATAGGACTGCAACTGAACCCTGTATGGAAGACTTCTGGACGTTGTCTGTAATTAAAGCATTCTCTAAAACAACAAACTGCACCTAATTCTTCATGAAGTCACAGATATCGGTCATAATACTGGAACTGAACCCTGTATGGAAGGCAGCCAAAATGTTCTCCAATGCAATAAAACACACCTGACACTTCATGATAAAACAGATATTAGTGATCGAATTGGAACCAAGCACAGCGTGGACCACTTTCGGATGGTATATTTATTTATCTTCAAATACGGCAGCCCAATGTGAGGCTACTGCAGGAGTGGTGTACATATATACAAAATGAAAGCATTTAAACAGTAACATCACAATAAGTGTGCCAACGTAACACTACCCCCTGAGTGCAACCCGGTAAAAAATGAGAGAAATAGAACATT
This sequence comes from Rhipicephalus microplus, assembly GCF_043290135.1. Taxonomy (NCBI): domain Eukaryota; kingdom Metazoa; phylum Arthropoda; class Arachnida; order Ixodida; family Ixodidae; genus Rhipicephalus; species Rhipicephalus microplus. The sequence goes on along the minus strand of NC_134705.1, from coordinate 40,852,598 downwards.
ATTATGATACAAGTGCCTCTAAAAAGTCAGACACACTGGTATCACGAACCAAATTAAGCAGATCATTCCAGTGTTTGATAACTTTATTTGAACATGTTAGAGAGCACTACCAATGGCTTCTAAGCTGGATTGTGAATGTAGATCAGTGCTGTGTTGAAGGTTTATGCACTTTGCTGCTAGTTTAAATATCCTTTAACATCTACAAAATGCATCTGACACTTCTTGATGAGACAGACATTGGTTTTGAGATTGCAGCCAAGCACTGTGTAGAAGGCCTTCACATGTCGTCAATAGTCAAAATACCTTATACAGTCAAACCTCAATATATCGAACACGGATATATCGAATTATTGCCTATATCAAGCGGTTCCTATATCACGCGGGAAATCGCATGCATTATTGATTTTTTATTTCGAAGAAAATTTGACATATAATGGATATATCGAACTCAGCCACCCCAAACCGCCCGCGCTCCATTGACAGGCGGCGAGCTTTCCCGCAACTCTTGAAAGTAGCAGTAGAGCGGCGGGCGTTTACGAATGCTGCACACATCGATGGCGCCGAGAGCGCCACTTTAACGTAGCAGCGTACGCGCGCTGCAGCCTTGCAGCTTGCAGTCGTTGCAGTCTCTATGGTGTCAACGGCACACTGCGCACTTGTTGCAAGCTCCTCCCCCGTAGCATCGGCAGGCATCGGTCGTTGTGCTCGCAGTGTTTGTGCGTTTGGAGTTAGGCCTGTCGCACGCTGTGGTGCGCGACAGGCCTAACTCCGAACGGCGGAGCTCACGGCAGAGCTCACGGCGGAGCTCACGAATGTGGAGATTGTCGCCGAAGCTACTGCTGAGCAGCCAAATGAAGACTCTGCCGAGGTGGATCCCGCAAGCGCTAATGGTGCCCCACTCCCGACATCAGCTGAGGTCGTAGCTGCATTGGCCCTTGTGCGTCGCCACTGCGGCACGATTGAAGGCACCGGCCTATCACTTATGGATCGCCTGGGCTATATTGAGGACGCAGTCGTCAAACACGCCATGGCCAACAAAAAGCAGGCTACTCTTTTTCAATATTTTAAACCAACACAATAAATACTATGTTTGAATGTTCAAGTGAGTATTTACTGCACCACGCTTGAACGGTTCGTTGGTTGTTTTCAGCAAGCTGTTGACGCATTTTTTCGTATTTTTTTTATATAGAATTCTGGATATATCGAACTATTTCGCGATCGCCGCGCCGTTCGATATATCGAGGTTCGACTGTAATGCAATAAAGCATGCCCAAAATTTTTGATGGGAGAGATAGTGGTCATATGATTGCACCAGAGCACCGTACGGAAGTTTTGGCAAGTCTTCTAACATAGCTAAACTGAATATCTTGATATTTTGAATATGCTTAAGTGCATGCATATATAGTCCAAGTTAGTGTATATTAAAAAACTGAATAGAAATGAAGGAGTTCTTGGAAACACATACAAAGATTCGATGTTCGAAACCATCGAATAATATCTTCAGCTCATTACAGTCTGGAGGAACAGATAAATACATGCACAGTTCTGAAAGGTCTCATAAGTCACATGAGGTACTTTTTGCATTCCTTCTATACAAAGTGCAGTACAGTATCAGCGCACCTTCATTCATTCTGTGCATACAAGTGGTGAGCTTCTCTTCCTACTATCGTGTTGTCGTGCAGATTTCAAATCAGGTGCTTCTCACAAGGTTTTCAGTTATATGTCCAGCTGTAAATAAAACGGGCGTTATATTATAGTAAACTATAAACGACAGAGCAGCACCATTGTATGCCTATAGCTATGAGCATCAGAATGAACTATAAATTAAGAATATGTGTGTTAAAATGCCTCCAAACAATGTATTTGCTACTGAGCGTGGCAGAGAAGCAGAAGAAGCGAGAAGTGAAATAGCAGGCAATACCAGCAGCACTTAATCATGCAACTTTCTTTTTCGATCACCACAGCAAAGCACGCTCGAGTTTCTGTCTTGTACGTGAATGGAAATGAGACCGCTGACAGCTCAATGTGTCAGCGTCGCTGGTACCCGACACGAAATCACATCACACTGCTACCAACCAGCGCACACTTGTTATTAGCTTGGCAACACACGAAAACGATTTGCACTGAAGCCAACAAATGTTTCAGCATCATACAATTCGCAAATACACTTATATAAGTACGTACGATTTCTCATCACTGAAATATGCTGGCTAGTGCGAGGTTCGCTTTCAACGATGATGAATACCGATGTTGAAAACAAACACAGTGCAGATAAAAACTCCTCCGTATGCACTACGCGATCTTTCGGGCGTCATATATGGTGTCTGTGTTGCGATGGAAACAACCGTAGATTTTTTTCAGCCGATATTCCTCGCATGTGCTGGCTCATACGAACTAGGGGGTAGAGGCCTATGCTGGATGCATATGACATCGCTCTGAATTGCCTCCGCGGTAGGCGAGGGTTCACGCTCAAAGCTTTAAATCTCCGAAGTCTGTTTGCACTCGTTTTTAGCATAGAAAATCACAGATAAAAGCACAGGAACACCGACATGCTCCAGTAATCTGTACGATGTTTTCGCTCGGCCGAGGATTGCTCTCAGGACCGGCGCAAGCCAGCCGGCCGGAATTTGCTGGATTTGTCGGCGTCGCTCGAACTCTGCACGAAACCAAGTCACGCTGGTAGCACTCCCAGTCGTTCGTCGTGTCGTTATCGTTCTAGATTACGAAGCGGTCATTCAGGAACGTTTGGAGTAGTTCCTGTGCTTGCTTCCAGTACTCGGCCGTGCCTTCGAAGCGGCGGCCATCAGGCATAACGTTTGGAGGTATCGCGGCCTCTGGTTGCTTGGCGCTACTGTACGCGTGGTGACGTAGCGTACGCGTGGCAAAAATATCAAGCCCAGCTTGATCCCTCACGCCTACTCGCGTATGCCCCTCCGACGCCGACGTCGAGAGGCGCATTTGACCCTGTTGACGCGTAGACGCGAGCATATGCGTGCCAGTGGTTGGCACTTGAGCGATGAATCAAAATACACTGTGCACGTATAGCCAAACCTTGATATAATGAAGCTGTGCTTGTGGCAAGATATTCTATATATTGCTAATTTAGTTCAATCAAGCTTTTGGTGTTTTACGAGCTTGCACAGTTATTTCTCTTGGCACTATAGTAGAACGCCTCTCTTGCGTTACTTATGAGAATGCGATGTAAGAAACAATGCATTAGCTGAGAAATGTATACTGTCAGATAAAGGATTTACAAATGAGCAACTGTTTTAAAAATCCTCCTCTATAGGTCTATTTGTTTAAATTAAAAATATCTTACATCTATGAATTTCACAATACTGAATGTTTCAAAACGATGTATTGAATTTTATCACCCTTGTACTCTAACAACACTTCAAAATAATGAATTTAAATTGAAAAATTACTTGCAGCAGTGTAATATATGCACAACTTCATGGCTCACTTATTTTTTTATGTGTTTGCCCAGAGTTACTGCATATATGCTACCTTGAGGTAGCTGAGCTGCACCTTTGGTCGCATTCGCCGGTCGTGCACCTATTTGCCAAGTGCGCTCACGATTGTAAAAAGCATCATTTGAGGGACAGCCAACTTCATGGCTGCACGTGTGCTGGGTACCACAGCGCCCTCACCACTGCTATACTACTGCGTCACCAGTGTCTGAAGTTGTCTGGTACAGTAGCGAATATCCTGCGGTGGTGTTTTGTATTGTTTATTTACACTGTATGTGATTTCTGTTGCACCTTTGCGACACTATAAAAAGCTCATAGTAATATTTTTTCAACTAGAGTAAGTTATAACAAAAATGTTATGTCTCACTTCTCGCCCACTTGTCAGTGGAAAAGCCATTGACAAAATCGGATGGAACCGGAAGATAAAACTATGCACTAGCAAATGTTTGAATATACGCTTCACTGAATTTTCAGAACAGCAAAACACAATGCAAGCAGCACTGTGCAGCTCAAAAGTGGTAGAGAAGCATGGACAGCTAGGGGAGTTGGTAATTCATCTTACCTGAGTTGCACAAAAAAATTGAAGTACAAAAGGTCTCGTGTCCAGGTGTCTTCCTTTTGTACTTCAGTTTTTTTCGTGCAACTCAGTTAAGATCAAAAGTGGTGTTGCCTGATGATGTTTACTTTGTGCCACATCTACCTAGACTGGCTTGAAATTCTGGTTAGCTTGCATCATAGAGCTTCCTAAAATTAACTAAAGTGGACAGTGGCGCTGCGATTGTTCAGCAATCATGGGAATAATGGGTTTGACATGGATTTGCTTAGTCTTCATACTTGCGGGCAGTGAATGCACTTGTGGCTTCGTTGATTGCTGTGTTTTGGTTTCATTTTGAAAGAAAGAACAAGCCGTTTGTTACTTCCTGACTTGATTTGAAGTGATAAGCCTAAAAGGTCAAGGTGGTGAAGCGTAACTGCCGAATACTTGCTGATTCTTGTTTCTTGTCAAAGCAGCTTCAAGCCATGCGAAGCCAGAACGAACATAATGTACGAAGACTAGCCAAATCCATGTCATATCCATAATTCCCATGCTCACTGAAGCACCCTACGTTGCAGCTTCCATAGACACTATTGCCAGAGTTGCCTCTAGCGTATATTTAGGAAACTCTGTGGTTTGTGTTATAAGGGAAACACAAATTGACCTAATTCTAGCACTTGTTTTAATACCACTCACTATTTTCTCGTGCAGCAATATGTAAAAACTTCTGAAAATGAGCGATTTGTTGATTTTTTAAATTCCAGAATCTCTTCTGGGAGAGTTTTCCTGTTTGCTATTTAAAACAAAACTAAGGTTGTGTGAATATTCAAAATTGTGAATATTTTTCTAAGAGTGTTTGCTATTCAATTCTCTCTGGAATCATTACTATTTGAATATCCTGAAGACAAGTACAGTCAACTTGCGAATGGCAGTGGCCCCTTCATATTTACAATATGCTTCACCCCATCACAATATCGTATGTGGCAGAGCTCCCTTTCAGGTGTTATATGATCGCAAATGTATTGACTAAAAGAAAAATACTGCTGGTTTCAAAGTGGTAATCTTTCTTTTCTTGAAAAGGACCTCTCCACAGGTTGAATCCCGACAGCCGTACTCCTTGACATCAAGGCAGCTTTCGACTCAGTCTTTCACCATGCCATTCTCGCAACCATGGAAGATCTCGGCCTAGGAGGGAATCTATACAAATTGATTGAGAACTATCTAAAAGAGTGAAAAATATATGAGCACTCCAAATGGTCCCACACAGTTCTCTACAGTAGATAAGGGTGTACCCCAGGGTGCTGTACTCAGCCCACTCCTTTTCAACCTTACCCTGATACACATAACGAAGTGACTTCCTTGAGAAGTACACATCACGATTTACGCTGATGACATCTGTATCTGGAACGCTTCAAGGTCACGTTACATCACCAAACAGCGACTTCAAAAAGCGTTACAGAACATCTCCACTTATCAAGCACCCCAAGCATGCACCTTTCACCAGAAAAGAGCACAGCCATTGCTTTCACAAGAAACAAAATGAGCAAGTATGCACTACTCCTCGGTGGACGACCGCTGACCTATTTACGGTCTCAAATATTTCTGGGATTCATCATTGACAGAAATCTTTCCTGGTTTCCTCAGGTGAAGAAACTTCGAACTAGAATAGTAGCAGCGACTCAACTCTTCAATTTCATGGTTGGAACACGATGGGAATGTAGATGCTGCTCAATGGTACTGCTTCAGAAAGCATACATTGAAGGAACATTGTGCCATTGTCTACCGGAGCTTCACCGATTCTCCCCAGTAAACAAGAGAATTTCGGTAGCCGCACGCAACAGCTGCCTACGAATATGTCTAGGGCCCCCAAGAGCTCATCAGCATTGGGAAGTGTAGCGGAAGCAGGATGTCACCCACTGGATGTCATCTCTATCCAAGAAACCATGCGTACTCATCTTCGACATGTATTACAAGGTAAAAAGCATTTCCTGTACTGAGTTCACCTAATGCACAGCAATTCTTCGTTCGGCCAAGCTGTGCGAATGCTTCAACTCTCCCCTGTTAATCAGCCACAAAAATTAATGCCTGCAACATTTCCTCCTTGGACACTTTCGCCTCTAACTGTAAAAAAAGTTGTACCTGTCATCAATGGGGCAAAGAGACGAATGTCACAGGCTGCGCTGGTGCAGACTACTCTCCTCTTCTTAGCCGAGAACTATGCTCAGCACTGGCATATTTACACTGATGCCTCAACCACCCAGGAGTCTTCTGCTTATGGACTTTATATCCCTTCTACAAAACAAATGCTATCCTGTCGACTGCAACGGAACATATCCTCGACAGCAGCAGAACTTCATGGCATCAAAGAAGCTGTTCTTTACATCTTGTGCTAAACGCCAGACCGATGGGTAATTTTCACCGACTCCAAGGAAGTGCTACATATATTGTTAACCTCCTAAAGAAAACGAATTCTTACCCCGTTTCATTCGACATAGCATATCTACATCACCTGCCTGTTACCGCAGGGAACTCTATCACATTTCAGTGGATACAGCTCATTGTGGCATTTCCGCCAACGAAAAAGCAGATGAAGCAGCACGCAAAGGTCTTCGACACCACAATTACAGATGAACTTATTTCACTAAATCAGATGCAGCCCAGATGGCCAAAAGACTTGCGATTGATGAAAATAAGAGACGCTGGAACCTTCCGACACATCATTATGTCTTCCTTCACTCAATCGAGTCCTATCTGAGAACAAGACTCTCATTCGAAATTCCTCGCCATCTGTAAACGCTATATCATCGTCTACGTTTAAACAGTGCCTATGTTGAACAGCCTACGGTACCGCTTCGGTCAGTCAGCGAGTCTGTATTGCAACAACTGTGGCTCCATCGAAACTGTGGAACGTATATTGTTTGAGTGTAGAGCATACGCTGATGATTGGCACTTTATGAACATTGCATGCATTCTATAACCGAGAGAACTTTCTCCCTTGACTGCGTACTGAGACCTTTAGCCTGCCCCACTTTACAGAGGCGTGCTATGAAACTTTTGTTTGCATACTTGGACAGCATCGGTCAGCTAGACAAGCTGTAGGTGTAGCTTGACACTATGAAAAAACTATTAATGTGCGTCCTCATTCAATGGTCCAAGAGGTGGCCTTTTCCTATATTTGTTTTTACTCTATCATCTATATTTACATTGTATTTTTTTCTCTCTCTTTTCCTATTCATGCTTTTAATCATCAATCCCCTTCTCCACGCAGAGTATCAAGTCAGCGAATTCTATATGCCGGCTAAATTCTCTGCATTTCAATAAAGAGTTCTCTCTCTCTCTGATGATAGATGTGGCAGAGGCTGGGGGCTCAATTAATGCTGTTCTGAACCTGCACTTTGGGCAGGAAGTTTGCAAAATTGCACACCCCAGATTTCTGACATCTAAAATGTCAGATGTTCGGATATCTTGAAGTCTACAAGGCGGATTTGGAACTCCCGACTTGAAGGGAGCACACCCTTGCCCGCTACATCTGTTGTTAGGCTTCCACAGAAGTTGAAAGAGGAGGATAGGCTGAGGAAACGTCATCTTTGCTTTTCACATGTGAAGTGTTGTGGGCAACACTTTGGTTTCACCAAATCACAAACATAAATAAAATTCGGTTGCTGCATTGCCTTATTCATACAGCTACAAAACACCACCCTGGCAATGCTTTATCAACTTAGCCGAAAGAAACAGTTTTACGTTGCTTTCTCATAAGAATAGGCTTAGAAATCTGCTACAACTTTCTTATCTGCAATTTTGCTTCGAACTATTGGAGAATTATTTCAGACCAACTATTTGAGAAATATTTGAAAGTTATTCAATTCGTACTCACACTTCAGTATTCAAAGTTGCTTTGCATTCAGAATGTTGCTATTCGCACTGCACAAATCCAAATATTGCTTCAAATAGTGACTTCTATCGAACAGCCTTTCTCACCAGTTTCTTCTAAGTTCTTTGATTGTTTAAGCTTTCCCTTTTTTTTTTGAAAGCGGTAGTTTTTGCACCTGCGACGCGTCATGAGCGGGCGAAAAACACAAGGAGCTGCCTAGCCGTGCCAGCTCCTACATTTGACAGGAGTAGCCTTCCTGCTTAACAAGGATGTCTTGGTAGGCAAGATGGCAGACTTATGTGCAACTCTTCTCCTGTGGGGAGCATACATAGTGACTCTACGCCTGGCAAAATCTAAATGTGCGCCAGCGCTGTCACCATCGCCTGTGCTTGCTTTTCATGTCAGGCTTTGCCTCGTTGCCTCTGTTTTGTTGGAAAGCTTTCGTTTCACTGTTGTTTTGCTCGCCTTTACTTGATGGTTGTGTGTTCACGATTAGCTCTGAAAGGAGCACAAAAGGAGTGTGGCGATAGTGAAAAATGTGATGCAAGTGACCTATGACATGAAGTTGCAGGGTGCGTAGTGTTCACTCAAGTTTGAACACTATGCACAGTGCGATGACAAAGTATGTGTGTCATCTGAGCGGACGAACCAGTTAGATCCGTAGCAGTTACAAGAAGAAAAAGGTGATGAAAGCAAAGACAAGGTTGAAACAGTAAACGCTAACCAACGTGATGAATCAGTATCTAATGCTGATGTTTTGAAGTGCATAAGATGAAAGCACACTCAGGATTTTTTTTTGCCTTGCAGCAGTTGAGCTATACTCATCAGGCAGAGGTCATGCTCATTCTCAAATAAACATGCACTTATTCTGTAATACTTTGTTTATTTTGTCACTTAATAAGGAATAATGCAATTGCGGATGTATACCCAGCACAGGTAGGCAATTCATTTAATTGCAATTACGATTTTAGCTTGAATTTCTTACTTTTGAACAACTTTTCAAGATAACGAGCAATATTATTGGCCCCTTGAGAACTCGCTCACTGGATTTAGTGCCGACCGGTTGTGCCCCCCCGATCTCCGACGACAGCGCAGCTCTAGCCGACTGGCTCGCCCTATGCCATCTCCTTACGCCGACAAGAGCTCTCGCTGAGTGGTGCACCCTCCTCAGACTTCCGGGTCCATCTTTCATATCTTCTTCTTACTTCCATATGTGGCTGTTCCTGCGCCTATCTCTATCTCTATACCTTTAATTCCTATCCTTTTTATTCCCTCCTTACCCCATCCCTCGTGAGCTACTGTTGAGGTGTCCTCCCCCTGAGAGACAGTTATGGGGCTCACTTTTAACTTCTTTTCATTTAAGAATCACTCCCCCCCCCCCCCCTTTGAAATTTATTGTACCGAGTTCTGACTGTAATATAAACATGGAATTGAATGGGGGGAAAATGCAGCTAAATAATAAAGCAGACACATTTCACACAACTCTACCTCAGAAAAATTTATGGCCATAAGAACTCTTTGATGGAAGTCCGGCTGTGTTCAACGCGCTTGGTGGCTGCAGCGGCCACATTTTCGATGCAGGTGAATGTGCTTGAGGCCCGTGCACATTCAGAACCCCAGGCTGTCAAAATTTCTGGAGCTTTCTACTGTGGCGTCCTTTATAATATTGTATTTTTGGGACATTAAGCCCCAACAATTGTTACTTATTTAGAGCGACTCAATGGCTATATGGCAATCCACATCACCAGACTCATTGGCATATCTTCTCAATAAATCTAGCGGAACAACAATTCACAACATATCGGGGCAGGAACCTAGCAGCAACAATGTGTGTGAAGGGGGTTGTAATAAAATGGTGTCGGTAGATTTATTGGTGGTACAAAATGCAGGAAACATGGGAATGTACAAGAAAATGTATAAGTGAAGAGTGGGTGAGAAAGGTATTTGTTGTGGGTGTCAAAAGTAAGAGCTGTTGTGTTTTGCATGCAGCCCCACTGTGGCTACCACACTGAAGAACCTGGGTGCCCTATATCGACGACAGGGCAAGTACGAGGCAGCCGAGACACTGGAGGACTGTGCTCTTAGGGCGCGCAAGGAGGTACGTGTGTTTTGCATGCAGTCGCATAGCTGTGTTGGCAGGTCTGATTGCGTGTTTCAGTTGCAGTACTGTGTTGCACAATGTGCATACTTTTAAACTCATGGGGGACTACAGAATTCTGTTTGGATTATCAAAAATGCTCATGAATATGACTCTGCCATAAATATGACAGGCTCTGGAACAGCGGCATGGCCGCTCAATACCCTACTTGGACTTCTCGACGCACAAGGACAAGAGGCAGAGTGGCAGTGGCAAGTCCGGGTCGCGGAGGGGTTCGCGCGAGTCCCTCGACAGTGTCAACTACGATGGCCAGCCGCAGGACGAGGTGAGAATGGCTGCACGACTGTGCTCTTCACGTCGCCCCTCTGACCAGTAGCCAGTTTGGCTCTTCAGTGGGTCTTTTCAGTCTTATTCTTCGCTGTGGTCATGTGCACTGCTTTTCGCCTCCCGGTACGTTTTATTGGGTGCCATCTGGGGGACCTTTTATACTGAGTTGTTAAAGAAATGAATGGCAGAGGGTAACTGGATCAGGTTTTCTGTAGTTCTTTGAACGCTTGTATTTATGAATGGTGATATATTAGTAAGGGAGCAGTATGTACAGGGTTTGGGTGCATTAACAAGCTTGCTGTTACTCTATTGCCCTCAATTATTTCTGCTTTCTCTGCAAAAAGCCCTATAAATAGAACTAGGGCACTTGCATGGTCGCTGGGTGAAATTGTCGGTTCTGAAGAGCATTATGCTAATGTTACACTTTTCAGGGGTTCATAGGTGCGTTTACTTGTTCCTCATTATGGCGTGTACTCGACAGTCATTAGCATTATTCCTGCGCTCTCACAAGCACAGGTGCGGATGACCGAGCCCTGTGTTGCTGTTAAAAGGATTGTGTTCCTGTCTTTAAAGACAAGGCACTTACGGTTGAGCACGTGTGTTTCTCCCTCTAGCGGCGGAGAGCGGCAGTATGCATGTGGGGAACCCCGACGCGTCGTGTGTGGCCTCGGCGGCGCTCCAAGCTATGGCCCCAGTGGAAGAGCCCTTCGGGACTCTTCTCTTTCTGAACACTTCCCCCATCTTGCTCTTAAACTGGTTTTATTTTGTGGCCCCGCCCTCATAGCGTTGAGTTCACTGAACACCAGAACGTTTTAACCCCCCCCCCCCCCCCAATAGGACTTCATTGGGGCTCGTAACCAGGGGCTGCAATCCTCGAAGCTGACTTGCATTGGCTTGCTTCATTCCCACACTGCCGCTCCAACACTGATATCGGGAGCAGCCTCTGACTGCACAGATGAGGATGTTGCAAGATGCTTGTTTGTATGTCATATCCTACTTATTGCTCATTGTTGGCTCTTCTAGGCTCTAATTCTCATGTTGGAGGGCATGCCGTAAAGTGCCCAACATTATTACACTCAACCAAAAGCAGTCATTGCCAGAGAGTTACTGTAGGATATCACACACTCGTGCAGGACGGAATGCATCTTAAAAATGAAAGTGCTTTTTACGCTTGATCGTCGCTGTCGGAGTTTTTTTTTAGAGGAAGAGGCAGACTTCAGTAGTGCTGCAGCAGAAAGTGACTGCTACTTATCAAATGTATTGCTGGGGAAACATGCCAAGTAGCAGTTTGCAAATAAAGCACAAAGCGAAACTGCACAACACAATGCCACCTGCAGAATTTAACGTCGAGAATAATTGTGTTCATGCAAAAGGCTGCTGAAACCTTTTTTCGTACTAGCAATACAATGTTATGTACTTTGTGGGCAGCTCTCTGTGCAAGTTGGCGATTTCACTTCTTCTGCCTCAGAAATGGAACACTGTACAGTCTAATTACGTGCTTGCAATTTGCTGGTGTTCAGTGATCCCACACACAATTATGTGCCAAGCATGTCTTTGGGGTTTTGTGTTTGGCAAGTTTATAGGGGAGGTTTTAAATTAATGTAACTGTGATAAACAGGTGCAAAGTTCCTACGGCAGCTGTCTCGTGTCACAAACTTAGTCGGAGCATATTTTTTCGTTGTTGTCATTTAGTGGGGCCAGTGGCAAGAAGCAATTAAATTGCTCAAGCAGGATTCTTTATTTTGTTTTCTTATTCTTTTTCTATACTTTATGCAAATCTGTGATCATGTTTTTCTAATCTTGAGCTACTTTTCTTATCGTGACAATTTTAAGAAAAATGGGGTAGGTTTAAGGGCTTGTAGTATAACACACTTGTGCATGCCATATTTTTTTTTCATACTACTGCCAACTTTATTGCTCTTACTCATCTTTTAATTTTTACTGCTATTTCTTATCTTTTGCACATCTTTTAATGGCATAACTTTTTGAAGCAGATTTAGAAAAACATTTTAGTGTTCAAATTGGTGCATGCGGTATGTTGTTTGCAACGGATAACTTTTCATGGGGCTAAACATTTGCTTTTTTATATACATTGGTGCAAAGGTTTAAAGTAGAACCTCGTTCATGCAGTATCATTTTGTATGATTTCCTAGTGCCAGCGTTGGCAGGTTTGAACAAGGCAAATTATCCTGTTTGGCTGTGCTTCATTTGCTACAACCTCATCATACGTTATCAATTCAGTAGATTGGATATGAACCAGAAAAGGTGTAAGGCCTGTGTGACTAACACCAAGAGGCACAACAGCTAAGTTGTAGAAAACTTCCACAGTCACTAAGTGGGCTCTTGTGTTTTGAGGTGTCTTACACCGTGCTTTTGTTAGGATGCAAGTCTTCACCAAATTTACCTTGCCCAGGATAGTACAAGCTTCATCGTGTGCTAGAGTGTTATTTACCATCTGTGCTGGATCGAAGCTATAATGTCTTTTAGTTGCTTTGGTTTGTACCTTGTTTAGGATAACAACAGCACATGAACGAGGTTCTAGTGTATGTGGGGTCAATGTTCTCTACCTTTCATCATCTTTTCTTGGTCAAGGGATCTTTGATTTTCATTAATATGTTTATGCAGTTGAACCTCAGCAATTCAAACTCCAAGAACCTCAAGAATTTGTTCTACTCAATCAGTTCGTTATAAGAAAAGGCCAGTGATGTGTCGAGCAATGTGGCACAGTGTGTTGCATTAACATACTTGTCAAGTTGGGATACATTTACACTCAGCTTTTTTTTTTTTTTTTGCTACTACGGACCGAACTTGCGACGTTTGTACTACTAAAATTGCCAACTCTTCCACAAGAAATAACCTTAATTTCAAGGTAACCGTTGTTGTTTGGCTAGGATAACCAATCTTTGTTCCCATGGTTTTGTTGTTTCATTGAAACACTTGCTATTTGAAATTCACATTTGCAAATTGTGCAGCCAGTGAAAATAAGTGGTGGCGCAAGCCTACGTTTAGATCATATTTTTGATAGTAAATAAAAATGGCACGCTTGTATGATATCCACTGTGCTCCACGTGAGACCTGTGCATAGCACCGCAATGTCAGGCATGTTCCAAAACTGGGCCTCGCTTATTTGTCAGCTGAGCTGAGAGATACACTGAGAGGTACTCACAATCTTTTCCTTGCAATGCAATTGGCTGCGCAGCCCTTTCAGCAGTAATGACCAGCATGCGTTCAGTACAACCACTTTTTGAATGTGCATTGCTGGTGGAGTGTCACGCTATCCAGCATTCTCAATTCGTAAAGCAAATTGCCGGAAATTTTCGTTCATTGAAATGCATGTAATCTCAATGACATGTTGCGTCAGTTCAAGTATGCCACAAAGTTGGAAGTAGACGAGTTTGCATTAATGAGATTCAACTGCATGCACCTTTTCTTCTTTTATGACATGCTTTCTGTAATTCTTATTCAGTTTCATTTCTGCTTATTGCAGGGTGGTTAAGCTGATTATTTCTTCATTTTTAGGACTTTTGAAATGTTGCTAGGATGTCTGTATATTTTGTTGTTTTGCTAAGCACGTTATTTCTACATCAGTTATATACTCGAGCTCTGTTGTTTCTGTGAATAGGCATTTTATTCATGCAAATACTCTGTGCCACCAAGTGCCTCGAGCAATTGAGGATTTGTTATTTTTAGTGGTTACAATAAAATGCTTTCAGATGGCCGTAACTTCTCACTTTATCTGGCTGCATGCTTTTCCACCCACACATTCGTTGTTTTTTTTTTTTCATAGATGTGCATTTGTAGTTTGCGAAGCATACTTCACTCTTTTTCCTCCTCACTTTCTGTCAGTTCACCAGTGATCTCTGGAACACATTGTCTTGGCACAATGTGTCAGTGGTTCCTGCTGAACCACCGACATCTTTGTGCCCATTTTCTGTGGCAGCAATAGAAAGTTGTAGTTCTGTGTTAGTCTGATAGCAAAGGTAATAATGTTACCATGCTGCAGATGTTATTTGCACACAGTGTGTTTTAGCTTACCAGGATAGTGTTTACGTGCCTGAGCTGTGACAGTGGCATCATCTAGCAGAGGGTCAACGTGCCAAAAAAAAGTGAAAAGTGCCAAAAAAAAGTGAAAAGAAGAAAAAAAAAACTGAGAATGATAAATATTGCCCCTAAAGTGGAGGCTTATCTTGCAGATTTGTTTATGCTAATCTTCTAATTGGGCTAGGGACGTTCGAAAAGAGAATCTGCGTAAAAAAGTTATGTTAAGCTATCTAAGTTATCTGTAATACTCGGTCGTCGAAGCTACCTGAAGGCGAGTGAAACCATTTTATTCAGTCGTTTGCTATGAGCTATCGAAGAAGTGGATCCGTGCACACCATTGCTGAATTCTGTTTGAAGTGGGCATCAAAAACCACCAACATGTTTTAATTACAAGATGCATGTTTTACCCAAAATGTAAACAATGTAACGCTAAATCTGAAAAAAAAGCATGCATTCCGTATACCCTATAAGTCATTTAGTATACCAATCATGCACATTTCGATCCTGCTAATTTGCTAAGCCCGCTGTTCCTCGAAGCCCTCTTAACTACTAGTGTTTATTAGCACTTCGGGTATCATTCATTTTTCAAAGCACTTTTATGTTTGGTTGCAGCACCCATACGTTTTATTAACAAGAACTCGCAAACTTTCTGGCATGAATAATGACGGTGGGTGAGAAAAAGAATGGCTTGATGTTTTATTCTGAGATGATGACTTTCTGTAATATCTTCATATGAGCGCTTTCGGTGTGCACTGATTGACTGGTGAGCAGTACTGAAAAATTTATGGTGGCAGCTAGTACCGTACTTACTTGTGTAATGAACCCATCTCCCACCTTGGTCCTTGAAAAAGTAAAAAGCATTAATGTATACTATATTAATTTTATTTCGGTATGAGGGCCAGTGCCATTGACGATCGGGATAACGTTATATCAAGCCATTATATCACAGTATAATGATGCCATAAAAGTCAAAACATCGTTTAGCAACCCTGCTAAACAGTTGCGAGCAGCGCAAGCTCGGACGACGTCAATAAAAAAAGTCACACCTTTTGGGACAGAGCGTCATCTGTTGAACGCAGGAGAAACCTCTTTGCTTATAGCGCCAGGCAAGCACAGCAACAAAGAACAAAGCAAAAAACAAAGCACGTGGCCCTCTAGACGGTGGGAGGGGGGGGCGTGGTGAAGAAATAGGCTACACGCCTGCATCTCGGAGGCCATGCGAAGTGCAACAGCGCCGATGGCGTATTGTGCATCCACAACGTTTGTGCGCCGCCATCCAACACTGTGCTTTTGTTGTTGGGTTTATCGTAGTGAACTTATGAACTTAGTTGAACACCTGTTGCGCAGGGCACGTTCGGCTGGTACACTATCTACACAGCTGGTTTTAAACATACAGTTCGTCCAGCATGCGCTGAAGCACGGAAAGCCTCTGGCTGGACGACACTTGAGCATCGATTCGTGCACATTCGTTACGAGAGAAAACAAGAAGGGCTTCGGGCTACAAGAAACAATTGCTGCGCACTTCGCGGACGAAGACAAGGAAAACCGTCATGCAAAATTTTTCCTGTTATAACTCCCATGACTTTTTTATCCCGCATATGAACCCTCCCCACAAATTGGTGTCCACTTTTCTGGAAAAAAAAAAAAAAAGGTGGGTTCATTATGTGAGTAAATACAATATTTCTGGCAAGTTTAAGTTTTAATCGTAGTTCTCTAGGGGGCTGTTGACATGCTTGGAATAAATTAACAAACCTTTCCACCGTTGATCAGTCACGTTCATAGAAGTTTGTGTAGTATTGTTATGTGGCATATGCCCGTAGCATTTTGTTAGAACTCTTTGAAAAAAATTCATTCTTTGCATGCTCGCTTTACTGAAAAGATTCCTGCTGTACTTCAAACAATAACATTAGAGACATCAAAAGCTTTTTCAACATTTCGTATAGTTCAAGTAGCCAGAGCTAAGTTCATCTAGCCAGAGTATTGCAAAATGTTTGGAAATACCAACCACGAATGCAATGATGTCTTTACAGGATGGATGTACCTTCCAGCCATCTAAGCTATCTTTGCAAAACAGGCCGATTGGGATGGCATCTTTAAGTAATATTGTAGTGAAAACGAAATAAACGGGGACACAGGTATCGCACATAAACACGTCTGTGAGCCTTATGGCCTGTCTGTTGACTACTTGCGAGGTAGGGGTTGATAGTGGATTGTGGTTACGAAAGATGCTAATTTCTGCAGCTCGTAAGAGTGTATGACATAGCTTCATGGGGGCAGAGAGAATAAGAATGAACTATATTCAAGAAAGTGGATATGAGGTGCTGCCTTTTTGAGATGAGTATTCGTGCCACTAAGTGCCATGTCCAAATACCATCTTTCATTTAGAATAAGAGACAACTGAGCTAGGTGGTAAGTATTTTATTCTAGAAGACACGACGTGCAAACACATGAAAGAAATCAAAACACCACTGTCTTGACTTTTTTCATGTGTTTGCATGCCGTACCTTTTAGAATGAGTACCTTCTTTTCGATAAGAAAAACCAGTTAGTCTTTGGTGTCTCTGTAAATGGAACCCATTACCTCCTGTACTCGAGGTGGATGCTCTACCACCTCATCACTGTGGCACTCATGGTTGACACCAACAGCCACTGTGCTTAACTGCGGCCACTGTTGCCTAGCAGACTGCTCATCAAAGCTTACTCATCTCATAGAAACTATTGGGAGTTGCACAACAAAAACACAACACACGAGCAGGAACAGATGAGGACAGGTGCACCTTCAATGCCTGTTCTCGTCTGTTCCTTCTCGCACGTTGTGTTTTTGTTGAGAAAAGCTTGTGTGGAGGCTAGATGGAACATACTGTATACGTAAAGGCTGGGCTGCAAAGTTGAGGACAAAAAAACTGGACTGACACAGGGAAAGCACATCTAATTACTGAAGTTTATTGAAACGAAGAACCAAAAAGGGGGTGGGGTGACAAAAAAAAAAAGGATCATGCCTGGTTTGCTTGCAGTGCCCACTCTCTTGTATTTCACCCCACCCCCTTTTTGGTTCTTCGTTTAAATAAACTTTCGATGTTAGATACGCTTTTCCCGTGTCAATCCAGTTTGCTCGTCCTCAACTTTGCAGTGCAACATTTACGTATACAGTCAAGCCCACATATAACCGCCCCACTCAAAACGAACAATACCCGTGTGACCGTGAAAAGATACATTGGTTCAATGGCACAAAATCGCACTTACAACGAACGTCTCTGAGCGCCGCTGATCGGTTATAGCGAACGGAGTCGACAGTCTGCTGACTTCCCGGGAAACGAATTTCGACCACTTATCAGGCATCGGCGAGGTGCCCATACATTCTTATTGTTAAACGCCGACCTTGCCCCCGCGCCCCGCTAGTTGCCGCTCTCCCCGACCGCTTTTTGTTACGCACCCCTCTATCCTTTGTCCCCCCGCTACTCACCCCGCATGGCCCCGCATCGCATAGCACCCCGCATCGCCAGAGGAGGCCCGTGTTTTCACACTGCCACCGATCTTTCAACGACCCGTCGGCCATCTACCCTGTTTTCGATCGCTGGTACTGTCGTTGGCGTTGCCAGCCTGGAGTGACCATACCATTTGCCAACATCGTCGGCCACCGACTGTATCCGATAATCTGTGACTAGCGCACGCGTGTACGCTACCCCACCAACTCTGATAATTTGCGATTCGTTTTGTGTTTACGGCTTGTTCTCGCTCACTTCGCACTCGGCTCAGCAAGTCTTCCGTGCACGTGCGGAAGGGTGAAAACGGCTGTTAGTTTGCGTGGAACAAATCGTGAAATATCGAAATTCGTGAGGCCACACAAACCCGCCGGCGCAACAAAACGATTTTTTGACCACGGCCGCCGATTCTTCGAACACTGCCGTGCGCACCGATGCAGGCTGCATGCACTCTTTCCAAGTTTTTCTACGTGAGAGTTTCACAGACCTTTCAAGCAAGGTACCAACTTGCCTCCTTCCTGTGTGTTTTGGTTTTCAAGGTCGCCCTCCCGCCGCATCCTCCCCTCTCATTATCGCAACTCCTTGCCCTTCTCTCTCAAGTCTGCTCTCCTCTCTTGATCACAACCACTTCGCCCATCTCCACCGCTCCGCGACACCCGCCACGTTGGCTCGAATTAGCTCCGTTTTCTGACTGGAAACCGGCTCAAAGCTGTTCCACGCATTCTGGCATGTGTGTCGTGTGTGCGCGTCTTGCTCGCTCTTGGTGTGCGTGTGTGGTCATGATGGCCGACGGGAGGACTAGCACGCTTTTTCCTGCCGCTCAACGAAACGTCGAAAGTGTGACCGCTTGGCTTGGCTTGAGCCTAATCCGCGCATTAGGTGCCGCGTTGCGGAGTGCTTGCTCATAGCTGTTGACCACCGGGCAGCCAACTTGCCGCTTTGGGCATCCCGGTATTCAGCTGTGGAGATGGTGAACATTTCATGGGCGGTGGTGACTGCTACATGGGCGCAGAACTGTTTTCGCAAGGCCGACTTCGTAGACCTCAGGCCCGATGCCGAGCCTGAAGCTTCCGAACTGGACCACTGCTGCGGCGATTTGTGGCAGCGCGTCATCGACTCCGACCTGGGAGAGTGGGTGGGACATCTGTTGCGATGGTTTAATTACAGCCAATGATGATGCCGACACTGCGGAACCGTGGACAGATTAGGGCATTGTGAATGAAGTATGTGACGGGAGCGATTTGGAGGGATCGGATTGCGAGAACGACGAAACTTTGGAGCCAATGCCCCATGCAGCTTATGCTGCGGGCCTCGGCGAATGAGCACCCTGCCGTTTTAAATGAACTCGAGACTACCCTTATCGCTTCTGCTCTTCGAAGCACGTGCATCCCGGACTTTTTGCGGCAAAAAAAGTTTGTGTTTTCAGTCGCAACTTTTTTAAAAGCTGTGTTGCATTTATTACGAACTTCGGGATACAGCGAAAGGATACCGCGCCACGCTCAGGTTCGTTATAAGCGGGCTTGACTGTACAGCGTTTTTGTTGCACTCTCACGATAGTTTCTATGTGAAAACACCAACTCACCCAACAGCCAACTCTTTTAAAGTTCTTAGTCATTTCCTGTGCAAGCATATATGAGGACAGTGCAGCTCACTGAGTCCAGCAACACAGTCCAGATCATATTGCGCTTCATTTAAACAGGCTCGCTTTAGTTCAACTTCGCTTCCACTCAAAGTCCCAGTCTCCGTGTTGTTTCGGCTAACGAGGTTTCAGTGTAGATATAATACAATACAAAAAACGTGGGACAATCAGAAGGAGGGGCACAGTGCGGCTGCCTGGTCTGTCGTGAGCTTTTGCAGACTAAGCTGACGAAATGGAGCACTGCTTTCCATTACATCTCCTGCTTCATTACTTTGCTCTCAGCCTTAATAGTATCACACTACACTAGGCACAGGTGCTAACGTCTTGGCTACTAGGGAATAAAGTCGGGCTAGGCCTTTCAGACTGCACTGTAGAAATATTCAGAGCCAGTACCAGATAACACATAAAGTAGGCTTCAATAGGTTTTATTTTCAAAGTAAACAGAATCGATTGTAAATGAACGGCTCAGGTGAAGAGAAGCAACACCGATCTCACTTTTTTTTTTTTTTAGGAACAAACATTAGTGACATTTTGATAGAGAGGTGCCATGTGGCACGGTTCTGGCCTGAAAGAAAGCATTAAAACTGGGTGTTGGTGTGTTTTGGTTCAGACATTTACATTTCGCGGGCTACTAGCGCATACTTGCAGTGTCTCACTCTTGCATATGTTGCCAGGAGGTCTGTGTTGTAAATACGTTCGGTTACTCAGAAGGTTGGCGCTTGCTATAAGAAATCCCCGCATGTTTTACTAACTAGGCAAACTTGCAAACCAAAAGTAATGATGAACTACTAACTTGCTCTTATATCTATGACTCTAGAGGAAAGCCTTGGGGGGAAAAAACAGGTCTCTGTTATATCAAGGACAAATTTTTGAGCATAATGCAAGGCATTCTTTCAGGCTAATTAGTGTTGCATGAAGCAAACGTAGGGTTATGCTTGCGTGAATGTCAGCATGGCGCTGTGGTGTTATTTGACATGATTGACGCCATGACATGATTTAGATCAGTCTCGTGGTTGAACCTGAACTTGTGCTGGTTGACACTGAGACCACTAGTTACCTTTTTACCCTTGAAATGTTGCAAGCACACTGTCTGCATATAATTGTCAGGAATTGTTCCTACTGAAAGAGCTGCTCAATTTCTGTGCTCGTTGAATTCAGTGGCAGATTTGAAGCAGCCTGGGAGCAACATTTTGCAGCAGCTTTTTATCGCAAGTCTGTTGCAGTTACAATACAGCTCCTGGAAATTCAAATCTTGACCAAAAACCAATTAATTGAATAACCCACGCAATCCTTTAGCTGTTTTGAATCCGCCTTCGAAATAAGGCTGCCATATGTTTTTGGCAGCAGCTCACGAAAAACCCTCACACTATTTAAAGCTGATTGCTGTTGCTCCTTTAATCGAGGATTTATGTTGGATATATTACATTTTCAAAATGAACACTTCACCCAGATAGGAACAACGCGGGTGCCTTGCCTCTAGCCAATGCCATAGAAATCGGGCCGCTTATACTGTAACCACTTGTGGTGCGGGACTGGTTATAACGTAACTCCTTATCCTCAATCACTTATGTGTGTATGCATACGTCTTGTAGTAGTTTCTTTTGACAAAATGTTGGTTAAAATGGTGCTGCTAAATGTAATATACCCAAGTCTCGAGCTCATTTCTTGCCAAGATGTGGCATTTAAGATTGGACTCATACATACAGACGATATTTGGACAAGGCAGAAGAGGAAGAGGTACAGAACAAACAAGACATGAGGTGAAGGTGGAAAATGAAATGTGCTGGTCTTGTGAAAGGTGGCTGTGCCCTGTTACTGGTGGAGATGCCTCTTTAGCTCTGGTTGGTCCACACTGCAGGGCACACCTGCATTCACTTTTAAGCTTCTTAGTTTCGGTGCCATTTGGCATAATTGCAGCACTTTCATTTGCAGCCACTTCCAAGACTTAACTGGCATACAATTCCACTAAGTTTCAAATTCTTAATAAACGTATGGCATTCCATTTCTCTGCTGAGTAATGTTGTCGAGGCAGAGCGCCTCATGACCAGCAAAGGACAATGTGCCCTTGTGCAGCCATAGAAATACCTGTACTCGTCATGTCTAAGTGGCTGCAATTGTTTGTTGCCAAACAGTGGGCCATGGATTTTTTCCTATTTAATAATGACCGTTTTTTAGCAAACATGAAACACTAAATTGCTAGTATGCAGATAACGTAAATACATTCGATTAAATTAAAGCTACTGTCCCCAGGCTGAGTATATACGTCAACCAAACAGTTAATCAAAATTACACTTTCACTTTAAGTATGTGCTTCCACTTGACAGCATTGAGTGCAGACATGCTACATTCTGTGAGAAGATGTGCTTTCGGCTTGCTCTGTGTGTACAACGTGGCTCACTTGTAAAAGGAACACGCAGTTGGTATTTGGCTGCCTATTATAATGGAGTCAGGCAATGCAGTGTGTGGACAGTTTTTTTCTTGTGTAGTTTAAATGTCAGCCAAATAGACCATACTAGACACCTTGACAGTGATGTTACTCTGGTTAGTGGTGTTTAATACCAGATAAGTGTTCCTTTTAAAAGTTGGCATAGCTGTACATCTGGCACCTCTTTTTTCTTGCTAAGCAAAAGGTCTTTGGCAGGTTTAGTCACGCACAGATTGCCCTCGCAACACTGCAGGTTTTTATTTGCCACTTAAAATTATGCTTCGGGATGTAGTTCACTTCAAGCGCTGTGTGTGTGTTAAAGAGGGTTACTGTTGAGAGAACTGAACGCTGTTCTCAAGTGATCACTTTCAAAAGAGTTTGCACATTTGATGCTTGGAATAGCTACGATAGCGTACCTGGTACAGCTATATAGGTGCTGCAGGCCATGTTTTACACGGACAGCGGTACGTTTATGCGTAAGTATTTGTACCCATGAATCCTTGTGCTGTTGCAATGACATTGTAAGCTACGTAGGGCCTCGGGTGCAAAACAGCAGCGTTTTTTTTAAGATGTCTTATTCTATGAGGTAGTGCAATCCCCTCCCACCCTTCTCTGCATACAGCACTCTTTTGATTGCCTTTTTTGTTTGTTTGTTACTCATGAGTGTGTTTGTGTCTATATTGCTTTTGTTTTCTTGGGTTGTTGTTCTCTCCTTATCATTTGTTTTACTTCTCTCTTTCTTTCTTCTTCGACCTCTGAAACCTTCACTTGTTTGTGTCATGCACAAACCCCCTTCTTCCAACCCCTTTTGTTTTTAACATTCTATTCCACAAATGCCACCCCTTTCTTCATTGCAAACCACATGCACCTTTTGTTTACCTTTCATCATCGCTCATTGACACCCACCATCACTGCATCCTAATCTTTGCAACCATGCCAAAATCGTGCTGCGTGCCCCAAAAATGATGTCCACATATAATATTTTGCTGCTCCCAATGTTAAAAAAAAAAAATAATGTCTCTTGATTGTCTGTTAATTTTGTGCTGGTCTGCCATGACATGCCACTTTAAACATGGCTTCTTCCTTGCTGACAAAAAAAAAATGTATGTGTAATGCGGTTTGCACATGATTACACGACTTTCACGTTGCCCGCTGTGTTAAATTGGGGGATATATGAAAAAAAAAAACAATGAAATATGCCAACTCCGTCCTTGTTCGCGAAATTGTGCCGTTCTCTTGCTCTGCGCTTCTCATCCTGGATGCGTTTCCTCACGTATATGGCGTACTGCCCGGCCTTTGAAAACTTTACAAATTTTTTAATTGAAATATGGCATCTTTTTGTTAACATGCACCAAACTCGACATTGCTATACATTAACAAATTAATTTTATGAAACTGTGGACCTGAAATGCTTAATTTATCCAACGGTGAAACCAAACATTTCCATATTATTTCGGCCACTCTGTTTGACGGTAATATGGCACTGATGACTGATATACGCGTTTTTCCGACCTCGATCGAAATCAATGCCATTTCAGCAGTCAGCACAGCAGCCACCGGCTAATACCTCGAGTCCACTTTCATCGTCCACAACAACCTCTAGTAGTCAGCGCAGTGACCAGCCGCCTCAAGGGATCAAAACCAAGCTTTTTAGTGCTCTCGGATTTCATTCCCTGTCGCCGTCGTCGTAGTAACTCGTGATGGTGTTGTGTCAGGCCAGTTCGTGTTTTTCGGCTGCCTCCTCCTAAGAGAAGCTGGCAGTTTTTTTTTTCCTCCCCTTAAGGACAGGCTGGAACGTGACTTGTGTTGGCCGCGAGGTGTGTGGACTGCTGTTTTCGCCTCTCTTTTTCTGGACCCTGTTTGGGTAAAACGGCTCTTTCGAACTGCGTTGTTCAGCGATGCGCGATACGTTCATTCCGTCGAGTGATGAAATGCCCGTTTGCACTGTCCTTTTTTTTTTCTTTGCGGTTGTTGGAGTGGCTTGATGATGAGCGATTGCAGACCAGTTTTGAGAAAATGCATGATGCCTTACATGCCCTGCATGAGAAATTTGTGTCTTCTCAGAAAGAAAGGAAATCGAAAGAAAAAAAAAGACTTTGCTTGCCTTTTCTCAAGGACTGTGTGCACGTATTATACAACGTGCTTGAGAGCTGTCTGTGTGCCGCACGTAACAGTCAAACCAAACCCATTGTTAAGTAGGCTGATTATTGTCTATCGACTAACTGTATATGTGTAATGTATGTCCAATAGATTGTACCAGCCATTTCTAATTAAGGCACAGAAAAACGTATTCCAGCTATGTTGACTCCATTAGATGGTACTAGTTCTTTTTAATAATGGACTGCTTTGTGCACTTTCATGACAAGAAGTTTTTATGCAATAGGAAAGTTATATTTTGAGATCTGCAATGCAGGTTTTTTCATTTTCTGCTTTGTCTCGTCTCCAATTCGTCGATGTAGCTTCAAGTTTCAGTTGCAGTATGCTAAGGTTGGCTTTGTTGTTGAGATGGGTATAAACGAGGTGTACACTGAGTGCAAACTTTTTTTTTCTAAGCCTTTTTATTCTCATTCACCAGTGCCTTTCTCTCTACGGCTATGTTCCAACAGGTCAATAGACTAATGTTCTCGGAATGTTCGCATGCATACGAATGCTGCATCTTCATAGAGCTGCATTTTCATCTCAACATAGTTTTTTTAGCACAAATCTTGGATTAGCTCAGCGTGCGGATAGCAGTAGAAACGGCGAGTGCCTCACTGTTCGTTGACTTGCTGAGACTAGACTTCTTTGAGCATGTGACCGATTGTCTTCACATTTTTTAAATACCCTATACGCCAGATTGTGTAAGTAAATTAGGTTCAAAAAGATTATCATTTGAATGAGAAATATTTGAGAGGCTGTTTCTTTGAAGTACACTAACCAGTTCAGTAGTTTGTTTTTGCAAGAGCCTCTCAATAATTGCTATGCAGGAAAATTTTTAATTATAGTGCATTCACTTTTTTACCATAATTAATGTATAAGAAGCTTCAGTTCAGAGGAGAAGTTATTGGCTGTTTTCTCATTGCTGAGTTCACCCAATACCTGATGCCTGCGGTCAAAGGTATCTTCTAAATCCATTGTTCTGGCCACAAGTTGCACGGCTATAATGTTCGTAGCACTTAGCACACTTGCATATATATATATATATATATATATATATATATATATATATATATATACTGCATATCTATAACCAGAAAAGTAGTATTGAAGAATTATTGCAGCGAGAGCTCAGTGGAGCATCGAAGTGCTACTGCGAAGGATGCGCGTTCAACTCGCGCTTGGAAGTAGGTTGTCTCTTCGTCCCATATGCTTTATTATTTCCATTGAGAAGCTTAAATTGACTTTTATTTAGTGATGATCATTATTTCATGGTGTTTGAAATGTACTGTAGACCATGCTAACTGATTTACTCAATGTCAAGTCTATTCAATGTCAAGTTTACTCAAGTCTTAGTTGAAAAACTTTGTCACAAGTTCATGCTTGAGCATCTGTGGCAATCTGGAAGGAGAAGCGAAGAAACAGATGTGTTTTAGAAATGAAAATCAACTGTGATACCAGCGATCCTCCATTTTTGCTGTAAAAACGATGCCTTTGCATGGGGACTCGTTAGCTCGCTTAGGCATATGTTGAAGTTATGCTCAGCTGAAGTTGACGCAATAGCCACGTGTGGCGCTCTTGCTTGCAAAAATATGTCTCGCAATGTGTATGCAGAACTCGAAGGGATGCAGATGATATCTCAGGTTGCTACTAATCATGCAGCAAAAATAACAAAATAATTTGTGTCATGGCCAATTTAAAATGAGCTTAGTTTTTCTTTTTGTTGCATTTTATCAAAACAGCTGTTTGCTCACCCTGCTTTTTTTGGGGCAATAATTTCTCAAGCTCTAGGACAGCTACAGCTGTAGGTGTTTTTTTGCCATATAAGCGAAATGCACTAAGCTTGGTAGTGCTGCAAGGAGATTTTTTTCTGCTCCCTCTATTATTGTCTTATTTGTTTTTGTTCTCACTTATTAAGATATTTACTTTGACAATCTTCTAAATTGCTAGTTGCTGTTGGATTTGAAAGAAGCTTAAAGTTATTCACTTGTACTTTTTTTTTCACAAACATCATAGAACCTTCTGCCAAGTCTGTTTTTATCTGTTGTCTCCTTAAAATGATGGTTATTAACACTCAATTAATGTTAATACGTTATTTTAGGCACTGGAAAAGAGTCAGTGCAACAATGTGCATATTTGTGTTTTTAAACTGATTTAAAATAGTAAGGATAGCCCTAGATGACAAGTGCCCCTTCGTGTAGCTGCCTGCTCGGGAGGCTCAGTTTGTGCTATGCTTCACTTGCAAGTGTTAAAACGTGCTGGAATGGCTGGTGTTCTCACCTTCTATTTTCTCTTGCCTTTCGTTGGAATTGTCTAAGGTGGCACACTGTTGCTGGCAGTTTTTTTTTTTTCAGCATTCTCTCATTTTCTATTTATGTTCAGACGGTGCACCAGCTCACAACAATTTTCAAACGTATAAATGCTTGATGAATGACGGGGCACAATGACTAAGGGTTTGTAGTTGACAGTATTGGCTGAGGCAGTGCTGTTGAAATTATGACGCATTGAAGAGTTTCTCCTTGCTGTCAGATCGCAGTTGTTTTGTTTCTTGTGGTGCCCGTCATGATCCTGTATTGCGGATGGTCGTGGTTTTTGTTGGAAAGCAAGGCACATGAGATTAGTTTATTCCATTTCCGGAGCTTTTTTGGCATCATCTGGACTTGCTTTAAGTGTGTGGTGCTGTTTGTTTTTTGCTATGATTATTATTATTATTATTATTATTATTATTATTATTATTAAGGATATTTTTGTTCTATAGCGAACTTTTCTTTTATATGTGGGCCTAATTGTGGAGCCAGTTGGAATCGTTTATGGGTGCTTTTATGCATTTGTTATGGATGATGAAATAAAAGTAGCACCCCCCCTTCTCTCCTTCTTCTCTCTCATGGAATTTGCTGAGTCCACTGATTTAGGTCAGTGATCATCTAAAAATTAAGCTAAACATTATTACAGAGTAAATTTAGGCAAATCAAGTATTAATTATCACTTCTTACTTGAAGATCATTCAAAGACATTCAGATGTCTTGGATGTACGGTCTTCAAGGCTTGTTGCATGCCTTGGTGCTACTGTTTGTACCTGTAAAATGTCAAAGAAGCTTCTAAGGTTGCCCAAACAGCGTTTAAAAAAAACTTGGAGCACATAAAAGTAACATGTTATTGACATCTCTGGGTTTAGCATTCAATTCTTATTCTTTTTAATAATTTGATTTGCATTTAATTGGCAGGCAAGGCTTCTTTGAAGCATATACGAACATTGCTTGATGTTACATTGGCATTCTTGTTAGATATCTTGCTGATACAAACTTGATGCTTTGCTGAACATCGTAGCTTTAGTCTTCTTGTATGGACACCATGTATCACAAGTTTTCGAGTTCTTATATTTAAGACAGCCAAAAAGCCTTCAAATGTATTCTTTACCGAGTTCGAACAAGTTTCTACTTTTTATGTATTTATATCGGATCATGTCAATGAGAGATGTAACAGGCCTCTGATGTATTCCCAGCTGCGACATAATCTTCTATGTGTTTCGTCAGAGCACATACGTCCCCTGTTCGTGGTGATTACTCAAGCCTCGACCATTTTCATGGAGTGATGGCGAACGTCATAGTATAGAGCATGTACAGTATTTCCCGATCTATAACTCGCACCTTCGTATAAGTCGCAACCCCTACGTTTAGCAGGTTTCAAATGAAAAATGGGCATATAACTCGCACCGAGTTACCGCTACACGCTGTACTTAAGATTTCAGGGCACTGAATTTTCATATTACTCCGCAAATTCTAGCAGAAACAAATTAAATCAACACTTCTTGTGGGTGCAGAAAGGCAACATTCATTACTTTTCCTGATGCACCATCGGAAGGTTGAGCCACTTCAGTCGGCAGCATCACTTTGTCACACTCGTCGTTTCGCCACAGCTTTTACTTTTATTTCAGAGTTAGACGTAGTGTCACTTTGTAGGAATAAAAGACAAGCAGATGTGCCTTTTTCTTATTATCTGCGTCGATATCACGGGTTTAACGGTATCTTAAAAAGACATAGTGGTACGTCTGCTTGTCCATCATGTAGGCTACATATAGGTCAAATCTTGCCACACCGACGCCGCTGCGATACCATAGCTGTGCTGCCTGTACTCGACATCTGTCCCGGTGTTAAAATGTAATATTATTTCTATTAAAATGTTACTGCACCAAATTTCTTACACTCGTGAAAGCAATAAAGGAGATGTGATGCATAAGTCCCACAGTTGTACAAGACTCACCAGGGAAAATTTTGGAAAAAAAGAAACACGACATACGTCGGAAAATACAGTACAAACTGGATACCGCTCTAGGTGTCAATACTTCAAATAACAATCTTTCCAACTTATTGGATGGCTCTGATACACATGCATTTGCTACTTAAAGGCCAACTCCGGCTATTTTTTTTCACCATGTCGGGGTAATGATGCTTTTATGTTCGTGAGACACTCTTGTCACATGCCCGATAGCTGAAATGCTCAGCAAATTGGCAAACAATTTTTAATAAGCAAAAAAGCTCAATACTAAAACCGAAACCCAACTGAATGCACTGCCTACATATGGCATGCTACTTTGAAAGAACCGGAAATGCTGCAAGGCATGCCAGTTTCGCCAGTGCAGAGTACAAATACTGCAAAAGCGGAGAAGTGCAGACACTCAGCTGATAGGTCACATCGCCTAGCTCGAGTAGGTGACAATGGGAGCGGAGGAGCAGGAGCATCCAATGCCTAGCCGGAGCACAACGTCCTCAAGATCTAGGCCCTGGGACTATAGGACTCTATTAGCCATAGTCTTCAGATAGGGAATACCCGCGCCCTGCGTGGCCGGTGACTTCCCGCACGCCGGATGCGTAAATAAATGTTCTTTCTCTCTCTCTCCATGCCGGAAAGCACCAGCACGGAACACCTACTCGAGCTAGGAATGCACAACACCTATGAAAAATTCGCCGCAGCCACGATCATAGCTCAGTGAAAGCGTCTTAACTGTTTTGTGGCGATGAGACTGAACTTCTACTTAATGCTCTGTGAATGGGACTACATGTAGATGCCAATCCCTGCAACATGCACCCTACATACCTTGCAAGACAAAGACGAGCAAGGCGACAACTTTGCTAAGGAAGCAGGACTACCCAGACACATATTTCGCGTATGCAAGTCAATACCCGCTCACGAAAACACCTAGCTCCACTTTTGCGGCAGTGGTGACCAATAGGGAATGCGTGGTCGCAGCTGCATCCTTACGCACCTCATCCATTGCAACGGTCGAAGCCGTGGCTATTGCCCTGGCCCTACAAGCTGCTGAAGTGAATGAACTATTGGCATATATACTCACAGACTCGCAGGACGCATGTCGCCTACACCTGTGGGGAGTTTTGCCGGTCAGCATCATAGGCATCCTGGGATGGATGGCAATGAATGAGTAGATCGCCTGGCTTGAAACATGGCAGGCGGAGCCTCGGAGCACTCTCCCCCAAAGAAAGCCCTTACATTTGGCACACCACGCGAAATTCTAAAATTCGAAAGGTACGGACGACGAACCAATGCTTTAACCCACGGCAAGCTCAATAGGGGCCATGCGAGGGGCTGGTGATGACTGCAGACCAACACATTCTCTAACTTTTAAAGACTACACAAGATGTATGCCGACAGACACGAAAACAAATGCCCTTAGTGTGAAGACACACAACACTTCAACACATCACATGCACAAGTCAGGAGTGTCCACCAGGCGCCGCCTCGCCACTAGTGGGAGGCTCACTCGCAAATTGGTCGTGGGAGGTGCGACTCTCCGACCATCATTTGGGATGCCACATGGCAACCCTCGACCAGGCCCGGCGAGCTGCAGAAGCCAGTGAGGCCCTGTATTTGGGGATCCGCCCATTTGAACCTTTAACATATGTGCATATCAATTAAGGTGTTCTTCTTCTTCTTTGCCCCACCATGTTTGTGACTGCTCGTGCACAAGCTCCTTTGTCAGACAATGTCAAACAATAAGAGCTACAATTCAAATGCATCTGGAGATCAACAAGCATAACCGTTGCGTTTTGATGAAACAGAACAGATTTTCGTATTTGCTTGCCTGGTTGCGGATAACACCGCCAGATGGCACTACTTGTCCAGGCCGTCTGGCATTTGTGGCTGTGGTGATTGGCTAGAACGGTTACGCGCAGAAGTTTGTCACCAGACTAAGGCATTTTAATATTATCATGGAAAGAGGGCATAATTTTATGAAATGCTTTACGACAATGATATGATCGGTTATCAGCCAAGTACGTAGATCATCCACGATGCGCAACTTACCGTATACAGATAGACGTGGTCACAGTGGACCGGGTATTCGTTACGGAAAATTTTTCAGTGCATTAAAGTTCATAAATATGCACTCTTAAGCAGGCACAATATTGCCGTACCCTACTTGTGGTGAGCCAGCAGTGTTCGATAGAATACTCTACTATCGAGACGAAGTGTGTTCATTAGCTGCGAGTGTTTAGTGGCTATTATGGTGAATATACGGTGAATAACATGCGGCCCACACTCCACACAATACCACTTGCCACCCATCACATGCCAACCCACACAGCAAAGGAAATCGCACACTCAACCAAGGAAGCGCCGGCCCGACACACACGATTCTTAGCAGACAAGCTGATGCTGCAGTGGAACCTCAATTCAGTCACTTCCGTTGCTTTGCGAAATTCAACCTCACACACACAATGTTGCCAATAATTCAGCCAAGTGAGGTGAGCATTTGGAGACAATTTATAAAATTCATTTGAAAAGAATGTGAAACTCTCAAGCATATAATTTAGCATGAATGGTGCGAACGTGCGAATTAATGTACCCAGTAAATTTCATCGAGAATCATTGACCTCGAAAAATCGCTGGAGTTGGCCTTTAACACTGATCATAGGGCTCCAGGAGGCTTCCTTTACAAGTTCTTATTTATAGATTTGTATTGCATTTGAAAAAAAAAGGGGAGGGGTTCGTAAGTGAGAATTATGCCCACTTGGGACATTCTTTTGGAAAAAAAAATGTGGCAGCATTTACGATTTTGTTAGAACTTGTAGTGTATGTATAGCCATTTTAAGAAACTGGGTTTTGACTGTTGGTGGCATCTCGGACACGATGGAGCTGCTTTGCTTTCAGTCAGGTGTGATAATCCTCTGAACGTGGCTTTCAGATGCGCAGTGTTATGCTAGGATCGTACGACGAACTGATGGTTGCTGAGAAATTTGTGAGTACTACTACTACATGCTGTATTCCTGCACAGCAGATCATGCTGGAATGCCAAGGCCCGCCCCATGAAAAATATCAGCCTTTCGGAGGGCCCCTTTTTCTTCTTCTTCTTCCTTCTGTCACAAGATTATTTTCACACCACTTTCTGGCACTCATTGTACACTTGTGAGGCAGGCAGGTTTCCACAGTTGGTGCAAGGAGGGATGCAAAGATTGTCGACTCGCATGTGCCAAAACAATGGGAGCAGGAGAAGGGCACACACTGTGTTCGAAGCTTGAATGCTTCACTTTGGCAGGCATGATCAGCTTTTGCAGAGGTTAAGCTACATTACAGAAAAAGCTTGGAGGTGATCAAGTTTACTTTGCAGTCAAATCAAACTTCCAAACATATACAGTGCTTAGGGCCATGGTTGAAAAGCGGATACACGGGCTTAACTACGACTGTGACCTAATGAGAAAGAAGTACAGTGTGGCAAGAAAATGCGAACATAACAAGCTTAACTTGAGGCAATATAATTACTGTGATATTAAAAGCCTTATTGGCGATTCAGGCATGGACAGTTGTTCCCATTAAACCAGTGACATACTTGCTCAAATACTTTTACAAAATAAAATTGCTGAAATAAAACAAACTTATGTTGTTTACGCAGAATTTGTGGCACTTTCAAATAATAAGTAAGAAACTGTTACTTTAATTATGATTAAATATTTTGAGTCATTCGTGATTTCATTTCAGTTATGAATAGGCTGAGATAAAACTGCTGAACCTTTGCAACTGCAGCAGCAGTGTGTTTTGTTGGGCATTCTTTCATGCACGCCACGCAGAAAAAGCACTCGCTGCGACAGCTGTAGCTTTAAAGCACAGCTTATCACCTTCTAAACAATATTTTATACCTGAGAAGACACCAGCATAAACTGTCTACAAGCTAAGCATTCACCCACTTTACTGAGTGTTGTATGTAACATGTGTCCTCGATGTTCACATAGGTTATGGACTCTGCACTAGCGTAGTGCATTTGCCATCACTGTACACAGTATCTTGCATAGTTGCAGTGAAACACTTCAACCTTCGCCAACTGTGGAAATAATGGCTACTCAGTTCAGAGGCCTTGGAGTGTTTCGGCTCCGTGGCTTCATTGGGTGCTGTACTCAACCGACCACTTTCAGTCATCGGCACTGCCGACACACGCTGATTCGTTGAGCCAGCAGAGCCTGTCCTAGTGGCGTGCTGTTTTGAAAACAACATAGTGAAACTGATAGTGCCTTTGAGAGTGATCGGTTGAGGATGTCGCCCCAATTTCATATTTGACAACATTGTTCTGTGCATTACTTGTACATCTGCTCCACCCAATCACTCGCACGCTTGTTTTTGTTCATTCTCCACATCCTGCGACACGCGCAGTCATGGGGCTGTGTTGCTTGCTATCATCTGACTCGACATCTTAGTGCGAAGTTTGCAATTGTGTCTTCGCAGCTTGTTTTCTATGTGATCAAGCTTTAAAATTGCAAGGAACGTGTGGCAGCAGCCTACTCTTTCGTTTTTGATAGTAGTTAAATGTGGATTGTACATCTCTTTTTGACCTGCAAATCAACTTTGGAATAATCTCGAAGCGGGAATAATCTCGGAAGCAGAATGGTTGTATTGTCTGCTGTTTTTGGTACTTATTTGACTGAGACGTCAAGGTTACTAATTGTCAAAGGCTGCCTACTGGCAAATTTGCCGATGGTCTTGGTATGCTCGTCAAACCTTATGCTAGTCTCCAGCCTCCCGCTGGCACGTGTGCAGCTAGTATCTTGAAGTCTGTAGAATATGAGCTCCATCAACACTTGTTTCGAGGGAAAGCGCTATCAGCATTCTGTCCCTGATTAATGTCTCTGAATAAAGTTATCATTATAGCTTTAGTGGGCATTGCAAAACCTGCTTAGGTTGTATACAAAAGTAGAATAATTCAAAAGCTCCCTCTGAAAATTTTCTATATTTGTACAATGTAGGGAAATTGACACACAATGAGGAATTGTCAGTGTTTTATTTCTTGCGCTCTTCTCTGGCACGACAAGCCCCCGTTTCTGGTGAATCTCTTAACTCAGTATCTCATAGGCACAGTTATTATTTTTAATAAACCTAAATTTTCAATTTTTGTAAACATATCTGTGCTAGATACCTTAGATGCATGAAACTGAGCTGCGAGAAAAGGCGCCATTCAAAGAGGCTATCAAGTCCACTCTCAGACAGTGTGGTATGGTAATAGTGATCAGGTAGCAGATCAGGTAGTAGCTGCAATTCAAAGAGAGATGAAAACATCCCCGATAATGTAGCTCATTCATACTCTAAGTTTTTTTTGCATCTTTTCTAAAATTATTAATTGGACACAGTTTAAGGCTCTCAATAGATTGTAAATCAACAAAGACTGCTGCATATATCCATTATATTTTGGAAAAATATCCGAGTGATGCGCTGACAAGGGAATCGCTGCATGCATTCTCTAAATAGAAAAGCTGCTCAAAATCATTGCGAAAAATAAGCCAGCAGTCTTATTGAAGATTCAGATATTCCTGCCATGTA
This sequence comes from Rhipicephalus microplus, assembly GCF_043290135.1. Classification (NCBI taxonomy): domain Eukaryota; kingdom Metazoa; phylum Arthropoda; class Arachnida; order Ixodida; family Ixodidae; genus Rhipicephalus; species Rhipicephalus microplus. The sequence continues at coordinate 40,818,759 of NC_134705.1, read as the reverse complement.
TATTTTCACTGTATTTGATACTGAATCTGCATTCAAATCGAGTTCCGAGTTGAAGCTACCGAGTCTTTACTACCATCTGTGGATAAATATGTGATGGGTCATAAAAGCCAATGGCAGTTGTTCAGAATAACCCATGTCGTGATGGTCACACCCATCTGAGCCAAAGATTTCTCCTACCTCATACAGCAGGCACCTTTTTAATAACCCTTGTGCACAGTACTGCTTGCATCTCATTACTTTCACTGCTATGTTGACACCTTCTGTGTCGCCTCGCATTTTTTTCCTGCAACCCGGCTTCTGGAATGGCACGCGATTTGGCTGAGCCTTGATATGTGCGTTGGCTGATAAATTGCGCATGTTCTCACTACATTTCCCACATTATTTGCTCACTTACTTGGTCCAGGGACAATCCCTGACATTGCAGCAAGTGTGCATTGCATCTTCGGTTATAATGTCAGTGTTACTTGCCTGTTCTTGATAACCTGTTAGCAAATGAAATGGTGCAGGGTAAATGTGAGAGTAATTAAGTGTAACAGGTCGTATTTGACCATTGTCAAGCTGGGCAACTTGGGTAAATGTAGCAAAATTTTAACTTCTTGCAAGCTATGCAGAAGTGTGATTTTTTTTAAATTGATAGAAAGTTGAACTAGTTGGTCAAGATTCAGTTGTGAAATAAGGCAGGGCATGCCAAGAGAAACACAAGAGAAGAGCACCAGGCAACACAAGCGCCAGAAATTGTGTTGTCTCGTTTTCGTCTTTGTTGCCGAGAGCCTACAAGCTTTAACTTCTTTTCCGATTCCTTTGTGTGCTCTGTTTTTCTGCTTTCTAAAAAATTGACTCATTATGCATTTTTTAAATGTATAGGAAATTATTTTTTAGTCTGTGAAAAGAATTCGAGCCTGAAACATTCGAGCCTGAAACAGGCTCGAATGTTATCTTACCAGGCTGAACGTTTATAACCTCGTAGAATTCTGGTTCGAGCTAGTTGGTACCACTTATTATCTTAGGATACTTTTGGTGGAAATTAACATAAAAGAACAGTTCATAAGCTATTTGTCAACTTTTAAGGATTTCAGTAGCTACATTTTTAAGCTTTTTGTGGTGTATACATCGATGTTGCCCTCTTCCCTCTTATATGAAAAAGCTTGACATTTTCACTTTTCGTTTTGTAATTGCGTGTTAGAACACGCTGCCAACGCTCCATTTCATTTTCTAGAAACTTTCATTGAGGGCATTATCAGTCGACTGCTTGACCACAGTGTGTTGCTCTGTATTTCAGGCTTTTACAATGTGCCTGCATCATGTAGCTTAATTTTGGCGCCATGTAAACCAGTAGCGACAGCTGCGCTATATCAGAAGGCCTTTCATTTCATTTGGACAAGCTGCATCTACAGAATGGTCAAATTAAAGGGGAGATGTCTGTGGGCTTGTCTGTCACTATTTCAGTTCGCTGGGATGTTTCGCATCTGAAAGTAGAATGCAGGCCTTACTGCGGGATCTTTGAATTACCTTTCAGCATGTATTTACCAAACTTGCCTCTCATCTGTAAGTTTGCTTATCTTCTGCGCTTATCCCTTACTGCCTGCTTGTTTAAAATCCTATGATTTGTTGTAGTTCATGTAGTTCAGTTTCATGGCAACAAGTGCGTTTGGGCAGATGAAGAGAACAAACAGGAGGCAACGGTATCATGGAGCAGAAGAGGCTGCAGCACAAAAAGTTACTTCTACCGGGACAGTGCACAGGCTGTTTTTGTGGGCAGTTGTCACGTTTACACAATGCATTGAGATGGTTGCACGTTTAGTAGCTTATGTAAACCGTTTTATGCAGTGGATCCCACCATTACCTTTCTATGCAGAAAATTAATCTTGTAGAAGGGCATTATAGGTTATGTTATGGCGTGCATTAAGAAAAACAAATTCTGTAAAGATAACAGTTTTGGGAGATGCAGGAGATGTCAACCTATCTCCCCTTAAAGGGACACTAAAGGCAAAGATTAAGTCGTCGTTGATTGCTATTCCAGAAACCTCGTAGTGCTAGTTTTTGGCCAAGAAAGTGCTCATTTTGAAATAAGGACATGTTTTAGTGGTCTGCATCGTGTTAGCACACTTAAATTTATCCACCTCAAGTGGAACCTTTCACGTCACTGTTGCTGTGCACGTCGCCCAGCTCTACTGCGTGGCAGCAACAACGGCCATTGAAAAATTTCCTGCCATAGCCTCCAACATGGCAGGCGTGCTTGGTTAGACTGGGCCCGGCTAGATGGCATGACCTGTCGAGTTTAAGCAGGCAAAAGTTGAACTTTTTTACCCCTCGTACCATTCCCAAAATAACATCCGGTGGTTCTTTTTTCTATGAATGAAACAGAAACAATCAAGCACATCAGAAACAATCAAGCAGCATTTTATTCTATCTCTTAATGCACGAAAGGTTTTTTATTTAGTGGAGCTAGTTCGATTACTAGAGATTAGTTGTAGGCGGTAAGTATGGCGTCACCGGGATCGCCTTGCTAATGTTCTACTCATGGCACATGTGTCCTCATGCATTTACATTAATTTCTCTGCAAGTAGAACACTGCTGTTCATAATATTGTTGTTTAGACGTTGTCATACATTGAACTTTCACTCTGACCTAAATTGTTATTTGACTTTAGTGTCTCTTTAAATTCATGAAGCTGGGTGTGCGTAGTTCAATGAGTTTTGAAGTTAGACAAGTTGGTATTGATAATCGTATGTTTACTTGAAGTAGTAAACTTTGATGATAAGAAAAAAGACAAGAAACAGACGACACTCGCGTTTATAGTTTGTGTGTGTAATCTTCTGCAGTATCTCTGCGAATAGCCCTTTTGCTTTGGTTAACCTTATGGGCCTGTTAGTGTAGCTACAGTGTAGCTAAGCCTCTAAAGATTGCCCCTGTTGCCATCTTGTACTGCATAGCTCCCAGACTTGTTAACAAAACTGCAAGTGCAATAGCTATCTCTACAAGTGTGCCTCTGGAAGTGAAGCCAGTCTTTTGTATCAGTGTCATAGCTTTTACAGTTTTCAGGGAAACACATTGTTAGAGGTGGAAGTGCTGGGTCAGTAGTGCTATTCCGTGTCAATCCGACTTGCTGCGCATAAACGACAATTTTCACGTACAATTTCAAATTTTGCCCCTACTCCCCCTGCGTCTTTTCATGCTCGTTTAAGGTGGGCAGCCTGTTTCTTTTCAAACTGTGCATTCGACGGAAGGTCTGACAAGCCGCGGGTTGTTATCGCACACACCCTCCAAGCGAGGAAGGTGGGCCGACCCATTTGATTTCTGCTTGAGCAGAGTTCATCACCGCCACTTGCTCGCTTTTAGCTGTGCATCGAACATAAAATGCGTGGGGGACTATAATGTTTTCATTCGTCTTAGGTCTAGTTAACCGAAGCTGCACATACCTGCCAAGTCTTCTGGAATTTTCGGAAAAGTCCCTGATTTTTACCATTTCTTACATTTGTACTGTTAGCTGGGAAATCTGAAAATGTAAATTTCTGCGTGATCTAGCCGCATTAACAAAAATCCAACCCAATCTTATTCATGCTTTTTTGTAAAACTATCTGACTATCTAATTATAGTTTAAACGAATGCACTGACATTGACGTAAACATACAGCAGAATCTTGGTGATACGAATTCTCGAAATTCCGCTGTCTAATTCCACTGTTTATAATGAGCTGAAATTGGGTTGTTACGAGCACTTTAGCACGTTGCGCTGGGTGATAAGAACTTTGGTGCCAAGCCATCAAACAATGGCCGATAGCAACGGGCTAGAAGCTTCGAAGGAACTCACGCAACAGACGAAAGTATGATCATACATTCATGTATGGTGACGACGAAACTGACAGAACTCCAAAGTGCACGCGCGTCCATCGCTGGGCCATACAGTCAAAACGATGCTTCTTTCCACAAACTGTCCTCAAAACCATGATAAACGCAATCATAGACAGCAACAAGCGAATTATTTTTGAAGGCACTTGTGTGGCCAACGCACGCAGCTTAAAATTGGAACTACCATTTGCTGCAACCGCCCGAACAACAATGTGGCCGTTACTACATGATTATAGATAACCACTACAAGTTCCAAATGTGCAAGACCTAGAATATACTTCTATGCACTGTACAAAAAATATGTTACTAATGCTGCGGTAGATCAAGGCGATAAAAAAGCATGAAGCATTTTAGTGTTTGTGTCGGCCTATTCTTATTACTATACAGTGGAGTGAACTTCAGCAATTTTCAGTTTGCCTTACATGAAGCTTTCATGCACACGTTTGCAGCAGCCAGCTACGTCATACTCTAATGATGGGTTTGTGTGTGTCTCAGATAAAGGCGCACCAGTTCTTTTCATCTAAAGAAATGTTCTGTGCTTGGAAACTGATTTTGTTACTTTCTTTTCTATACAAACTTTCAAGTGACAAGAATACTTTGGATACTGCTAGAAGTTTGTACATATCACCGAGATTCTATTAAGGACTTTTTCAATGGATCCCCTCCTTTCTGGACTGTTGCATGGGAGCTCAAAAGCCGGCGTCTTATCATCAGCAATGCATTTTTGTGGGGGTCACGTATCTTAGCAACAGCCCAGTGCGGTGTCCAGGGAGCTTTCAGTAAAAAGGTCTATAGTTTGTACACCCCACTTGTGTTGTTTATAAGGGAATATAAGACTGCAACACCAACAATTATAATGTTTTCTTTTTCTGGTAAAAAAAAAGAGGGGAAGGCGAGGCATGGCCCCCTTCTCATTGCGAAAATGTTCCCAGTTTAGAATCTTTGAACTTGGCAGGTATGGAGCATCGCTTATGTTTTGTTTTCTTAAGTTACAGAGCTTCAGCTTCAGCTTTGGTGTTGCAATGTTAGTGTGAGTGTGTATATATATATATATATATATATATATATATATATATCAGACCATGATGAAGATCGGTCTCCGATCGAAACGTCACCAATAAACAGTTCTTTAGAGGCGTATACTTATTTTCACTATATATATATATATATATATATATATATATATATATATATATTTTAGCCACATCATTCTTGCTCCCTGAGCTGCTCCAAAGGACTGAAGCTTGCTTCCACCCCTGCAGTGTCGTTCAGACAACAGTCTCTTTCGCTTGATGCCTAGAATTGTTGACAATACTGTAGTCAAGAAGACAAATACTAGTGGCCATCATCACTGGGCCCAGGCACACGGTGCGTTCTCAAATCTGTGCCTTGTTCTGGTGCATGGCACTAGGCACTGGGGAAAGAGGTTTACAGTTTGCAACACTTTCATTTGACTTAGAACAGCTTTCGAAGTAGGTTCTTCTTTCCTGCACACTGAACTGCATCGAAAATATGCAGGGCTCATTATCGCTGGTTTGCTTGAGCAGACATTTCCTATGTGTGTGGACTTAGCTCAGGCAATCGGGCAACATTTATACATGATATATTTTTTTATTTTGTTTATCTATGGTTTACTCAGTTAGGTCAGTCACCAAACATAGTGAAATTCATTACTGCTTAATGCTTCACTCAAGCTTATGCAGCTTTTCAAATACCGTAGGAAACACCTAATCCGATATGCAGATGGCTGCAGGGGGTGGTAGAGTTTTCATTCATTTGCCGTGACGATATGCTCCCGCTCCATGCTGATATATATTTTGTAACACTTTCCAGGGCTTACAAGTTTCTTTTGTCTTCTTGGCGTAAGCTAGCATTCCTCATTCCAAGAGCTTGTATGATGTAGTTTCATAACTATCTGGTTAGACACATTATCTGCGTAAATGGAACTTGCTGAAGTGAAATTGCTGTCTTAGTGATGAAAGTTCTGCTTTGAATTAGGTTGTTTATGATTCACTGTCGCAGCCATATGCCCATATCACTTTGTGAATAATACACTGGTTAAATTGAATGTATTCTGTTAGTCACATGAGGTTTCATTAGTGAGATTCTATTATATATCACATAGCTTATAATTGAAATGATGTAATAATGTGTAGTTTTTGGGGTACATGGAGCATTTTCATATATAATACTTCAAAAGTGAAACAATGTGCCACACTGAATCGCCCGTATTCGAATGGTGGTAAAGAGAATATTAACTAATGGGGTTGCTTGGCACTGGATGAAGAGGTAGAGTATTAAAAGCGGGAGTCGCAATTTGAAAGTACATTATGTGAGCACAGCTGGTACAACATGGATCTGATACTATTTTTTCAATTTAAAGTGTTAAACCAAATTTGCATTGCAAGGCGTAAATGTTGTAGGCTCGTGTGCTCAGATTTGGGTGCTCGTTAAAGAACACCAGGTGGTCGAAATTTCTGGAGCCCTCTACTATATACGGTGTCTCTCATAATCATATGGCAGTTTTGGGACGTTAGACCCCACATATCAATCAGTCAATCAATCAGATTTGCATTTCTTAACGGAACAAGCTTGTGTGAATAAAACTGGCATGCTGCTTCCTTGTTTTTGGGGCTGCATTCAGTGTGACATCAGTTAGTGATGCTTCAGACTGCACTTCAACATTCGTTTTATTTCAAGCCCAGTTGCTGCAAATAATAGCACTACCATTATTATGCAGCTATAATTAAAGCTGTTCTTTACTTTAGTTACCTAATACATTTATAGGAAAAGCGTGAGCATGTGACTAATATTCCCAAAAGATGGGTAGTTCTTTAAAGGTGTAATTTGCTACAAAAATGAACTCGTGTAATATGAACATATAATTGTAGGGTTCAGCATCTGTTCAGTTTACCTATTCTTGTTGATTTGAAGCCATGTTGCATGATGCTGGCAACCTATCTTGAAAGTGTGGTGAGCCTTGTCTGATGCATATCGTCAGACAAATGTTTTTCCAGTTTTTCTTTGTAAACAAGCAGTGAAATTTTTTGCGTTTATTAAATTGTGACGTTTTTCAAGGTATGGACAAAATGTTGCATTTTTTCCACACACATCATAACTAGACTTGATAAGCATGTGTTGTGGGGCTAGTTGATATGGCTTATTATTAAAACCTGAACTGAAGTTGGGACGGGATACTGCATTCACCCTGTATGCAACTTTCATGGTGTCCCAGCCCAACTGGGAAAGTTTAACATTATAATTGGCATTGACACAGTCATGTGAGCTTTAGGCAATCACATAAAAAGACTGGGAACGTGTTCCTCACTAGGCAGTTATCCCTTTTGCGATAAACATTAGTTAGAGACATGGGATCTTTCATACATGTGGTATGTTCTGCAGCCTCGACACTAAACATGACATTTTACTGTGACGATTTGGCAACGCAGCAGTTGAATGTCTTTTAGCACACTCTTACACGTTCGCATTGACTTGAAAACCTGCGAGTGGTCATTTTGTACGAACACGCACATCATGGTGGGCAGTACAGCATGGTTGCCTAACCCCCTTCGCTTCGCAAGGAAAGGCAATCGATTGCTGCAGTGGATGCTAAGTGACTCATTATTGCCGCTTTGCTTCCATTGGTGCACCCCATCCTTAGTTGGCTTTCCTCGCGAATTCAAATTCAGATTGCCCTTTTAACACCTTTCCCCCTCCCCTTCTGTCTCTCCCTCTTCTGTCGCTTTCTTCTCTGACCGTGCTTTCTGTCGTGCCCCCCCCTTTCGCTCCTCTTCATTTCTCTGTCCTTCTATCTCTCGGTCTGTCCCCCCTTTTTCTTTTGTTTTTATTCTCTCCCACCGTCCGCGCACCTCTCACCACCACCACCTTCCCCCTGGGACGTTGTGATTTGGCCTTGGCGGGGGTCTCAGAACGGCCGATTGAAGCGGAGCAGCTCGCTGGGCAAGCTGCGGGCTTCCATCCGCCGCGGCAGTGCAAAGCTGGTGCAGAGGCTCAGGGGCAGCGACTTTGCCCACGAAGATGATCTCGCCGCTCGGTAAGTGCCGGCAGGCGGCCCAGTCAGCAGTCCTGGCTTCTTCTTGTCGGCTCTTCGCTTGTCTCCTGCTTGTACCCTGTCCTTCTTGATTCTTTTCTGAAGGCTGTCCCAGAAAAAGTGTAAGAGTGCAAATAGTCTCGTTTGAACAGTGGCAGCGGCCTGACTAGCGGTACATTCGGCTGGTTATTTCCATAACCAGAGTGGCTTTCGGGCACTCTGGTGATACACTGAAACGTTCTATCGTAGCACCATGCTCTCACTAGGAGCATTCAGAAGTCTCAGCTCTGACCCTAGAACATGACCTAATATCATTTGTGTGACTCCTTCTACGTGCAACGTCATATTACAACTTGAATATGATTTTGTCAGTGCATTTGCATCTTGTGTGTATGCAGCAGAAGTTGCACTGATAATTTGCCTCTTGCTCTGGAAAGTGGCTGCATGTTTGACTTTTTGTCAAGCTGAGACTGAGACACTGCTGTAGTCGGGGTCAGAGCATGGTAGTGACCAGCCAAGTGTACCTTGAGAAAAGAATGTGTCATTTGTATCTCATATGGGACTACTCTGTGTTGAGGACGTGGTGTGGAGTATCGGGAACTTTTATGGCCTTGGAGTAAAGCCAGTTCTTTATGCCATTCATTCATGCACCTCCTTTTGTTACAGTTGGGGCAGCTGTCTCATTGTTTCATACAAGTATTGATGCGATTTGCAGTCCATAAGAGTAGTGTCTAGCTTTAGGACCTTCTAGCCAAATATGTAGGAACGGGGAGCCATGTTTTGTTGCATCTAAACAATTTAGTGCTCGTAAAAAAATTGTGATATTCAGATCCCAATATTTTGAAGTCTGTAACTCAGTAACAAATAATGATACCAGAAGTATGTGAATTGTTCCTTCAGGGCACACATCTAACACGGACAAAAAGTACGCCTTTACAGCACTTAAAAAAAAAATTTGTGAGCACTACTTTTGCAGAACTTCTTGTTGTAAACTCAACATTCTGGATGAACTCTGCTGCTTGAAGAACCTTTCGAGGCTCATATTTAAAAAAAAAGCGTTTCGAAAGCATTCACTTTGGCCCAGTGGTCACATAATCATTGGGCTGCAAAAAGCTTACAGTGCTTGCATTTATAATAAGGCAGATGTTCAGGGGAGAACTGAAGCGTGAAGAGATTAGGAACACTGATGTTCAAAGATATGTCATGCTTTGCATTTATAGTGTAACTTGTACATATACTAAGATCGTGGATACATTGAAATATCTTTAAATCGGAAGGCATTCAAGCTATCCTGTGAAAATTGCCACCGTTTTCTGTCTTCTCAGTGTTTTTGTCTTGCCCGTTGTGCCGCCAGCGTGTTACTTTCTGGTGAATGGTGGGTGCACGTGGCGACTGCATTTTATCTTCTAACACAATCCCCTCTGTTTCTTTCCAAGTCGTATTTTTGTCCACTTTTCAAATCCATTCTCTTGTGGCACAACAGTCTGTCAATTTGGGCATTAACCATTTTTCTCTGGACTGACACGTATATAAACAGGTTGTAAAAGATAAAAAAATGGACAGCGCTGTTACAGTGTGGTTGCTCATGGCATAGCCTCGATTTAGTATTGGAAAATTTTGAAGGGTATCTGTTGTATGCTGAATCTCGCCAAGCAATTACAAGTGTGACACAGTTTTTCTTTCACATTAAAAAATATTCTAGGGGGAAAAGAGTTTTGGTTTGCCTTAGATCACCTGCTTGCATACTGAACTGCAAGGTCAGCGCAGATAAGAGGTGCCAAATAAGGTCGATCATAATGTAAAATTTGTCAAGTGTTTTTGCACGGGCAGTTGCAAGTCAAGAATGCATACATGATCGGCTATATGGGATCAGTGTACAGTTAATGTTACAATTGTGCATTGTAATTTGAGTGGTTTGAAGGCAAATGAGTTGTGAGGGATAGGTGGTGTTCACATTCAAACGACCTCATCACCAAATTGTTTTCACACTCCAGCAACTCAGTAACTGTGACGTTCCACTGTTAAGCACAAATTTCAGGCCTGACTTTGTGCTAGAGCACTGAGTGTGTCATGTGCTAGAGCACTGAGTGTGTCATGTTAAGAGAAATACATGCATCTCCCCCTCCTATCAATTGAAGTGGCACCCTCTACTATGATTTATTTCAGACTGAGTCCTCTGTGACTGATTTAATCTAATAAATCAGTCTAAGTTTTCAAAGCTATCCATTCCTAGCATGTCAAGATGTGCACTGTTGTTGTCCTGATGTGTCTCTAGAAACACGTGTTCAGCTCTCACAAATGTGACACTGATACAACCAAGTGGACAGAGAGCTGCCAATTTCACTTTTGGGCTACAAGGTTTTCACTGCTACAGTGTTTGACCGAGGCGAACATAGGTACAGTCACCCAATAAATGTGTAGACTGTAGGGTTTTGCAACCACATAACATAAGCGCTGTGGTAGCTTGGCAGCTGCGACCTTGGGCTGCTAAGCCAAGTATGCAGGTTTGGTTTCTGGCTGAGGCAACCTTATTTTGATAAATACAATATGTAGAAACACTAAGGTGCTCATGTTTAGATGCAAGTTTAATATCCCCAGGTAGTCAGAAGGCCTCCCAATATGATGTGCTTCACAATCCTATGGCCTCAATGTACAGTATGTATGACCCAAAATTCTCATTTGAATGCACAGTGTAGTGCTAAAATTTTTTTTGCCAACAAACACAAACAACATCTCATGCAAACTGGCTGCAGTCACAGATGCTAAAAAAAAATTAACATCACCTAGAATCTTGTGGCCTGTAAACTTTTGGGATTCACTGTGCACTGGCAAAAAGGAGAAAAAAAGGATCATAACTTGAAGCCATCATTGGCTATTGCATGTTTAATACATTTAGCATTGTGTTGACTTGTCGTTGGCTCTGCATGAATAAATGTTTGGGCATAAATTTGTTTAACCATTTGGTTTAGGAGTGCTTTGGTTTGGGCAAGTTGGCGCGACATCTGCAAAGTTGAACAGCACGAAGGGCGAGGCTGCAAGAAACGTGAACACGCAGGGCTTGCTTGTTCGTGTTTCTTGCATGCCTAACTTTCGCGCTGTTTGACATTGCAGATATACAAGAATGATATTGAGGGTGAAGCCTTGAACCTGGCCGGTGCGTTGTTTTGTTCATTACGATAGCCTTAGTCCATGATAGGGCTTCAAGCACAAGACTGACCTTAATTTTGTCAATTTAACTTCATGAAGCAGCACTTGATTGTGAAATCGGGAAAGTCCTCACGAGGTTAATTAGCGGTACAATATGTTAACCTGGCAGCGTGTACACCATTTGTAATATCCAGTATCGTTATGTTACAATGCTAAAATTTCTTACAGTGGTATTCATAATTCTTATGGTGTACTGTGTTGCCATGTTCCATTTCTCAAGTTTTGTTATCGCCCCAAAACACTACACAATTCTCAGCACAAAACACGCGTGCAGTTTTCGAGAAGCTTCCGCACTTTAGTAGATCATTTCGATAAGATCACACCCACTCTGCGAACTGTACAGATTATTCTGGAACCTATGCCACCGCCAGCGATAACGCTAGAACATTCGATGGCAAGAGTATAAATGCCGACGCACTTTGCCATTTGTCAGTGGTTGATCGACGGACGACGCTCCGTTCGCCGCTATCAGTCCAAGACTGCTACTGTAATCGGACTTTCCGTTTACTGGGCACAGGTTCGCCCAAATAAACAGTTAAATTCCAACGCGAAGTCTCCTGTCTTGGCCACCTCACGACCCCGTGACATCTGGTGGAGGTGCTGCTTCGTTCATGTACCGGACGCCCCCGTCATGCCGTGAACCCAGCCCACGTCGCGGAGAAGACACCGACGCCAACCAAGAGCAGCGAACAAGCCGCTGACAGCAAGGTCTCCCACCGGAGTACGGGCTTCTACAAGACAAGGCGCGGAAGACCAAGGCCATGACCTCGACTGCAGTGACAATGACAACCGGAGTGTCCCAGCCCGCGATCGTCATTCATCAACCCAGGGAACCAACCATCAACGTTCCATAAGTCATCGTTTGAAGACCCGGAAACCTGGCTAGAAACATACGACCGTGTGGCCGCCCTCAACCACTGGGACAACGAAGAAAAGCTCCGTCGTGTGTACTTCTACCTGGAAGGCGCTGCAAGGACCTGGCTAGAGAATCGGGAGTCCACGCTCCGAACGTGGGATGTCTTCTGCGGCGCATTTCTGCAAACGTTCGCGAGCGTTGCTCGCAAAGAGAGGGCCGCTGCTCTGCTAGAGACCGGGGTTCAGCTACCAAATGAAAAAGTTGGAATTTTCACAGAGGAGATGACCCGCCTATTCCGTCACACTGACCCAGACATGCCTGAGGAGAAGAAAGTTCGTTTCTTCATGCGAGGGGTCAAACAGGAGCTTTTCGCGGGACTAATGAGGAATCCATCGAACACCGTCCAAAAATTTGTATCCGAGGCGACCGCCATCGAAAAAACCCTGGACATGCGCACCAGACAGTATAATCGTCGCCTGACTCCAGAATGCGCTGCTGCTCAAGCCAGTGACTCCGAAGACCTGCGTGAAACAATCCGAGCGATCGTGCGGGAAGAGCTGTGCAAACTGTTGCCTTCGGCGCAGCCTCAAGTCGATTCGATCGCCGACATTGTGCGAGAAGAAGTTCGGCAATCGCTTCGAATTCCCCAAACACCGCTGCCCGAGCCAGAAACTATGAGCTACGCCGCTGCAGTGCGCCACAACGCTCTTGCCCGTCCACGCCAAAACGCCGCCTCGTCGCACTTCCGTCGCCAGACGCCACCGCCGCCACCACCCCCACCGACGTCCTACCGTTCCCCAGCGGGCCAGCGCAGTGCACCGAGGAAAACGGACGTTTGGCGGGCACCTGACAACCGCCCGCTCTGCTACCACTGCGGCGAGGCCGAGCACACATACTGCCGTTGCCAGTACGGACAAATGGGACTGTGTGCCTTCGCCGTCAATGCACCGCGTCCGCAGCCAGGAGATCGGTCACGTGACATCGCCGACTACCTGACAGGAACTCAATGGACACCACGAACTCCTTCCCCTTCGCCGTCGCCCAGCCGCCGCATGTCACCGCACCCTCGGCAGTACTCTAGCCCAACGCGGGGCCGGTCTCCTAGCCCGTATCAGGGAAACTAAGGGGAGCAACCGATGGAGGTGCGGTTGCTGTGCGACGAACTACCGAAGATCCTCCTCCTCCGACGACGCCGCGACGGAGCTTTCCGCACACAACGCCAACCAGGCAAAGCCCTGACGGCAAAAGCTAACTTACTGAAGGTGGCCGGATGACGCAACATGGAAGCAGCAGAACGAGCCGGCGCAGCCGTGACCCGACGCCACGCCCTAACTGTAATGCAAGACGGCGAACTAGCGACCTCGAGGTTCTTATCGAGGGCCACAGTGTGACCGCTCTCGTCGATACTGGAGCCGACTATTCCGTCATCAGTGGGTCGTTCGCCGCAAAGTCAAAGAAAGTTAGGACAGCTTGGGAAGGCCCTGAAATCCGCACAGCCGGAGGTCATCTCGTAATGCCTGCAGGAATCTGCACAGCGAGAGTCACCATTAACGGCCGTATTTATCCTACAGACTTCATAGTCCTACAGCGTTGCTCGAGAGATGTCATCCTTGGTATGAACTTCTTATGCCTTCATGGTGCTGTCATCAACTTAAGAACAAAGTCGATAACGTTATCCACGGAAGAAGCACTATCGTTGCGCACGCCGTCAGGAAACCATGCCTTGAATGTGCTGGAAGAACAAGTCACCATTCCACCTCGCTCCAGCGTCATTATTTCAGTCGGGGCTCCTAAATCACCTGACCTGGAAGGCGTCGTTGAAGGCAGTCAGCATCTGTTGGTCACCCGAAATATTTGCGTCGCTAGAGGAATTGCAGAGCTGCGGGGAGGCAAAGCAACGGTTATGCTCACGAATTTCAGCAATGAGTACAAACATGTGAACGAAGGAACAACGGTCGCATACAACGAAGAAATTGTGGACGCCACTAGTGCTTTCGCCCTCGCCGATTCTGCGGAACCTGCTCAGAGGAACCTAGCCCCTCCCACAGCTTTCGACGTCAATCCCAGACTTCCGAACCATAAGCAAGAACAGCTTAAGGCCCTGCTCCTGCAATACGAAGATTGCTTTTCATCGTCATCAAAAATTCGGCAGACCCCAATCACGAAACATCGCATCATAACCGGAGAAAATACCAGACCACTCCGTCAGAGTCCGTACAGGGTTTCGACACGAAAACGTGAGGCCATAAAGAGACAAGTTGATGAAATTCTGCGGGATGACATCATCCAGCTGTCCAAGAGTCCATGGGCGTTCCCCGTGGTGTTAGTGAAGAAAAAGGATGGGACCCTACATTTCTGCGTCGATTATCGTCGCCTGAACAAAATCACAAGAAAGGACGTGTATCCTCTCCCACGAATAGACGACGCACTTGATCGGCTCCATAACGCCAAGTACTTTTCGTCAATGGACCTCAAGACTGGCTATTGGCAAATCGAAGTCGACGAAAGAGACCGAGAGAAGACGGCATTTATAACACCGGACGGCCTCTTCGAGTTTAAGGTGATGCCCTTCGGCCTTTGCTCAGCGCCTGCAACTTTTCAACGCGTTATGGGTACAGTACTGCCAGGATTGAAGTGGCAGACTTGCCTTGTGTACTTGAACGACGTCGTAGTGTTTTCCTCGAGTTTTGACGAGCATCTTCGGTGCCTTGAAGCTGTACTTCAAGCCATCAAGATGTCCGGACTCACACTGAATCCAGAAAAGTACAGATTTGCGTACGAAGAGCTCTTGTTTCTGGGGCACGTGATTACCAATTCTGCAGTCCATCCCGGTCCACGGAAAACAGCCGCCATCGCCGACTTCCCGCCGCCCACTGACAAGAAGGTGGTGCGCCGATTTCTGGGCCTGTGCGCCTATTATAGGGGGTTCGTGAAAAACTTCGCCCGCATCGCCGATCCACTCACTAACCTTACCAAGGCCGACGTGGACTTCAATTGGGAAACGCCGCAGGAACACGCTTTCCAGGAGCTTAAGCATCGCCTCCAGACGCCTCCGTTACTTGCTCATTTCGACGAATACGCCGAGACAGAAATACACACTGACGCAAGCAGCGTAGGTCTTGGCGCCGTTCTTGTGCAGAGGGCTGACGGACTTGAAAGGGTTATTAGTTACGCCAGCCGATCGCTATCCAAAGCAGAAGCCGATTATTCCACAACCTAAAAGGAGTGCCTCGCCATCATCTGGGCTACGTCAAAATTTCGCCCCTACCTCTACGGCAGGCCCTTCAAAGTTGTGAGCGACCACCACGCCTTGTGTTGGCTAGCCACCTTGAAGGACCCTTCAGGTCGCCTCGCACGATGGAGCCTGAGACTTCAAGAATATGACATTACCGTCGTTTACAAGTCCGGCAAATAACACTCCGACGCCGACCGTCTCTCTTATGCGCCTGTCGACCAACCACCACCCGACAACCCAGATGACGACTACTTCGTGGGAACGATAACTACCGACGACTTCGCTGATCGACAGCGGGCCGACCCGGAACTTAAGGCCCTAATAGAATACCTCGAAGGCAGGACCGCCGAAGTCCCAAAGGTATTCAAGCGTGCACTTGCGTCGTTTTTTCTGCGAAACGGTCTTCTCCAAAAGAAAAACTTTTCACCACTTCGAGCCAAGTACCTCCTTGTGGTGCCTTCAGCTCTGCAACCAGAACTTCTGCAGGCCCTGCACGACGATTCAACAGCAGGGCACCTCGGTGATTCTCGCACGCTCTCGAGGATACAAGAAAGGTACTATTGGCCACGTCTTACCACCGACGTCACTCGTTATGTGAGGACATGCCGGGACTGTCAACGACGCAAGACACCACCGACAAGGCCGGCGGGACTTCTGCAGCCAATTGAACCACCTCACCGACCTTTCCAGCAGATTGGTATGGACCTACTGGGGCCGTTCCCGACGTCGGCTTTCCGAAACAAATGGATCGTGGTAGCTACCGACTACCTCACCCGCTACGCCTAGACAAAAGCCCTGTCAAAAGGCAGTGCATTCGAGGTAGCTAAGTTCTTCCTCGAAAATATCGTCCTACGTCACGGTGCCCCGGAGGTCCTTATCTCCGACAGAGGAACGGCATTTACTGCTGACCTAACTCAAGCGATCTTGGCATACAGCCAGACAAACCATCGCCGGACGACAGCGCACCACCCACAGACCAACGGCCTCACCGAGCGGCTAAACAAGACGATCGCCGACATGCTGGCAATGTACGTCGATGTCGAACACAAGACGTGGGACGCCATTCTTCCGTACGTGACCTTCGCATACAACAGGGCGGTGCAGGAGACGACGCAGATATCTCCATACAAATTGGTCTAAGGAAGGAGCACGGCAACGACGCTTGATGCCATGTTACCCAACGTCACCGACGAAGAAAACCTCGATGTGAGTGAGTACCTTCAACGCGCCAAAGAAGCCCGACAACTCGCGCGTCTCCGCATCAAGAATCAACAGACGAACGACAGGCGCCATTACAATCTTCGACGACGCTTCGTAGAATACCAGTCAAGTGAACGTGTTTGGGTGTGGACGCCAATATGCCGACGTGGACTAAGTGAAAAGCTTTTGTGACGGTACTTCAGACCGTACAGGGTGGTTCGACGTCTCGGCCCACTTGATTACGAGGTTGTCCCCGATGGCATCACGAACTCTCAACGACGCCGATTGCGACCTGAAGTCGTCCATGTCGCGCGCCTCAAGCCGTTTCATGAACGTTAACAAACCGAAACAGTGTTTTTTTGTATTAATATTGTATCATAATTAATTCATTGTACTTTCTTGCATTATTGTTGTACCTTCATCTTTATTTAAAGCATCGGGACGATGCCTTTTTTCAGAGGGGGGCAATGCCACGTTCCATTTCTCAAGTTTTCTTATCGCCCCAAAACACTACACAATTCTCAGCACATAACGCGCGTGCAGTTTTCGAGAAGCTTCCGGACTTCAGTAGATCATTTCGATAAGATCACGCCCACTCTGCGAACTGTACAGATTATTTTGGAACCTATGCCACCGCCAGCGATAACGCTAGAACATTCGATGGCAAGAGTGTAAATGCCGTTGCACTTCGCCGCTCGTCAGTAGTTGATCGACGGCCGACGCTCCGTTCGTTGCTATCAGTCCAAGACTGCTACTGTAATCGGACTTTCCGTTTACCGGGCACAGGTTCGCCCAAATAAACAGTTAAATCCCAACGCAAAGTCTCCTGTCTTCTGCCACGTCACGACCCCGTGACAGTATTGATCTCCTGGCCACATTTGTTTTTTTTTATTGTTTTCCTTTGTCGGGGGTTCTTTGTGTCAGTCCCATTTACTGTAAACTTTGCACTGCTTTTGTTTACAAAGATGGCTAAAAGAAACACAGAACGATAGCAGTCACTGGCAGTTTGTGTTTACTCTGTTCTTAATAGTCGTAGAATTCACTCATCACCATTGATACAGGTTAAGGACCTTTCTTTAGCAGTCACTTAAAAAAAACAAAGGAGGAACTGCTACTTGTTTACAGGGGCTTGCTGTGTAAAAAACCCATTAATGAAAAGTCATGCTTAGTCATTACGGTAAAACTTTGCCTCTGCACAAAGACTCGGTGGGATTCTTGCAATTGTGCTGCAACATTCTCTTGTCCATCTCACCTCACAACTCGTATGTCTTTCTGAGTGTGATACAGAACTCAGACAACTTGTGGGAGTGGGCTCTGCATCTCACCCACTATTGTGCACTTACTACTGTTCACTGATTTAGGAACAACTTCTGCTGTCTCGAAAAGTCAGTGGCACAATCAGTGAGGGCAATGTGTGCGTGATGTGTGCCTGTCAAATCGTCTTACGACTTGCTTGCTGCCTATTAACACATGTCCTGACTTACTAACATCTAGTGGCAGCTGTTTCATGTTTGCACGCAGCTACAGCATTGTGTGCAAGGAAAGTGAGCTTGTGAATGTTGGTTAAGGGACTTTGTTAATTGGTCTTTCTGGCTTGAAATGAGATTGCTTCGGTGCAGTGGCTGTTGGTGAGAGTAGTTGCACGACAGTGGCTTGAGAATTTTCTAGCAGCCTGGTGCTTCCTTTATTGTTGTACTGAGACTGAGATGAGGATAGCCGTAGCCATAGTTGTGTATGCCTCATTACATTCCATAGTACAAATGTCTGTGCACCCTCTTTCTTCTGGTGTGTCATCTTGCTACATGTCTCCACCTGTAACTTGCTTTTACATGCTGTTATGTGGGCAACCATTTGGTATATTGAAGGATCTTACTGTGCTGCAATACTGTTGCGAATTGTGCTTCTTATTTATGATTAAAAAACAGCTCTTCATGATGAAAAGTGTGTCCTTCTTTACAGTCACTCACAGTGAGCCCTAGTAATTAAAAAGGTCTTCATACATTGTTACAGTTAATGAACAGTACTGTTGCTCTGCAGGCACGGCAATGACATTAGCACTGTTCACAGTATTTTGTCGCTTCTTTAAGCACATCTGTTCCAGCCTTTCTTCTTATTTCATAGATGAAAAAAAAAATCGGGTGTCATATGACAGTGATTATGTGCTGCCTATTTCTTTGTACTAGCAGCTAAGCAGAGCATAAGAGTTACCAGTATAGTTTATTGTACTTTATTTGAATTTGTTTTTATAAGCACACTGATAATGTGGCCGCAAAGCATGGTACAGAATAGAGAAAATGCAATTGTGTAATAATAAAAAAAAGGTAATGGGAGCCAGAGCTACATCCTCAGCATGATTCATGCGGTAGCAAATCATTTAAGCTACAGCAGTGATTGCCTTCATTTATATCCTCAGGTGTGCAGCTCTTGAGAATTACGTGCAGCTCTTGAGAAATGCAGGTTTGGCTCACTTTAGAAATATGCTATTCCATTTCGACATTTCTGACTGTGTGTAACCTCCGTCTTCTCCTGTTTGTTTCCTTGGGTTACCATGTACTCACTTTTAACAGTTTCCGACTTCTTACAGTCAGTTCGCGGTAGCATTGGTGAATGGCATTATCACTGTATTACTGATACCAGGGACATGGCAGCGTATATATCGGTAAGAGAGAATTAATGGGAAAATTAAGCCAGAACAGATGTTGTCGATATGCTTGCTGTTTTGTTGTTGTTATTGCTTATCTGTTTCTTTTTCTCTATACAGAATGAAGCGCGCCAGTTCCATGTGCGCCCTTAGTATAGACCCTCAGGTGAGACATCATGTGCTGTACTTAGGCATTAGTGCATCGCAGTACTTTTGGTGTGACTACTTTGCGTGGCATGAATAATAGGTACAACAAAGTACTGACATCTGGTACTTATTTATGTTGCCTGTGCTACAGCCTGGGGTATACACCTGAGTCATTTCTTTTAGCATTTTGTGTGCAGTGGTGTATATAAAGGATGCAAGATTTACGTGTACCCAGGTGAAATTGACAGGATGGATGTGGATCGTGCTTTATCCTGGCTCTGTTTTCTATGTTAATGTTAATTTGCACCTGTTATGTAACAAACCACATGTCTTGAGAAAAACAAATCGGGGTTGTTTGACTTGGGCTTGTTTTTGTGTTGTAGGGAAGGCATGTTTTTAGCAGCTAATGTAATGAGTCACTATTATTCCTCATTTTGTGTTTTCAATGATCAAAGAGCTGCTTCCTCAGTGTTATATTACCGTGAACAAATAAAAAAATGGAGAGAACCAAGCAAAAATAATCATAGCATTTTTTGTGCGCAGTACACACAGTGCTACGTGTTACTTCTGTCTGTGTGTATATGTATATGCACTAGTCGTGCTACGCTTAATGCTTTTGTGATATGTTGTTAGTGGAAAGCTGTGTTAAAAGGCAGAACACATGTTTGGGAGCATATGTTTGAGTTACAATTCAAAGTAAGAAAGCAGCTTTATGTTGAAGATATTTAAGTCTTCAAGTCGCTATAATTGTGTACAATGAGATGAGTATTATTGAATTGGGTATTTTGGTGTCAGTTTGTATAATGTTAGCTTTATTCAGTCCCTAAACCTGTTTGAGGTTTTGTTTCAGCTGTGAGACTTTCCGTGTAGGTTTAAAGAAAGCGTTCCTCTGGTGAGTGGAGCCCACAGGTTTGATCCCCAAATGTGCAGCGACATTTGAAAGTGAAATTTCAGAAGAAAACTTCTTGTACTGGTTCACTGTGGGAAAAAATGATGTGCTTATATTAATCATGTATATTCATGGCCATACCCGAGCTTTAATTAGTAGGAAATACTGCATTTGTGCTGCATATTTTAAAAATTTTCAGACTATTTATGAAGAAATGCAAAACGTGCCATTGAAAAAAAATCGTCACTCGGTATAAGGCTCTAAAATAATTCCAAAGAATTCTGGAAATTTATAAAGTTTTTAGCAAAGAGGTGAATGCAATACCTAATCTATTAGTCCAGGGAGAAGCAGTCTTTGATGATTACGAGAAGGCTTGCACTTTCAATTACCTTGTTAGATCAAAGCTTTCTAACATGCGCATTAATCAACCTCCCGAAACGCCAGGTTTACTCTACGAGAATATGCCTATGGTTACTGCCATGTACAATGGTGTGCTTAAGCTGCCTACTGACATAAAAAAAACAATGCAATAGCATATCAAGCAAGGTAATCAAAGCATGCCATCAGGAAATTGCTTACATTTATTCGCCTTGTACAATAAGCCCCAGCACTGCAGTTTGGTTCCAATCCAATGGAAAGCAGCAGCTATTGTTACCTTTCATAAAAAGTGGTGTAACTACAAAATGATCTCACTTACTTCTGTTTGGTGCAAAACGTTAAAGTATATGATGTGCAGTGCTTTGATGAAATACCTCCAAAACAAGAGTTTCTTTTCATAAGCTCAACATGATTTTTGGGCTGGCTTGTCCTTCACAATGTGATTTGTTTTAATTTTGCTATCATCAATTTTATTCCTATGACTCTGGATCAAGTAGACTGCATTTTTTAGGATTTCAAAAAAGGTTTTTGATAGTGTTGTTCATGATTTGTTGTTGTTTCAATTATCATCTCACTGCATTCATAGTGCTAACGTCGATTGGATTAGGCATTACCTTTCCAGAACAACACAGCATATTTTGATTAAAGGTGTTCGATCAACTGAAACAACTATAATCACAGGCGTGCCACTGGGATCTGTTTTAGGACCTTTGTTATTTCTTGTTTACATCAGTGATATTGTACAATAAAAGCTCGTTAACCTGGATCTCACGGGACTGGTGAAAATGTCAGAGTTAACCAAATTCAGGATTATCAAATGATCCATTAAAACAAAAGCAAAATGTGCTCGGCACAGTCAAACCTATATTTCATAAAAAACTGCATCAACTTAGTCTGCCTCGTCATCGGAATTAGTGCTAGAATGATCTTCTTCAACCCGATGTGGTGGTTGGTGTGCATGCTTGCTGTCGCAAGAACTGATGCAGAACTCCGCGAAAATAGCCAGGGCTTCGGCAACCTCCTGCACGGTGCGATGTTGCGTCAGCATATCTTGAATGCCATAATCGGAACCATGATTCTGATCCTCTTCAAGCATTTCGGATATTATGTCATCATCAGTCAGCAAACCAGCAATAGCCACACCATAATCAATGCGCACAAACACCGCCCGACAACGTAACGACATTTTTTTATGTCAAAGTGCCAACGTGCCCAACAGTCAACTCTTTGGATGTACCCGAGCTGCACACACTATGTGCAAAGTCACAACACAAGGAAATCAGCAGCGTAGGCATTGTGGTGGTAGCGGCGGCTGCGCAAACTGTCCCGTCGTCCGTGCATGCGGCACATTTCGCAGACACTGGATGCATCAGTGGCCCAAGCGCTTCCGCCGGGTGGTGACTAGCGTCACCTGGCCACCTCTCTTCTCATTCACTATCATATTCTGCTGCTCATGATCATATTCTGCTGCTGTTCATTCTTGGTTTCTCCAAAGCTTCGGTCCCACCTTTGATTACACCGACTGAGCCGGGACTCCCATGCTTTCAGTAACCGGAAACGGTAAATGAAAGCATGGAGCCCCAATAGCCCTCTCTGGAATTGTCCGAGTTGACCGGTGCACATCTAAATTCCTCAAAATTAACGAGCATTTGACACTATTGAAATATTCACAGTTTTGCCGGGACCGTGCCGTGTGTCTGTATTAACCGAATTTTCGAGTTAACGAAATCTGAATAAACGAGCTTTTACTGTACATGGTCTGCAGTGTAATGTCAGATTATATGCAGATGAATGCTAATATATAGGAACAGGACAAATAAACGCCATGATAATAGTCTACAAATTGATCTAAACACAATTCGTAGTTGGTGTTCCGAACCGTGTGAGTTTGAGCAGTGCTTAATGTGAACCTATATATTTCACCCTGGCCATATATCCCTTCGACATGTGCAACATTACAAATACAGGGTAGCCAGCCAGTCTGAGAATTGACTAACCTTTCTGTCCTTCCTCTTTCAATCCTCCTCCTCCTCCTCAACATTACAAATATTTTAAGGTTTGTTTTTCAGAAAATCTGACCTTGACTAGAAACATTGAGCATGTCACTGTTAGACCTTCCCAGATGCTTTACCTCAATAGACGGAATCTTTATAATGTTCCCAAAAGCGTTAAAGAACAACTTTATAATATGAATGTTTCTCCAATACTTGAGTATGGTTGCACCGCATGAGATTCTGACACGTCTTATGTCATTGATAAACCTGAGCATAACCAGAAACGCGCAGCTAGAATTGTCACTGGTAATTTTATCTATAAAAGCAGCATTTCAATAATTAAGGACAATCTTAGTTGGAAATCTCTAGCTAAATGCCACTTAACTGTTATTTAATAAATTTATTTTGATCTCATAGTAATGAATAAAACCTTGTACATTTTCCAACCTCACTCCGTCTCTAGATGTTGTACAGTCAAACTCCACTACAACGAACGCCGCTTCAACGAAATTTCCACTACAATGAAAAATTCACGATTCCCCGTCGGCATTTCCTAGAAGTGAATGCATAAATATTGTCGCCGCAACACACTTTTTCTTCAATCTTCCCGCTTCAATGGAATCTTACGATGCAATTCCAGGCTCAGATACTTATTGCTATGCAGTAAACCCTATCTTTAACATTTCGATGCATTTTCAGAGCCTGAAAATGCGTCAACGAAGTCTAAAATATGCGTTGGCATCACCAGAAACTGCCGCTACTCTACAGCCGCTGTTCAACAAGCAGGGGCGCCGCCATCGCTCGATAGCGATGGCAATGAGACTGCCCTGCTTTTGCTACCGACTTATTTCGAGCAGCAGACGATCCGAAGCTGAACCTCAGTCACTAAGTTCACGGTTTCCTTCACGCAGCTGCTGGGTGCAACCTCGAAACGATGCCTTTTCCGATTCCGATGTTTATCATTATGTTCGCGCTTGGCCATTGTGGTAACTAAACAGAGTGGCTGTTCGTCCGCATTATCAACAAAATCAGCTAGCCGCGAGTGTTGGATGATAAGAACGGCATATAATAATGCATGAGTCGCCGCTCCACGATACCCCGCCTTAATCTCGGCGTTGTCAGATACTTTTGACGGCGGACAGCTGCTGGTGCTAACGTGTTAATGCAACGGTTTGGTTCCTTCATGAAGGCGGTTTTAGGCGTGTTTTAGCAAGCTTTTCACCATGACCTCACTATACATGGGTGAGAATGACGTCGTAACGCTGCTGGGAAAGAATAGGAAGCAGTGGACATTTTTTTTTATTTTGAGAATAAATATTCCTTTGTTTTGGTAGCTCAGATGAGCTATATATTTTTTTTATTTCACTTCAACGAAATTTTCACTTCAACAAAATTTTTTCTGCACACCGTCAGTTTCGTTGTAGCGGGGTTCGAGTGTAATCATGAGTGTAAGATGCTGAAATGCCACCGATGTGTTCCCTTTTTCCCCCCACACTTACGTGAACTGGAACAGACTTCGTAAGGGTTATACCTACTTGTAATACATTATTCCAGTTCCAATTGTTCTTACATTCTAATCTACCGTGAGCCCTAAATTACCCGTCTCCTTTGCTTTTGCCTTTTTTCTTTCTTCTTTTTCTTGATTAAATGTTGTTTACATTCAAGATGATTACCTCATTTGTATGTGTTGCCACTTTTCTATGCTGTGCCCACCGTATTGTAATCACCTCATATTTTCATCCTTTTTGTATGCAAATTTATATATATTTTGTTATGCAACTACTTTCTTCTCAATTGCCCCCCTTCCCTTGCAATAATGCCTTTTTGATCCTGCGGGTATTCGTGTAAATAAATATAAGTAAATATACAACATGCTTCATGTCCTCTACTGTATTTACTCGCCTAATCCTCGCACTCGCATAATTCTCGCACCCCCGAGACTAAAATACAATTTCTTTTTTTTTCTCGAGTAATTATCGCACCACTGAAAACTGCCGCAATAATGTTGTCTGCTCGTTCGAGCCACTGATGATGATAGCGCGTGCCATCTAGCGTCATCCCTTAAGCATCAAGTGTACTATTATTGCACAGTGATTCAATCCAATTCAAGCCAAGCCAAAGTGGCAAGTGCGCATTGCGACATGTTTTGTATGTTGTGTCGGTAATCTTGTCACGATATGGGGCGATACTGAAGCTACACGGGTGCTTCCAAGTTGAAAGCGATAGATCATCCACTAAACAGCGGCAACAGGGCCGCCGGTAGGCCCTTCAGAGTCTACCAGTTTTGTGTTCGCTACTGATGACGACAGCTGAAAGCCACCAAGACGCGTTGGGCCTATCGTGTGCATAAAGCTGGGATTGATGGTAAACTTTATTTTTTCAGAAAGATTCTGGAGACGATTTTGAGGGCTCCTGTTGAGCGACGAACGCTTCCGCAACGCCCAGAAACTTTGCGTATGGTATTCTAATTCTCAACAATTTGCTTGCACTTTTTGTTTCTCAAATAAATCTTGCCTTGTGTGGAACCTGTGCTTTTATTATTGAGGTAAATTGTAATTAATACTTCTCAAAGGTTGCTGTTAGTTGGTGGTGTGAGAATCCTGATTTGCGGTCACTTTGTTTCCTTTTTTGCTCTGTGCGTTTGCGTGGAAAGTTTTCCCCGTGTAATTCTCACTCCCCTAAATTTGCATCGGTTTTCCGCCAAAAAAAGTGCGAGGACTATTCGAGTAAATACGGTAGTATTCTGGACCCTGTTGCTTTTCACAATAAAACTAGGAAGCAAGGTATGCATAAGGAAAGTATGCACACTGCTTGCAGTTTCTCAGAATTTTGCTAATTAGTGAATAAGTTTGATTGCTTTGCTTTTTCCTGGGTACAGACAGAATTTCAATGAAAATAATTTGCAGAAGCATTGCCATTTCATTCCCTTTCATTCCAAGGTATTGTTGCTTACACTTGTAATCACAGCTTGAAGGTTTGGTTACTGTTCTGTCGTGCTCACACCTTGCTTTTCTCTTTGGTACAGGCCAAGAGCAACTTGATTAACATGCGCCCACGCACTGCAAGCTCAGACCAGCTTCGCTCCACTAGCAAGAGGGATCTCTAGCAAGCTGCAAAGTACCAGTCATTGCCCGGTGCAGCCTTCACTATTTAATGACTGTTGGGGAACGAGGTGGCAGTTTCTTCAGCAACGCACATCACTGCATGAGCAGCTTGTGAAGCTTGCATCTTTAGAACACATCTAGCCGCGAGAATGGACGATGCACCCTTCGCGGACGCAGCCCATCAGTGTACTTGTGGTGCGGACGGATGAACGCTATTTCAGATTGTTCTTGTGTGTGATTTATGGGCACGACAGCTAGGCTTCTTAGTGGCATTGCTTTAGGCTGGGTGGTTGCAGTGCATGAAAAGAAAGGAGCAGCCCTTTCATGTTGGCTATTCAAAGTTGAAGTGCTGGGGTATGATTTGGCAGCTTGGTCGGCTCACGTATACTATTCCTTACGCTTTCTGTATTGTAAGGACAGGCCATTGCGAGATGTCTGGATAGCAGCATCCACTGTCGCACGAATAGCATACTAAATTTCACTTTGAAGACTTCTGTCTACAGATAATTTTAGGATGTTTTCGTGCTTTGTTCATAAAACCTTGAGACATCTTAGATGTGCTCACTGTAAATTACTACTGCTATTTTGTGTATGTGCACCGGATATTGGCCTGCCCCTTTAACTGTTCTTGCGAATAGTTTTTCTGAAATTATGACAAAATTTAGATATTTGTTACATTTTTATTGTAGAGC
This sequence comes from Rhipicephalus microplus, assembly GCF_043290135.1. Taxonomy (NCBI): domain Eukaryota; kingdom Metazoa; phylum Arthropoda; class Arachnida; order Ixodida; family Ixodidae; genus Rhipicephalus; species Rhipicephalus microplus. The sequence continues at coordinate 40,792,517 of NC_134705.1, read as the reverse complement.
GAAAAGAGCCAAGTATGCTTGGATTCCTGCTGGGAAAGGACATTACTGCTTCGACCAAGTGGTCTAATTTCAAGATCGTGACAAATTGTACTTACTTTTACCCTGATTTGTTGATAAACCTAAAGAATGTAGACCATTAGATGGCAAGCTTAGATTGTTACATTAGGCTTGCTGCACTCTGAACAACCTTGACCGTCTTTGGGAGTGCTTTGGGGAACAGCAAAGCTATCATTTTATGCCACTGAAACTTGCTTCTACTTGCATACATTAGAATAGTGGTAGGTGCCAGGTTGACAATTAGATTGTATTCTGGCTACTTCGCTTTCCACGTCTTCTAAAATTTTTCAAGTCAGTGTGGGCCTTTGAAGTGTGTTGAAAGCTTCTGCACTATAAAGGCACAAGCATTCAAGATCAACTCACGGTCGAATCTATGGCAACGTGTGTCGCGGTATTTTCACATTTCGCAAATTGCTTCCTGAACTATTCTGTTCATTGTTGCTTGCTTGTGAATTTCTTAAAGTTAGCCAGTGAAGTGATTGCATGCCAGTGTTAGTACTGTCATGTTTTCTAAATCACTCAAGGTAAGCTCTCTGCCACTTGCTTATGAATTTTGTGAAATTTGTTGATGAAGCGTATGTTAATGGGACAGTATTTGTTAATTGAATGAATGAGTGGTGTGAAGTGTTACAACCACGCACAAGACTGTACAGACCATGTGTAATTACTGCTAAAAAATACTGAAGAAGTATGTGTTGTTATTTGTGTGATAGCACCTCGACAAAAGTACGTACATATTGTGAAAAGATTTCAGTTTCTGCATGTGCAAAAGCTTTTTTTTTTGTCTCTGTAATAGAGTGTGCAGCTATTACTTCTCCATAATGAAGGAAACCAAGCGTGAATTGTGATCTCGATAACTAAGTTAGGCCCGCACATTTTCAAAGATGACAACTGGTGAAATGGCAGCTGTGCCACGAGGCACAGTACATTTTCATCTTGCTGACCTTGCGAAAAATGAGGGCACTGCCGGCTCGGTGCGCTGCACATGCTTCATTGCAGAAGCATGCTGCATGAGATACGAGCCCTCCTGTCCGCATAGTGCCGTGCACATGAAAAACAAAGCTTTAGTCTTACATTGAAACATCAGCTCATTGCTTCAGTGAATTTGCTCATTGTACTAGAAAAGTATGTTGTAGTAATGCAGTAGTATCGTGGTCTGCAATTCTGTACAAGTTGTAGAAAAGCAAAACTAGTATTTTGACATTCCATCCAGCTGTTTGTTTGCTCGTGATATTATAATATTTTCACTCTCGCAGTTTGCCTATGTTCGTGCTGCCTCAGTCTTGTCAGACTGAAGAGGATTGTGCATTTAAACTCTTTTAAGCTTTAAGGCGGGCTAATTGTATCGTACCAAGACCTCATGGCAGCAGGAGATGCATTTTGAAGTAAAACAATATGGCATTTTGCTTTTATCATAGCATTTCAACTTGAAAGCCATAAAATGCACCTCTGAATGCTGTCACTAGAACTTCTCCTGTAGGAACACCACTGGATATTGTATATTACAGCAGTAAGGTATGCACCAGTAAGGTACGCAGGCAAGAAAATATCTACGGTCAATTGGGGTCTGAAGCACCAACCCTGTAAGCATTGGCTGTTTGCGAGTCAAGTTTCTACACCACTTTGCATGCATGCATGCCTTTTTGTAGCATCCACTACGTCCCGCCATGTGGTTGGTCATATGATGAAATTCCTGGCCAGTCTTTGTGCTACTTCTCGACATGATGAGTGCTTGCAGTGTTTTCTCGATATTCCGTTTTTAAGAGACGGGGAAGCTCTGTGATTTGAGCAGTGTTACTTGTCAACATGGGTATTGCTGCGAAATAATGTGTGGGTAATGGGCAAATGCCTTCTTGCTTGGTTCCTATTGATATATTGATATAGCTGCAGACTGACATTGTAAGATGCTTGTCACAGCTTTGCAGGAAGAGCAAGACTGGTGTGTTGTCGTTTCTGTTGTTATTTATTTTGTTATCCCTTTTCCAGCCCTTGTTTTAACACGTTGACGATCGCTGTGCGTTCTTGTTTCGGCATGGGTGTAAATTGTTTTTTGCACCATGCTCTGTATGCACGCTGTGCTATCTTGTGTGCTGCATCACCTGTGGGACAAGAGAATCTGTACAGATTTTTATGTGCGCCTGCGTGAGCCCTTTTTTTTCTTTGCATGTGTGTCTGTGTGTGCATTGTAAGACAATAAAAAATGTAATACACAAACTCTGCTTGTGTGTCAATGTCAAAAATATGGCAGCTTGGTATACACACCTTGTGAAGACTCCGGCAAAGTGTCCTTTCAGGTCGAGTTGAGCATGCTGGCGCAATTGTAGGACGTATGACAAGCATAGATGGAACATACATAGGGCATAAAACCTTTTCATGGCAATGATACAATACTTTCTTACAGCAAAAGCTGTTATGAGATCACAAGGGTCGATTCTGGCACCGTATATCTGGCGCTGCCAGTGTTTACAACCGCTATCACACGAGGCAACAGAACACTAAATAAACCAGAAATGCCCCGAAAAAAGTAGGAATTGAACCCGGGTCTTATGCATGGCAGTGCAATACTCTGCCACTGAGCTACAGTACTGCTGGAAACACTGTTGCAAACTGACCCAATGCAGGCTTCATATCAGGTAAGGAATTGCATTATTATGTTTAATACAGCAGTTTAGAACAGTGACGTAACAACCATGTGAATTGCATAATGAGTGGGTTGTTAAATGCTTCAACTCATTACAAAAGCCTCGGGCATAATTCGTCATCGTCAAATCGAATGTCATTTTTTCAAGCACAGTAAGAGTCAGTCTTTTCACTGGACGTGAAAGGAGCGTTTGACAAAGTTTCTCATAGCGCGATACTGAGGAACCTCCAGGACACACACTGTGGCAAAAGAGCATACTTTCACGTTCAAAACTTTCTTACCAGCAAAACAGCAGCACTGTGCCTTGGCACTTTGAAATCGGACCAGTTAGGAATGGCAAACACACGGACCCCTCAATGCTGTCTTCTCGCGTGCTCTTTTTTTAGTATTGCTGTGATGAAAGTGTCGAACATATTACAAGGCATACATTGGATAAGCCACGCCGTATATGTAGATGACCTATGTGGACAACTGGCGGCTGAGAAGGATGCACTTCAAGAGGAATGTGGATCGCACAGCAAACTACCTCAAATGATTGTGGGCTCGCATGTGCATCAAAAAATAGTGGAGCTTCTGTTAAAAGCCAGAACAAGGGTACTACTGCCAATAATCGCAGAAGCAAAGCTTTGATTGAGAGCAAATCTCTAATGTAGAATCTCTCGGAGTCTGCGGTTTACACATGCAGAAAGATGGACTGGGTGAAGCCACATTATCGTAACTTCAAGAAACTGTGTAATGCAAGTTGCTTACTAGGTAAGACTGGTATCGTACGGCTTGAAAGAACAAGACACGATCAAACTGTTCCAAGCTGCACTCGTCATCGGCAGAATTATTTATGAAACCGCTTACCAATTTATCCGCCAGGTCACCCCAGCCTTACTAGAGAATAGGCAGTAAGCCCCAGGAAGCTGCAGAAGAACCCTTACCTTACGTTCACGGTAGGCTACTTCACCGCATCGCACGGACTGAGCACTCGTGCATTTACAAGCTCCGTGCACACTATGCCGTGTAGTATGTGGATGCTGACGAAACCCTAGAATCAGTATACACTAACCGAAGAGCAGTGGGAGGCGTAATTATCGGACAAAGGCCTGAAAAATCGGCGAAGCCTGGTTCAAGGGGTGCGGGAGGTGGCGAAAGCCCACGGCTTGCTGAAATAATGAAGCCGCCCACTTTGGGCGCACAGAGGGGTTGCTCAAAATAAAGGTTTATTCCCTTTGCTATTTTAACTGAGGTGTATGGGCGCTCGCCGCCATTCTTGGCTGTTAAGTCGATTGTTTTTGACCGGGCTAGGTGGTGAAAAATAATAGCTCACAACACACTCAGAGACACGAAGACGAGCGCGACTGAGTGTGGCTGCATTCCGATCTTTGGTGACACTGCTGTAATCGCTAAAATGTCATGTTGAAAGCTACTGCTACGTATAATACCCATCAACACAAAGGGTCCGGGCTTCATGCATGTGAAGTGCGCCTGCTGGCATATGCGTACGACCTAGAAATCTTTTGTACATACCTTGAAAGTATCTCAGAGGCAGTTAACATAGCAAAGCGTTTTTGCGAGTTTAGTGGAAGCGAGGGTAACTGGGCAAGTGTCTTGGTTTTTGGCATGGAAATTGGGAACTCGCACCAAACTATTTCCCAAACGTTCAATAGGTGACAACACTGGTAAAATACTTTTGAAATCTGTAAAAGGTAGAGGAATGCAAGGGTAAATATTTATTGCTTTTTCGTTCGCATGGCCATTAGTTGCAACCTATTCTTCATTACAAAAACGTGGTATACGTTTTGCATGTATTGCACTGCTCTCGATCTAATGTGCAGAAATTTCATCTTACTTTTTGCCGTCTTTATTTGGGGATCCACATGGGAGACGACAAGCCGGACAAACTTGTTTCGACGCGTGCGTGCGTGCGTGATGGTCTTCGTGGTGTAGCTATTTCCACGACAGATTGTAAACCGTTTTTTGTACATTCGCGATGAGGATCCTTTTTTGCTCTCTGTCTGTGATATATGCGGTTAGCAAGTGCTTTGCCCGAGTTTATTGAGTCTTCTGTTAGATTGAGATTGTAAGCTAGAACGCAAGGTTACTTTAAGGAAATAATCGAATCATTGCGCTTAAAAGCACGTTTTCATTTGGAATATTTAGGCACAATTTTTTGCAAAAAATTGTATAAAAATTGGTTGTTCCAGCTACATTGCATACTGCTCTCAACACTATGATGTAAATGTTATCACGTTAAACGTCTGCCTGTGTGTCTGGGGCTAAAAACAATCTTCTTCAAGCTTCATGCTGGTGTTTTGGCATGTTAAGACGTGGATGTCTGACAAAGGGATATTCATTCCGTGGGGTAATCGCTGCTTTTTGTGTCGGAAGCCGGAAACAAGCGAGCACGTTTACATTGTTGATACGGGGTCTTTTTCTTGAATGTCCTGCAAAACACATTAAAGAAAGATTTCCTGCTGGACGTATAAAGAATAAAGTGTCTAGCCAAAGTAAAAAAAGATGGATTTCCCTATTACATTATTATGTTATTGGCTCTGTATGGTAATTGGAGGTCGTGCATGGCTATACGCCATGCTGGTGTCGATGATAGACCAGCTGTAGAATACTTCAGAGGGTCCTTAACTTCATATCTGGAATTGCAAAAAAAAATGCAAAAGGATATGCCTGATTGGGTGCCTCGCATTGAATCACTATTGCTCATTAAAGAAACGTAAAAAAAATTCTACTTTTCAAGATTAAAGCACCGCTACAAAGAAAAGGAGACGTGCGGATGTGTGATAGAACATCTGCATGTCATGCAAACGACCCTGCTCCAATCCCCATTCAGACCCGGAATTTTTCATAAATTATTTTATTTGCATATTTCTCGATTTTTCGCTCACGCAAAATGTCATACTTTTTGCTCAAAACCAGTGATGGCAACGCCGAATCTGCATGGAATGTCTGTGAAAAAAGCGCTTTAACGCAACTTTTCGCTCCTGCTTGACCCCACAAAAAAGCTTTCAGGCCCCTATTCGAAAACTCCCTAATGTGTTACTGTACTCTAACGAGCACCACGCTTTTCAGAATAAGGACGAATAATGAAATAATGAATGCTCCCCCACTAAACAAAAATTATTACGTTTTATGGTACAGTGTACCAATGCAAGTGTGCTTGTAAGTTGCCACAAGAGTGTTTAAAAAAAGGCTCAATAAAGGCCGCTCTTCCGCGCAGGCCTGGTGGTTATTGATGAATGCATCAGCATGTAGCGCATGCACCCCCACTACAAAAATTATAATGATTTATGGCGTAGTGAGTTCCACGCGGATGTGCTCGTGTAGTTGCCAGAAGAATTTATTTAAAAAGGGCCCTATAAATGCTGATCTTGTAGCTCTCACTGTGACATGTGCTGCGCTTTCCGCGCAGGCCTGGTGGTTATTGATGAATGCATCAGCATGTAGCGGGTGCTCCTCCACTACACAAAAATTATGATGATTTATGGTGTAGTGGGTTCCACGCAAGTGTGATTAAGGAGTTGCCACAAGAATTTATTTAAAAAAGGGGGCTGTAGAAAGGCTGATCTTGTAGCTTTCACTGTGACATGTGTGGTGCTTTCCGCGCAGGCCTGGTGGTTATTGATGAATGCATCAGCATGTAGCGGGTGCTCCTCCACTACACAAAAATTATGATGATTTATGGTGTAGTGGGTTCCACGCAAGTGTGATTGAGGAGTTGCCACAAGAATTTATTTTAAAAAAAGGGCTGTAGAAAGGCTGATCTCGTAGCTTTCACTGTGACATGTGTGGCGCTTTCCGCGCAAGCCTGGTGGTTATTGATGAATGCATCAGCATGTAGCGGGTGCTCCTCCACTACACAAAAATTATGATGATTTATGGTGTAGTGGGTTCCACGCAAGTGTGATTGAGTAGTTGCCACAAGAATTTATTTTAAAAAAAGGGCTGTAGAAAGGCTGATCTTGTAGCTTTCACTGTGACATGTGTGGTGCTTTCCGCGCAGGCCTGGTGGTTATTGATGAATGCATCAGCATGTAGCGGGTGCTCCTCCACTACACAAAAATTATGATGATTTATGGTGTAGTGGGTTCCACGCAAGTGTGATTAAGGAGTTGCCACAAGAATTTATTTAAAAAAGGGGGCTGTAGAAAGGCTGATCTTGTAGCTTTCACTGTGACATGTGTGGTGTTTTCCGCGCAGGCCTGGTGGTTATTGATGAATGCATCAGCATGTAGCGGGTGCTCCTCCACTACACAAAAATTATGATGATTTATGGTGTAGTGGGTTCCACGCAAGTGTGATTGAGTAGTTGCCACAAGAATTTATTTAAAAAAGGGGGCTGTAGAAAGGCTGATCTTGTAGCTTTCACTGTGACATGTGTGGTGCTTTCCGCGCAGGCCTGGTGGTTATTGATGAATGCATCAGCATGTAGCGGGTGCTCCTCCACTACACAAAAATTATGATGATTTATGGTGTAGTGGGTTCCACGCAAGTGTGATTAAGGAGTTGCCACAAGAATTTATTTTAAAAAGGGGGCTGTAGAAAGGCTGATCTTGTAGCTTTCACTGTGACATGTGTGGTGCTTTCCGCGCAGGCCTGGTGGTTATTGATGAATGCATCAGCATGTAGCGGGTGCTCCTCCACTACACAAAAATTATGATGATTTATGGTGTAGTGGGTTCCACGCAAGTGTGATTGAGGAGTTGCCACAAGAATTTATTTTAAAAAAAGGGCTGTAGAAAAGCTGATCTCGTAGCTTTCACTGTGACATGTGTGGCACTTTCCGCGCAAGCCTGGTGGTTATTGATGAATGCATCAGCATGTAGCGGGTGCTCCTCCACTACACAAAAATTATGATGATTTATGGTGTAGTGGGTTCCACGCAAGTGTGATTGAGTAGTTGCCACAAGAATTTATTTTAAAAAGGGGGCTGTAGAAAGGCTGATCTTGTAGCTCTCACTGTGACATGTGCTGCGCTTTCCGCGCAGGCCTGGTGGTTATTGATGAATGCATGAGCATGTAGCGGGTGCTCCTCCACTACACAAAAATTATGATGATTTATGGTGTAGTGGGTTCCACGCAAGTGTGATTAAGGAGTTGCCACAAGAATTTATTTAAAAAAGGGGGCTGTAGAAAGGCTGATCTTGTAGCTTTCACTGTGACATGTGTGGTGCTTTCCGCGCAGGCCTGGTGGTTTTGATGAATGCATCAGCATGTAGCGGGTGCTCCTCCACTACACAAAAATTATGATGATTTATGGTGTAGTGGGTTCCACGCAAGTGTGATTGAGGAGTTGCCACAAGAATTTATTTTAAAAAAAGGGCTGTAGAAAGGCTGATCTCGTAGCTTTCACTGTGACATGTGTGGCGCTTTCCGCGCAAGCCTGGTGGTTATTGATGAATGCATCAGCATGTAGCAGGTGCTCCTCCACTACACAAAAATTATGATGATTTATGGTGTAGTGGGTTCCACTCAAGTGTGATTGAGTAGTTGCCACAAGAATTTATTTTAAAAAAAGGGCTGTAGAAAGGCTGATCTTGTAGCTTTCACTGTGACATGTGTGGTGCTTTCCGCGCAGGCCTGGTGGTTATTGATGAATGCATCAGCATGTAGCGGGTGCTCCTCCACTACACAAAAATTATGATGATTTATGGTGTAGTGGGTTCCACGCAAGTGTGATTAAGGAGTTGCCACAAGAATTTATTTAAAAAAGGGGGCTGTAGAAAGGCTGATCTTGTAGCTTTCACTGTGACATGTGTGGTGCTTTCCGCGCAGGCCTGGTGGTTATTGATGAATGCATCAGCATGTAGCGGGTGCTCCTCCACTACACAAAAATTATGATGATTTATGGTGTAGTGGGTTCCACGCAAGTGTGATTAAGGAGTTGCCACAAGAATTTATTTAAAAAAGGGGGCTGTAGAAAGGCTGATCTTGTAGCTTTCACTGTGACATGTGTGGTGCTTTCCGCGCAGGCCTGGTGGTTATTGATGAATGCATCAGCATGTAGCGGGTGCTCCTCCACTACACAAAAATTATGATGATTTATGGTGTAGTGGGTTCCACGCAAGTGTGATTGAGGAGTTGCCACAAGAATTTATTTTAAAAAAAGGGCTGTAGAAAGGCTGATCTCGTAGCTTTCACTGTGACATGTGTGGCGCTTTCCGCGCAAGCCTGGTGGTTATTGATGAATGCATCAGCATGTAGCGGGTGCTCCTCCACTACACAAAAATTATGATGATTTATGGTGTAGTGGGTTCCACGCAAGTGTGATTGAGTAGTTGCCACAAGAATTTATTTAAAAAAGGGGGCTGTAGAAAGGCTGATCTTGTAGCTTTCACTGTGACATGTGTGGTGCTTTCCGCGCAGGCCTGGTGGTTATTGATGAATGCATCAGCATGTAGCGGGTGCTCCTCCACTACACAAAAATTATGATGATTTATGGTGCAGTGGGTTCCACGCAAGTGTGATTGAGGAGTTGCCACAAGAATTTATTTTAAAAAAAGGGCTGTAGAAAGGCTGATCTCGTAGCTTTCACTGTGACATGTGTGGCGCTTTCCGCGCAAGCCTGGTGGTTTTGATGAATGCATCAGCATGTAGCGGGTGCTCCTCCACTACACAAAAATTATGATGATTTATGGTGTAGTGGGTTCCACGCAAGTGTGATTGAGTAGTTGCCACAAGAATTTATTTTAAAAAAAGGGCTGTAGAAAGGCTGATCTTGTAGCTTTCACTGTGACATGTGTGGTGCCTTCCGCGCAGGCCTGGTGGTTATTGATGAATGCATCAGCATGTAGCGGGTGCTCCTCCACTACACAAAAATTATGATGATTTATGGTGTAGTGGGTTCCACGCAAGTGTGATTAAGGAGTTGCCACAAGAATTTATTTAACAAAGGGGGCTGTAGAAAGGCTGATCTTGTAGCTTTCACTGTGATATGTGTGGTGCTTTCCGCGCAGGCCTGGTGGTTATTGATGAATGCATCAGCATGTAGCGGGTGCTCCTCCACTACACAAAAATTATGATGATTTATGGTGTAGTGGGTTCCACGCAAGTGTGATTGAGTAGTTGCCACAAGAATTTATTTAAAAAAGGGGGCTGTAGGCTGATCTTGTAGCTTTCACTGTGACATGTGTGGTGCTTTCCGCGCAGGCCTGGTGGTTATTGATGAATGCATCAGCATGTAGCGGGTGCTCCTCCACTACACAAAAATTATGATGATTTATGGTGTAGTGGGTTCCACGCAAGTGTGATTAAGGAGTTGCCACAAGAATTTATTTAAAAAAGGGGGCTGTAGGCTGATCTTGTAGCTTTCACTGTGACATGTGTGGTGCTTTCCGCGCAGGCCTGGTGGTTATTGATGAATGCATCAGCATGTAGCGGGTGCTCCTCCACTACACAAAAATTATGATGATTTATGGTGTAGTGGGTTCCACGCAAGTGTGATTGAGGAGTTGCCACAAGAATTTATTTTAAAAAAAGGGCTGTAGAAAGGCTGATCTCGTAGCTTTCACTGTGACATGTGTGGCGCTTTCCGCGCAAGCCTGGTGGTTATTGATGAATGCATCAGCATGTAGCGGGTGCTCCTCCACTACACAAAAATTATGATTATTTATGATGTAGTGGGTTCCACGCAAGTGTGATTGAGTAGTTGCCACAAGAATTTATTTAAAAAAAGGGCTGTAGAAAGGCTGATCTTGTAGCTTTCACTGTGACATGTGTGGCGCTTTCCGCGCAGGTCTGGTGGTTATTGATGAATGCATCAGCATGTAGCGGGTGCTCCTCCACTACACAAAAATTATGATTATTTATGGTGTAGTGGGTTCCACGCAAGTGTGATTAAGGAGTTGCCACAAGAATTTATTTAAAAAAGGGGGCTGTAGAAAGGCTGATCTTGTAGCTTTCACTGTGACATGTGTGGTGCTTTCCGCGCAGGCCTGGTGGTTATTGATGAATGCATCAGCATGTAGCGGGTGCTCCTCCACTACACAAAAATTATGATGATTTATGGTGTAGTGGGTTCCACGCAAGTGTGATTAAGGAGTTGCCACAAGAATTTATTTAAAAAAGGGGGCTGTAGAAAGGCTGATCTTGTAGCTTTCACTGTGACATGTGTGGTGCTTTCCGCGCAGGCCTGGTGGTTATTGATGAATGCATCAGCATGTAGCGGGTGCTCCTCCACTACACAAAAATTATGATGATTTATGGTGTAGTGGGTTCCACGCAAGTGTGATTGAGGAGTTGCCACAAGAATTTATTTTAAAAAAAGGGCTGTAGAAAGGCTGATCTCGTAGCTTTCACTGTGACATGTGTGGCGCTTTCCGCGCAAGCCTGGTGGTTATTGATGAATGCATCAGCATGTAGCGGGTGCTCCTCCACTACACAAAAATTATGATGATTTATGGTGTAGTGGGTTCCACGCAAGTGTGATTGAGTAGTTGCCACAAGAATTTATTTAAAAAAGGGGGCTGTAGAAAGGCTGATCTTGTAGCTTTCACTGTGACATGTGTGGTGCTTTCCGCGCAGGCCTGGTGGTTATTGATGAATGCATCAGCATGTAGCGGGTGCTCCTCCACTACACAAAAATTATGATGATTTATGGTGTAGTGGGTTCCACGCAAGTGTGATTGAGGAGTTGCCACAAGAATTTATTTTAAAAAAAGGGCTGTAGAAAGGCTGATCTCGTAGCTTTCACTGTGACATGTGTGGCGCTTTCCGCGCAAGCCTGGTGGTTTTGATGAATGCATCAGCATGTAGCGGGTGCTCCTCCACTACACAAAAATTATGATGATTTATGGTGTAGTGGGTTCCACGCAAGTGTGATTGAGTAGTTGCCACAAGAATTTATTTTAAAAAAAGGGCTGTAGAAAGGCTGATCTTGTAGCTTTCACTGTGACATGTGTGGTGCTTTCCGCGCAGGCCTGGTGGTTATTGATGAATGCATCAGCATGTAGCGGGTGCTCCTCCACTACACAAAAATTATGATGATTTATGGTGTAGTGGGTTCCACGCAAGTGTGATTGAGTAGTTGCCACAAGAATTTATTTAAAAAAAGGGCTGTAGAAAGGCTGATCTTGTAGCTTTCACTGTGACATGTGTGGTGCTTTCCGCGCAGGCCTGGTGGTTATTGATGAATGCATCAGCATGTAGCGGGTGCTCCTCCACTACACAAAAATTATGATGATTTATGGTGTAGTGGGTTCCACGCAAGTGTGATTGAGGAGTTGCCACAAGAATTTATTTAAAAAAAGGGCTGTAGAAAGGCTGATCTTGTAGCTTTCACTGTGACATGTGTGGCGCTTTCCGCGCAGGCCTGGTGGTTATTGATGAATGCATCAGCATGTAGCGAATGCTCCCCAACTACAAAAAATTATAATGATTTACGGCGTTGTGGGTTGCACGCAGGTGTGCTTGAGTAGTTGCCATAAAATTTATTTAAAAAGGGCTCTATAAAGGCTGAACTGCTAGCTTTCACTCTGACATGTGCTGCTCTTTCCGCGCAGGCCTGGTAATTATTGAAGCATGCATCAGCATGTAGCGGATGGTCTCCCACTAAACAAAAATTATAATGATTTGTGGTGTAGTGGGTTCCACGCAAGTGTGATTGAGTAGTTGCCGCAAGAATTTCTTCACAAAAGGGCTGTTGAAAGGCTGATCTTGTAGCTTTCACTGTGACATGTGTGGCGCTTTCCGCGCAGGCCTGGTGGTTATTGATGAATGCATCAGCATGTAGCGAATGCTCCCCCACTACAAAAAATTATGATTTACGGCGTTTGTGGGTTGCACGTTGTGGGATTGTTGATATGGTGTATTTGAGATCAAAGGTAAAAACGACCAAGCAGAGAACAAGAAAATATACAAGGTGAAGAGTGTATATATATATAAATATATATATATATATATATATATATATATATATATATTGATATATATATATATATTTATATATATATATATATATATATATTTAGTACGAGAACAGCTGGTCCCAACGCATGTGATTGTCGAGACGCTGAGAGCGCCCATTTATCACGGCTTCCGTCTCATCATTTAGCATGTTTGACAGCGTGGAAGCCCCATTCTTCGTTCATCAGTATTGTGACGAAACATCAAGACATATTACCGCCTGACTGCAAACTTGCGATGCGTCCAGCAGCTGCGTTATGAGGCTTACGTGAGCGTCCAGCAGCTGCGTTATGAGGCTTGCGCTTATCGGTTCCTTCAATCGTTAAAAAGGCACGCTTGTCACCACTAGCCCGGAAGCAATTGACATTGTGTTTTTTGGACGAAAGGCACTTTGAGCCATACATGTTTACACTGATGGCTCCACTAATTCCAACAGCTCTACAGGAGCAGTGGTTGTTCCATCTGGTAATGTGTTGGTTCAACACAAGTTTCCTGATACCATGACGTCGACAGCAGCAGAGCTCGCAGCGCTTCAAGGTGCAGTAAAGTACATCCTTCGGCTGCAACCTAATCAATGGGCCATTTTTTGCGACTCGAACTCAGCCTTACATACACTGCGGTTCGTTATGCAGCGCGGTACACGAATAATTAGTGTATCAGATAAGGCATGACTACCACGAGGCGCTCAAGATAGGTCACAAAATTGTATTTCGTGGTTACCGAGTCATTGCGGAATCGTCGGCAATGACCTCGCAGATGAAGCGGCTCGATCGACTCATGACCAAGACGTGCGTGCGCCCATACCACTCTTGAGAACGAACGCTGCAAGGCAACTACAAACACTTGCTCGCCGTATAAGTCTCCTAACAATAGAATACTCCGGATTTCTCCAACGCGCGCCTATGTTCAATCGACCCAAACTTGGAAATTCGTTTGCCATCCGGGCTCGCACGATGCGCTGAAACTTTACTGTGTCGCATGAGGTTGGGCGTGGCATTTACGAATGCGTATTCTCGTCTCCTTGGAGTGGCAAGCACTTTGACGTGCAACATCTGCGCCTCCGAGGAAACGCCCGAGCACATTCTATGTCATTGCCCAGCATACCAGTCTGAACGACGCATTATGGAAGCCAAGCTCTGTCAGCTGGATTCACGGCCGCTTAGAAAAGAGAAGATTCTGGGACCTTGGCCGACAATTTCCCATACGCGCAAAGCCACGAAAGCCCTCTTGTACTTCTTAAGGACCACCATACTTCACGAGCGTTTGTGAAAGAACAGTGTGAGACCGCGCTGTGTAGTCTTGATCTGAACACTCATCCTTATGATTCTTGCTCCTTTTGTATCTCTTTTTTTTCTATTATTCTCCCTGTCCCCCACCCCAAGTGTAGTATAGCCTACAGAGACAAGCTTGGTTAACCTCACTGCCTTTCCTCTCTATTTATCTCTCTTTCTCTCTGTCATGTGCTTTTATTCTCTGAATTCACAATTTTCATAGGTCATCGGTGCTGCAAGCTTCGGCAAAGTTGAATGATGAGTGGCGATGGTACTGCATTGTCCGCATCTCAAGCGCCTTTTCTACAGTAGTGACCGCGGTAAAAATTTCAGTGACAGTCTTGGGCGCTTTCCGGACAAGTCTTGCAATCAGCTCTTGCTTCACGTCGCGCATCAGAAACCGGGGCTTCTTCTCCTCTGCCATGGTGTGGTCGGTGTGACGAAACAGCCGGGTCATCTTTTCGACAAAGATTGTGGCGTTTCCCAAAAAGAGTTACACCCGTGTTTCCAGCAAGGCGGTGGCCTTTTGCTTCCGAACGACACTAGTGTGAGTGCTCGGAAACGTCGTTCGAAAGTGATCCCAGGTTTTTAGCGTGGACTAAAGGTTCTCGAACCACGTCTTAGCGCCATCTTGCTGGTAGAAGTAGACGTGGCGTAGTTTTTTTGGGGGGTCCCAGATGTTCAGTGCGGTGACTCGGTCGTATATCTCAATCCAGCTTTTTGAGTCCTGGATTGACGATCCACGTAAGGATGGTGGTTCCTTTGGCTGCCGTAGAAGGATTGGGGCAGACTGCACGGGGGCAGTCACTTTTGCTGCATTCGATGTGGGTATCCGGGGCTTCCTTGATGTTGCAGGAAGGGGCCCGCACTCTAGTTGCAGTCTCTTCTGTCTGTGACTTGTTCGCTGTTCGGGGTTTGTTTCCGTGTCTTCTTAGCCACTTGAGCTGGGTTCACGGCATGACAGGGCCGTCCGAATTATGACATAAGCAACTCCAAGGTCTATTCAAGGAGGTCACGAAGGCTCGGGCAAAAAGCGGTTCAGAATTTATTGCCAGCGGCATCAACATGGGAATTTATGGGAGCTGCGCTTTAAGCACGACTATGTGTGGAGGGAACAAACACTTACAGTAAAAAACAAAGTTTGATTTGAAGTTGAAGCATTGAATATGTTTTAAAATGTGATTTTTCCCCCAACAATATTGTGTAGGTATAATCGACAACAAGTATGGAGGCTTTTATTATTACGAAATTTTTTTCTAGTGTCCTCTGCCGATGCGCTTATTACTCAGTGCAATCTTTGCACTACATGGGTGCACCAGCAAGACCCACTCATGACATTTCTTTGCGAAGACGCACCCGCTCACGTGTTCTGGTTTTTTGCACTTAACTGCATTCTTCGATGTGCGTGAAATTGTTAGGTGTGTTTTATGGTTAGTGAACGTTGTCAGTGCAGTGTCTAATAGGCAGCGTTATGAAGTGAATTACATATAACGCCGAATGCTTTCGCCGGTAGCTGTGGAAATGATGTGCTGTGCAAGTATGCAGTAGAAACGAACGTATGCCTGATGACCCACGTCTTCTAGATAAGAAACAAGGAGAATGATTTGGAATGCAGTGCTCGCTGGACTTTCATCCATCAATATTCCAGCATCCTGGTTTCCTCCTTGAGCATGCAGTGCCAACTATTGTCGTTGCCTGTGAGCAGATTGCCGATTTATTTGTCACGGTACAATTTGCATGTCTTCATTCGCATTGCGGTAATTTATTGAAACATGATGAAAAAAAAGATAATCTTAACGCAGTGAGCGACGGAAGATTTTTTGTTGTTATTACCATTTTGTGCAGTGTAATAAAGCAGACTTATTGTCAACATTGAATAAAAAAATTCATAATTTGGCGTGACTAGACGTCATTTCTGCCTGTTGGAGCAGAAAATCACAAGCGTTGTTCATGCTGAAGAATTTGCCTATGTGTGAACCAAAGAAATCGCAGCTTTACCGCAAAGACGAAACAATGAATACAATAAGAAGAAATTAGAAGGTCACGCGCAGAATGGCAAGCAGATAGAAACGTTCCCCGCGTTTTTCTCACACAAATGGCGCATCAAACGAACTCACGGGTACAAATAAACGCGAATAGGCGTCTTATTTGTTATTTCGCTGTGTCTGAAAAGCGCGCCCTTTTCGCAAACAGAGACTGCGACGATTGCAGTGACCTTTGTGCGCATATATATATAAGAAACTCATCCCCTGATGAAGGGAGGTCCCCTCCCGAAACTGTTGGGAAATAAATATATTTATCCTTGTTGACAACGCTCCCGTTGTGATATATCCCATATATATATATATATATATATATATATATATATATATATATATATATATATATATATATATATATATATACGAGCGTGTGCCCTTTCTTGCTTAGCAAGTCACAGTACAGCGACCATATCAATTGGTTACGTAGCATTTATTTAACGCCTTTTGTATAGCCTTATCATGGCTGATTTGATTTTGAAACCTTTGTTTTGTTTTGCACTTTGCTATAAGCGGTAGTACTACATGTCATGTTATGCGTTTTTATCTTTTATTTGATAAACCGTGTGCTCGCGTAAGGGTATTTTTTACACGTGTATCATATGCTCTTGAGAGAGAGTTAATTGATTTGATTGATTTGTGGGGTTTAAAGTCCCAAAACCACCATTTGATTATGAGAGACGCCGTAGTGGAGGGCTCCGAAAATTTTGACAACCTGGGGTTCTTTAACGTGCACCCAAATCTGAGTACACGGGCCTACAACATTTCCGCCTTCATCGGAAATGCAGCCGCCACAGCCGGGATTTGATCGCGCGACGTGCGGGTCAGCAGCCGAGTACCTTAGCCACTAGGCCACCGTGGCGGAGCTGAGAGCGAGTTACATGCATTCTATGTTTGCCCATATAGCGCCTCTTATGTCGGGTTTCGTATCTTCATCTTATTGATGTGCACAGGTAAATAAACAGCACTCATGCCATGCAATGTATTCCTATAAAGGTCGGGCCCGTGGCCGAAATTTCAATAAAATACGTCTTACATGTGTCTACTCCGATGTGGATATTTTTTACTCGAACCCGGCATCACACTTATATATATATATATATATATATATATATATATATATATATATATATATATATATATATATATATATATATATATATATATATATATATATATATATATATATATATATGCAAGCGGGTACGATAGAACAATACACGTACGATAGAACAATACTTTGATGCCTAACGTTGCAGCCATGGCACGGCTTTCGTAAGCGAATGAAAAGTATACAAGCATGTGCCTCTTTGAAGGGCCAGTGAAATTACACAACCGAGGAGAATGGTGATGAGGAAATTCGTCAGGAATCCTAAAACAACATTGTCGGCATAGTTTAATACGAGTGTGGAGCGACAGTATCACTGTCGAAAACTCAAGATATCAGCACCGAAGCTGCGCAGGGCAATTCTTTAAAGCAATAAAAAACTTTTAATGCCTTGAAATAGACACGGGAAAGATAAAGGAAAAAAAAGAGTGTCGAAGCAAATACGATGCGCGCATGTTACGCACACAGTAAGATACCAGAGAAACAGTAAACCAAATTCAACTAGTCATTGAAGCGTCCATGTCAAGTGTGAAGCAGGTACATATAGAATGAATGGATGCACAAAACAAAATAAAATAAATGAACAAAGAAACAACTTACAGGCTGGGAGGGGGCATTTAGCGCATTATTGTGATGGACAATGCTTCATAGAAAGGAAAGTACGCGTCAAACGCCTTTGTTGCTGCCCGAGTGCAAAGTGTTAAAGCTGTTGAGGAGGTAGGACTCGTGAATTTCTCGGTCATGGTGAGTTTCAAACCCAGATTGTGGTATTGTGGCCTTGATATTTTCAACAGCGCCCTGTCTTCTGGGCACGTTTTGACAGTAGAAGGTCGGGAAAGTTAGAAGCATTGGCTCTGTGGTGGTTGAAACTTAACGTGAATGATGTTTCGAATTGCCCAATGTATTGCTTACGGCAAACGGACAACGTTAGAGCTGTCACAATTCTCTGTTGATCTTTAAGGAAAAGTTTAAGTCGGTGCTAGTTGCGGTCCGGGAACCTTGTAGCGGGGCTTATTGCTAGGATGACAACCATTGCAGTCGGATCGGTTAGGTATTCTCGACGATGTCACTGAAGCATGCAGGTTGCGTGATCTGCAGTAAACTAACCTCGATGGGTCCGTAAAATGTCTTTAAGCGATAATTTTGTTGCAGGATGTTGAGGTGATTTTTGAGCGTATTGGCCACATTAGGAACAGAAACGGAGCGCGTAAAGATGAGGTTAACACTTTTACGCGAAGATTTTGCTGATAGTTTCTTACTTGCTAGCTGCTCTTAAGTAACACATCATTGGGGTCAACGTACCAAAACCAGCATATGGTTGTGAGAGACGCCTTTGTGGCTCCGGAAATTTCGACTACATAGAGTATTTTATTGTGCACCCAAATGTGAGCACAGGGGCCTACAGCTTTTTCGCCTCCATCGAAAATGCGGTAGGGATTGGATCCCGCGACCGGCGGGAGAGCAGTCTTTGGCACCATATACCTGCTAGACCACCGTGAGGCTGAAAGATAACATGGACTTGTATAGCGCAGTATAGCAATGATTTAGAAAGGGGAAGTGACGCTGAGGGAGAGGAAAAAGGGGATAGGGTAGCCATGACGAGGTGGTGATAAATAGAAATGAGAGTGGGAAGAGAGAGAGAGATAAATAGAGAAGAAAGGCAGGGAGGTTAATTGAGCTTGGTTCGGTTGGCTACCCTACACTTGGGGTGAGGAAAGGGGGAATAATAGAACAGAAAGCGATAGAAAATAAGAGGAGTAAGAAAGAGAAGGGTGAATGGTCAGTTCAAGACTACACAGCACGGTCTCACACTGTTCTTTTACAACCACTCGTGAAGTCTGGTGGTCCTTAAGAAGTACAAGAGGGCTTTCGTGACTTTGCGCGTATGCGAAACCGGCGGCCAAGGTCCCAGGATCTTCTTTTCTGTAAGCAGCCGTGAATCCAGCTGACAGAGTTTGGCTTCCATAATGCGTCGTTTAGACTGGTATGCTGGGCAGTCACATAGAATATGCTCAAGCGTCTCCTCACTGGAGCAGATGTTCCATGCCGAAGTGCTCGCCATTCCAAGGAGACGAGAATACGCATTCGTAAATGCCACGCCCAACCTCATGCCACAAAGCAAAGTTTCAGCTCATGTGGGAGTCCGGATGGCAAACGAAGTTGCAAGTTTGGGTCGATCGAATACAGACACGCGTTGGAGAAACCAGGAGTATTCTATTGTTAGGAGACTTATACGGCGAGCAAGTGTTTGTAGTTGCCTTGCAGCGTTCGTTCTCAAGAGTGGTATGGGCGCACGCACGTCTTGGTCATGAGTCGATCGAGCCGCTTCATCAGCGAGGTCATTGCCGACGATTCCGCAATGACTCGGTAACCACGAAATACAATTTTGTGACCTATCTTGAGCGCCTCGTGGTAGTCATGCCTTATCTGATACACTAATTATTCGTGTACCGCGCTGCATAACGAACCGCAGTGTATGTAAGGCTGAGTTCGAGTCGCAAAAAATGGCCCATTGATTAGGTTGCAGCCGAAGAATGTACTTTACTGCACCTTGAAGCGCTGCGAGCTCTGCTGCTGTCGACGTCATGGTATCAGAAAACTTGTGTTGAAGCAACACATTACCAGATGGAACAACCACTGCTCCTGTAGAGCTGTTGGAATTAGTGGAGCCATCAGTGTAAACATGTATGGGTCAAAGTGCCTTTCGTCCAAAAAAACACAATGTCAATCGCTTCCGGGCTAGTGGTGACAAGCGTGCCTTTTTAACGATTCAAGGAACCGATAAGCGCACGTCAGGTTGACGTAAGCCTCATAACGCAGCTGCTGGACGCATCGCAAGTTTGAAGTCAGGCGGTAATATTGACACATGGTAGGCTGGCAACTATAGTAGCCAGCCTCTGAGGAGGACAACGAAGTAGTTCTGTGTGCGCGTGCTCTGGTGTTCGCGTAAGCGATTACACGCTCTGCGCCGTTATGCCATTGAACTAGAATGACTCCGATTCCTACGTTGCTGGCGTCTGTGTGGATCTCGGTGTCGGCAGTGTCGTCGACATGTGCCAGCACTGGAGCTATCTGCAGTCGATTGCGTAGCTCTACAAAAGCTTGTTGTTGTTCTTCCGTCCATACGAAAGGCACATCTGGCCGTGTCAGTCTTGTAAAAGGTTCCGCAATTTTCGAAAATCCTTCGACAAAACGGCGGTAGTACGCACAAAGTCCGAGGAATCGCTGAACAGCCTTTTTGTCTCCAGGACGGGGGAAATCGGCAACGGCAGCCAACTTCTCCGGATCTGGTCGAACACCCCGCGGGCTCACCACGTGGCCGAGAAACTTGAGTTCTTGATAGCCGAAGTAGCACTTTTCGGACTTGATGGTAAGGTTCGCTCTCCTTTTGCAGTGAGGACACTTTTTAGCCTTGAAAGATGCTCCTCAAACGTGCTTGAAAACACAACGACATCATCCAAGTATACAAGGAATGTCTGCCACTTTAGTCCAGCTAGTACTGTGTCCATCATGAGTTGAAACGTGGCGGGAGCAGAACAGAGACCGAAAGGCAGCACTTTAAATTCGTAGAGCCCGTTAGGCGTCACTAACGCGGTTTTCTCACGGTCGCCCTCGTCAACTTCGATTTGCCAGTACCCTGACTTGAGATCTAATGATGTAAAGAACTGGGCGTGGCGTAGACGGTCAAAGGCGTCATCAATCCGTGGCAGGGGGTAAACGTCGCGTTTTGTGACTTTGTTAAGCCGTCGATAGTCGACGCAGAAACGTAGTGTGTTGTCTTTTTTCTTTACTAAGACAACAGGTGACGCCCGCGGACTTGTCAAGGGTTGAATGACGTTATCATTCAGCATTTCTTGAACTTGACGCTTAATCAACCATACCGTGTGTCACCTTCGGTGACACATGGTATGGATGTTGGCGAAAAGGCCGCGCCGACTCCTCGGTAACAATGCGATGTTTTGTAACGGTGGTACGCTGAACTTTCGATGCTGTGGAGAAGCAGTCCGAGAATTCCCTCACGAGGTTTAGCAGCCGTTCTTTTCGTGAATCTGGCAAGTCTGGATTAACGTGAATGCGGCTTCCCAGGTCAGCACAAGCTTTTGCATGCGGTGAAGTCGTATCCAACGTGCCGATATTGGAAAAATCAGCGATTTCACTGAGGAAAGTGACAGTAGTGCCTCTAGGGACGTGTTGGAACTCATTGCTAAAGTTGGTCAGCAGAACTGGAGAGCGTTTATTCTCTAACCGAACAAGGCATCGGGCTATGCAGATGTTTCGTTTGAGCAGCAGCGGGATATTTGTCTCTGCAATACCTTCATAGTCGTTGAATTCATCAAAAACGTCGCAGGCTACCAAGGTCAACACGCTACTCTTCGGCGGTAACGTGACATCATCGTCAACAATTCTCAAAGCATTGACGTAACTGCCATGAGGGTTGCGCGCTAAAGCGTGTGCCGTAGAAAACGCTACCTGCGACTTTTGCAAATCAATCACGGCTCCATTATCACGCAGAAAGTCCAGTCCGAGAATTAGGTCCCTCGAGCAACTCGGCAGTATTACAAAATCTCCGAGATACGTAAATCCGTGAATACTGACTCGCGCTGTGCACCGTCCTACCGGAGTGAAAAGATGGCCTCCTGCCGTACGTATCTGCGACCCAGCCCACCGGGTATAAACCTTCTTTAGCCTGCAGGCAAGACCCATGCTCATAACGGAAGTGTCTGCTCCAGTGTCAATTAGCCCCATTACTTCTTTGTCATCCACAGTTACCGCAATGTTTGATGTCACCACTCTTCGTACCACGTTTGACTGCGTCTGTACATCTTTTTGCTGCCGTCGGTGTTGTCGTAGTGGAGGATCTTCCGTAGAGTCAGCGTCAGCGGCCTCACCTCCGGAGGTCGCTGAACTCAGTTTTCCCGACTTGCAGGACTGGGTGAACGGCGTCTCGGAGCGCCGCGTAAATAGGCTGGGCTCGGTGACCTGTAGCGAGCAGGCGACGACGAGCGAGACTCTTGCGACCGATGTTCTATACTGCGACGATTCGAGAAGAAACTCTCTATTTCCAGTGGTCGCTCGCCAGGTCGTGGACGAGGGGCATTAGGCGAAAATCCACGGAGACCCACACGACGGTATGGACGTGTTCGGTAGACGTGTCCGGCTTCCCCGCAGTGGAAACAAAGGGGCCTGCGGTCGGGTGTACTCCAGATGTCACTCTTTCTCGGTCTTGCTTCGGCGATCAACGGTGAGCTGCGAGGACGGAAGCCTACCTCCATTTGCTGAGCGTGTCGCTCATTGGGATAAAATACGCTGGTTGAACTGCACGATGGAGGACTGCTTCCGCATAGCTCAATTCGACGGAGTGCCTCTGTTGTGGCACGCCTGCAAAACTTCCTCACGCAGTGCCGATAAGCGCACGTCAGGTTGACGGAGACTCCATAACACAGCTCCTGGACGCATCGCAAGTTTGAAGTCAGGCGGTAATGTTGACACAAGGTAGGCTGGCAACTATAGTAGCCAGCCTACCTTGTGTCAATATGTCCTGATGTTTCGTCACAATACCGATGACTGAATAATGGGGCCTCCACGCTGTCAAACATGCCTAATGATGTAACGGAAGCCGTGATAAATGCCGAATGTGTGCTCTCAGCGTCTCGACAATGATATGCGCTGTGACCAGCTGTTCTTGTACGATAACAATAGGTGCCACTGTCGATGAGCCTGAAGACATGTCCGAAGTGCTTGGGCTTGTACGCTCTGTAGTGCACGATTGTTAGTCTTGTACGTGCTGGACAGGGCAGATAGGCTGTACCGGAGAAGTCCGAGAAAGAGGGCTGTATAAAGCTGCAGCATGAATTGCACGGATGGGCCCCATGATTTTCCGGCAACGACCTCGAATACATTCCCAATGCCATGAGCTCTTCCTTTAGGTATGCGACATGTGGGCTCCACGTTAGGTCATGATCTACGATGACACCTAAAAATCTGTGACTGCTCTTTTATGCGATTGATCTGCCATCGATGCACAATGGGTAGGGAGACATCAGCTTACGTGCAAGCGCCACCGCTGCGCATTTTTTTGTGGTGATAATCAAACCTTGCTGGCGAAGGTATGCCGATGTGATTGATGCCGCCTTCTGTATCCTTGCGCGCATTCGAGGCCGTGTCATGCCGGACGCCCAAATGGAGATATCATCAGCGTAGATAGATGCATAAGCCGTCTGTGGCAGCATTTCGGTGAGCCCGACCAGAACCAGGTTGATAAGAGTCGGATTCAAAACGCCGCCTTGTGACCTCTCACGACTTGTGAAATGCTTATTCGTTGACCCATCTTCAGTTAGAATGAGCATGAATCTGTCTGTGAGGCAACTTCTTACCCATTGAAAGACACGACCTCTAAGTTCAGCTGCTTCGAGAGCATTGAGAACAGCCTCATAGGTCACGTTGCCATAGGGACCTTTCACATCTAAGAACAAAGCTACCGACAGCTGCTTCTTCGCTTTTTGTTGCTGAACAGAGGTCACTAAGTCAATGACGCTATCGATTGAAGTTTGACCTTGTCGAAAGCCGGCTATAGCATTAGGATAGATGTTATAATGTTCTAGGTACCATTCCATGCGTGTAAGTAGCATCCTCTCCATGACCTTGCCGACGCAGCTTGCTAGAGTTATAGGCCGGTATGATGCGAGATCCAATCAAGACTTTCCGTTCTTCAACAAAGGCATCAGGCGACTGCAGTTCCACTCATCAGGCACCATTACATCGTGCCAAGACTTATTGAAGATATCCAGGAGACAGTGTTTTGCCTTTGGGCCTAGGTGACGTAGGGCAGCGTAGGTCACTCTATCCAGACCTGGGGACGATGAGCCCTGCATGTGTTCAATGCTGCATGAAGCTCTTCCATAGTGAATGCAACCTTCATTTCCTAATCTCTTGCGACTGAGACTTCCTGCGGCAATAGATCGATCGGTATAGAGATGTAGCTGGTGATCTTTGCGCAAAATTCACCAGAAACATCAAGCTGTGGGTGACGTTGATGTAGCGCCAGAGCGGCGAAGGGATGACGCTTTTGCGCATGCGAGTGAATACCTCGAAGAATCCTCCACACGGGAGACAAAGGTTTTCGAAGGTCTAGCGAGTCACAAAAACTCTTCCATCGCTGTTCGTGGAGTTTGCATTCGACGCTGAATTTTCTTCCGAATAAGTCTGGACTCTCTTAGGTCTTGGATAAATTTCGTGCGTCTGTATCGTCTTTCGGCACACCAGCGGACTGCTCGTAGTTGCTCCAACTCTTGGTCGAGTGCGGTACGTCTCGATTCTTTTGAAGATATGTAAGTCTCCATCGCACAACAAATCACTTCTTCAATAAATTACGGTGGTTCGTGCATGCACCTGCTCTCCCCTGATATATGATACTCTTCCCAGTCAATAAGTCTTGAGTGCCCTGGGGAAGGAAAATCGTCCAGACCTACGACTGTCACGTACTTGGGGATATGGTCACTGCCGTGGGTTTCAATATCTGTGAACCATTGAACTTTCGTGGCAATACTATGCGACACTAATGTCAAGTCCAGGCTACTGCTATAAGTTACTTCTTGGAGATAAGTAAGGCTGCCATCGTTCAGCACCTGAAGCCCATGCTCTGATGTGAGATCTACTAAGTTCGTGCCTTTTGGAATTGTCTTCATGCTACCCCACCATGGATGATAGGCGTTGAAGTCACGCATCAATATCCAAGGTGCTGGAGTGGAAAAAGCGATAGTAGGCTTAAGAGGGTGAAAAGAAGGGTGAGAGTGGCGACACCTTAGCCATACTTACAGTAGAGTATACGGAAGTGAGAAAGAAATAGATTGACGTGAGGGTTGGGCGGAATAATGTGAGGATGAGGAGGAAAAAGAGGAGAGAGAGTGAGGCATAAATATGGCTTTCAAATGGTGGGAAAAGGGAGGACGGTTGAGATGGAGTCTTCAGAGGATGAGGAGGAAGCTGCGTGATAGAAGGAAGTTGGTTAGTTTTCGCATAGCCATACATAGCACTCCAGTCGTGCAGCGGTAGCCGTGTTCGGGGTGGCGCATGCGCACAATCTTCGCGGAGCGTGCCTTTGGTTGCATGTTTGTCTGTTGACGTGCGCGCTTTTTTCATCGTGAGTGCTGTTCCACAGTGCATAGGAATCTACTTTCTTTGTAGGGCATAGTAATGATGGTGTTAGTTTGCTATGGGAGCCAGAAAAGAGCACTAACACTCTACGTAAGTTGGAAAACGAAAGTATAGCATGCACGTACAAGAGCTGATTTCGAAGAATTCTCAGGAGTTTAATTTTTCCTCCGTGTCATAGCAGTGATGATGATTAGTGGAGTTTATTTGCGCAAGGACCAGATGTGGCTAAAGAGCGCCAGAGTGATGATAATGAACTGTGTGCAGTGTAGATAAAACAGATGTGACGTGGCTGTAAATGGGCCTAAAAACAGTCGCTGTAGGTGCGTAAAAATATGTATACATAGTAAAATTATGGCAATGACAAATGATGTGTGCTATGGAAACCTAAAATGGTTTAAAAGTGATATGTGTGTGAAATAAAAACTTGGCATGGAGCACCAGTGCCTCGACAGAGCCCTTAAAACAAGAGCATGGAGGTCTGGGCTCAATAAAAGCTGCTATCACAGCGGCATCCTCTGAACAGAGGATGCGCTATGAACCTGTTGGGCTAAAAACATTCAATGTTGGGCTAAAAACATTGAATACTACATCTTTTAAAAAGCTTAAAACTGATTTTGCATCAAAAAGCGGCTCTTCACCGAGAAACATAATCGGATATAGAGGAAGATTATAGCGGTATGCTAAAGCAAAATATTTCTTTCTCTCACTTTCAGCTTCAGGAAACTCCAGGAGGACGTGGAGGACGGTTAGCCTCTCACCACATCTACCACAAGTAGGAGGTTCATCGCCAGTCAGCAGAAAGCTATGGGTACCATAAGTGTGTCCTATTCTGAGGCGACAGAATAGGACATCAGTTCGCCGTGTTCTTGTAGCGGAGGGCCAGTAACCCAACCGCGGCTTAATCAAGTGAAGCTTATTATTTATTTCTGTGTCTCACAAACGTTGCCAGTGGTTTCGCAGTGTCTTACGTAGGAAGGGTTTTAGGTCTGTTGCAGGGACAGAAGCGGTGGGATTAATAGCGCGCAATATAATTGAGGTGGCCATTGGGTCAGCTAACACATTGCCCTCGATGCTTCTATGGCCAGGAACCCAGCAAATAGTAAAATGCTGATTGGACATATACGCTGTAGACAGAACGGAATACAGCTCAATTATTACCGGATTTCTGAATCTGAAAAGGGACCTTAATGCATTTACGACGCTTAACGAGTCTGTGAATATAATAGATTTTTGTATGTTTGATTTCCGTATATGCTTCACAGCCGACAATAGTGCATATCCCTCAGCCGTAAATATACTTGTTTCCGGGTGCAGCACACCGGATTCCGAGAAGGACGGTCCGACGGCTGCATAAGCCACCCCTGCATGCGACTTAGAAGCATCAGTATAAAACTCTACGCATGAGTAGTTGGATTGAAGTTGTCGGAAATGCATTTTAATATGTGCTTCTGGTGCATGTTTAGTGATCTCGGCAAAGGAAGTGTCACAATGTATGAGCTGCCACTGCCACGGCGGTAAATGTTTTGTTGTGGGCATAGGACAAAGTTCTAGCAGCGGAACTCCCATTTTCTCACTTAAGCTTCTCACACGCAAAGAGAACGGCTTTTTCGCTGCGGGTTGATTATGGTAGAGGGTGGCAGTGGTCATATCGTTTATAGCTGAATAAGAAGGATGCTTTATATTTGCGCGTACCTTTATAAAATAAGTGAAACTGCTATAGGATCGCTGTAGGTGAAGTGACCACTGATTCGACTCTACATAGAGACTCTGGATCGGACTTGTCCTGAAAGCACCGGTTGCCAGTCGGATACCCAGATGGTGAACGGGGTCTAGGATTTTCAAAGCACTTGGTGTTGCGGAATGATAAATTATAGAGGCATAATCAAGGCGCGACCAAACAAGGCTTTTGTACAAGTTCAAGAGACACTTCCGATCACTACCCCATGTTGTACGTGATAGGAGCTTCAGGAGGTTCATCGCTTTCAGACATTTTATATTTACATGTTTAATATGGGGAATAAACGTGAGCTTAGAATCTAAAGTGGTTCCTAGGAATTTATGCTCGCTGCTCACAGAGAGTTGGTCTCCCTTGATTGTAATATTTGGAAGTGGCATTACCCCTCGTTTGTTGGAGAAGAGTACGCAAGTACTTTTCTGGGTGTTTATTTTAAAACCATTCTCATCAGCCCATTTAGAGAATTTATTCATTCCAAGCTGCACTTGTCGTTCGCAGATAGACATATTGCATGATTTGAAACTCATCTGCACATCATCAACATACACAGAATAAAACATCGCGCTTGGAATGACTGACTGCAGGTAGTTCATTTTTACAAGAAAGAGTGTGCAACTAAGCACGCCCCCTTGCGGAACACCAGTTTTTTGGGTAAATGATCTAGAGAGAGCATTTCCCACTTTTACGCGAAAGTTTCGGTTAGACAGATAACTTTTAATTGTGTTTAGCATGTTCCCATGGATTCCCATGGCGGCAAGATCGCGTAGAATCCCGAATCGCCATGTGGTATCGTACGCCTTCTCCAGGTCCAAGAACACCGAAAGTACAAACTGCCTATGAATAAATGCATCTCTGATGTATGTCTCTATGCGAACAAGGTGGTCTATTGTCGACCTCCCCTCTCTGAAACCACACTGAAGGGGGTCTAGTATACTGTTACTTTCTAGGAAGTGGGTTAAGCGCCGGTTTAACATTTTCTCATATAGTTTGCACAAACAGCTTGTTAACGCTATTGGCCTGTAGCTGGCGGCCAAGGAAGGGTCTTTGCCTTGTTTAAGTACCGGGATGACTATCGCTTCTTTCCATGACGATGAAATATATCCAGCTTCCCACATGGTATTGAAGAGGGTTAGGAGCGTTTTTAGTGCTTCTGGGTGAAGATACTTGATCATTTCGTACGTTATACGATCACTACCCGGCGCCGAGTTGTTGCAGTACGCAAGAGACGCCTTAAGTTCAGCTAATGAAAATGGGCAGTTGTAAGCCTCCCTGGAGGGACGTTTAGTTTTAAGGGGTTGCCGCTCTTCGCGTTCTTTGAATCTTAAGAACGTTTCTGTGTAGTGCGATGCACTCGAGACGTATTCAAAGTGTTCGCCTAGGCAGTCCGCCTGCTCCTCCAGGCTCTCCCCTCGGCTACTTACCAAAGGTAGGGGGTGTGACTCCCGCCCCAATAACTTCTTTACCCTATTCCAAACCTTCGTTTCGTTGGTGTAAGAATTTATACCGGAGATGTACCTATCCCAACTTTCTTTCTTTGCAAGGCGACGCGTCCTTCTGGCTTGGGACTTAACCTGTTTGAAATTGTTGAGGTTTTCAGCCGTTGGGTAATTTCGGAGTAGTCTCCAAGCCTTATTTTGTCTATTGCGCGCTTTCCGACAATCGTCGTCCCACCATGGGATGCGACGTTTATTAGTCATTCCGTTGGTCTGCTTGATACATTTCACTGCAGCGTCAATAATAAAACCTGTTAGGTATGCTACAGCATCGTCTATATTAAAATCAGCAATCTCATCTCCGTCTAAAAATGTAATTTCTCGAAATAATTCCCAGTTGGCTGACTTGGTGTTCCAGCGTGGAAAGTCAGACGAGCATGTATATTCTTTTGTTGACTTTAACATAATCGGGAAGTGGTCACTGCCAAAAGGGTTCTTG
The DNA here is from genome assembly GCF_043290135.1 of Rhipicephalus microplus. Classification (NCBI taxonomy): domain Eukaryota; kingdom Metazoa; phylum Arthropoda; class Arachnida; order Ixodida; family Ixodidae; genus Rhipicephalus; species Rhipicephalus microplus. Next base: position 40,763,677 of record NC_134705.1, on the reverse strand, counting down.
AGAACGAACCACTCCAGATATGGAATTATAGCACTCGAGACAATACTCAGGTCTATAGAAGAGTATGTGTTATGTGTAGTGCTATAATACGTTGGTTCTTTTTTGTTTAGTAGACATGCACCTGACGAAAACAGAAAGTGTTCTATTAGGCGTCCTCGCGCATCTAAACGGGAGTCGCCCCATAGGCGAATATGTGCATTTAGATCACCAACGACTATATATGGCGGAGGAAGTTCATCAATGAAGCTTTGAAATTGTGTCTTTGAAAGTTGATAGCACGGTGGAATGTAAATAGAGGTAATTGTTAGTAGCTTCCCGAACAGCACTGCTCGAACAGCAACTGCCTCAAGAGAAGTTCGGAGGTTTAATTGCTTACAGGCAACACCTTTATCAACTATTATAGCGACACCGCCCGACGAAGCGGCAGCATCGTCACGGTCTTTGCGGAAGATGACATATAGCTTTAGAAAGTTTGTTTGTGTGGACTTGAGATGTGTCTCCTGAACACACAGCACCTTTGGAGTATGTTTATTAAGAAGTTGTCTAATCTCATCGAGGTTATGTAGAAGTCCTCTCACATTCCACTGTAAGATCTGTGTATCCATTTTAGATGTGTTTTGTGCTGTGTGCTCAAGGATGGAAAATTAGCTCACGGACCCTTTCCAGGGGCCATGACACGAGATTTTTCTTTTTTGGATCGGTCGACGGAATCGCGCCGATTATTAGGCGCTGGCTGCGCCCTCACGCTTGGTGTTGTGTTCATTGCCTCTTGCGAGGCGCTGGACAGGCGCTCTTGCGAGCGCTGCATTTGTTTTAAGGGCCTCGCCTCAAAAGACGAGACCTTCGCGGCCCCCAGCCCGGAGGTTGGTGGGTCTTTCTTGGATGGCGGAGCAGCACTGGCTGCAACCGCCGAGGGGGCGAATGGCGTCACCGCTGGCTCACTACGCATGCGCCAGACAGGCGCCAGGGGCCGTCGTGGCGCTGCCCTCTGACGCGCCACTTCGGCGAAGCTAGTTTCTGGTAGGCAGGACACCTGCCTTCGTGCCTCCTTAAATGAAATGTTTTGTTTTACCTTAATTGTGACAATTTAATTTTCTTTTTTCCAGCTTGGGCATGGCCGTCAGTATGCGGCATGCTCCCCATTACAGTTCGCACAGTGAGGAGAGTTTTCACAGGCATCTCATGTGTGCTCTTCAGCACTGCATTTCGCGCAAGTTAGGCGGCCTCGGCAGTTCTGTGAACTGTGGCCGAACCGCTGGCATTTGAAACATCGGAGGGGGTTTGGTATATATGGCCTCACTCGAAGCTTAATATACCCAGCCTCAACGGAGTCGGGCAGTACACTTGAATTGAAGGTAAGTATCAGGTGTTCAGTCTGGACTTCTTTGCCATCACGCCTCATGCTAATTCGTTTTACGTTTATGACATTCTGTTCGCTGAAACCCTCCAGGAGTTCAGCCTCCGTCAGCCCTAACAGGTCATCATCTGAGACAACGCAACGGGTGGTGTTCATGGTTCGGTGTGGGGTTACTATTAATTTGGTATCTCCAAATTTCACTAGGTTAGGCAATTTTCCATATTGTTTCTGGTCGCGGAGCTCCAACAGAAGGTCACCACTTGCCATTCTCGAAGCTTTATATCCTGGGCCAAAGAATTCCGTCAAAGACTTTGATACTAGAAAAGGTGAAAGTGTTCGCACTGATTTGCCGGGTGTGTCAGCGTGGATAACATGGAATCGGGGAAAAATACTTTCTGGTTACCAAAAAACTGGAAAACTTCATCGGTGCGCCCTCTTTTCTGAGGGCGATCAGGGAGTGGGGGGAAGGAACAAGCCATATGTAAATGCTTACTTTCGGCAGCGGCGCCAGCCACCCACCATGGAGTCCTACAAGGGGACGCTGCAGGGTCTGTAAGTACAGGCCCCGCCGACGCCAGCTGTACGCCACCACTATAACCGAATATGATGTATCCAAGGTAGGATAGCCACACAGGGTTAACCCTTGCCGCCAGGAAACACGGAAGTCAATGGAAGTGAGTAGAGGACAGGAAAGGTTTAAAGTGAGAGAAAAGACGAAGATGTGAGGTGGAGGCAGGAAAAGGCGACTGCCGATTTCCTCTGGGTCGGTCAGCCCAGGGCTGCCGTCTACGTGAAGCCGGGGCCAAAGGGGTGTGTTGCTTCTGCTGGGGGGCCTTAAAGGTCCAATCACCCAGCGTCCGCTCAACCCCCAGGATCCCCTTTTCCCCGGACACAGCAAAGCCACACACGGCTAGGCGTGGGAGGGAGTCAAAACTCCCCCATTAGCTCGGGTCCGTGGTGTCGCTACACACCAAACGCCTACTTGCGCAGGCGCCCCTGCGGGGTGTCGTAGCAGTCCATCCTGTCGCTGGGCTGCACGCAAATGTCTTCTATTGTTAGCTCAAGCCGCGGCAGTCATACAGTCTCTTAATAATGCTAATCAACCACGGCTGCAGTTCTTGAACGTGCACGGACCACCCGCCGCCGCTTTGCCGACCACCACACTGCTCCACGCAGTACATAGTAGTCTAACGTCGAAAAGCCACCACGCGTGTACAGCTGCAGACTGAAGGCTGCACAAGGCCATGACGGGGAGCATTTGCAGCCGTCAGCATAGGAGGAGAAGATCGACAATGTGTATGTAAACTGGTAGTGTAACTTCTATAGAAGCTCATTGATCCAGCGGTGCGTTGCCACCATCACCATCTACGAATAGGAGGAATAAAAGCAAACAAAGTAACTAAAAAATTTGACGTCACAACGGGAAGCAGTTGCCACGTCGCGCATTTGCTGTACATGGCGTCAAGTTTAAATTTCTCTCTTAATTGCTCGCTTTTTACGTACCCTTATTATTTCGCAATTTTATTCCACCTTCTGGCTCGCTAATTGCATGTGGGAGGCGAAAAACTAAAAATTGAGGAAGCAAAGTTGTTTTATTAGCCAAATTACGTACTCACAATATTCACAAAGAACTTGGGAGATGCAATAGTGACACAGCTGTTCATGAGCACAATAGCATAATAGCTCAAAAACTTATGTTGACCAATTGTCGACAAGCCCTGGAGAGAGACAGGAGTTTGGAGAATATAGCTTTGGCAACCATATATAGAGTACAGCGTCACGTTGCTAAGCGTGTCGCAATCACCGTCACCAAAGGTTAGGGAACGCTGGACGTGTGCTAGCGAAAGCAGTCGGCAGTCGCAGAAACGGAGCTAGAATTCTTCTTTCTACGTCGTCACAGGAGCGGCTATCTGCATACATATTCTGTGAGCTAGTTCTCTCTGACCTGTCACACTAGTAAACAGCACATAAAAAAAGTAAACTACTGAAGGTATGCACGAAACATTAAGGAAAAGTGAGCGATACCTCGTTGAGCTGGCAATGCGCCGAACCAAGAAAGCTTGCCAAAGGTATGCCCCCTCCCCATTTATGAAACTCGACCAAAAAGTGAGACAATCAACCATCTAGCGAGGTGTCAGAAGCACCGTAAAGTATTTTTATAGTTAGGTTCCACATATGGGTCATTCCACGCCAACTTTCCCAACTTTGGCGCGCGACCACCTACGATTTGCTTGAAAAAAAAATTTAGAACTATCTACTTAAAGCCAAAAGTGTTCCTTCGAAACATTTTCTGGGAAAAAAATTTTCCAGTACCACGAGTGTCATGTGATTGTTTTCAGAAAGCGCGATACCACTGCTCGTAAAACACGTTGTCTCAGAATTTGTTCTTTTTAAATTAGGTCATCAGAAATTTTAACATTGAGAACAATATTAGGCTCGGTATTTAAATTAGATTTTTTGAACTTTTACGCTTTTGCGGATTTTTAAAGCCACCTGGAATATGAAGAATATTGTCCTCGTTGGAGATTTTTATAGAAAGACAACAGTCAGCGAAATATAATAGTAGGCATTGGAACATTTCTAAAATGTTTTACTGTGGACAAAAAATAATTTAAGACATATATAGTGTGAAATTAAGTGTGAAAGTGGCGATAAAGTTGCAAAAATGTTCATATTTGCACGTTTGGTTGTGAACTCAACATTGAGGTGGTCCTAGTAAAACTATTGCTACGCTAACGCGACAGGATAGGCGAAGCGAAGAGGAGGATGAAAAGCGCTTGTCTTGCGTGTGGATCGGTGCTGGGCGGCAGCTATTCAGCCCCTTTCCATCAGCCATCTTCAAATAAACATCTTTGATCGTAATAGTTTGGTGGAGGTGCTGGGTAGAACAACGGTGCTCCCTACGAACGACGACGCACCGACCTCAGAGACGCAATACGTGGTTGTTCGCCGAAGTAGATGAATTGCTGATCTGCCACCAGAGCTAGATTCCGACACGAACAACGAGCCTCTGGCATTTGCTTCTGGTCTCCTGACACCCGCTGCTTCCAGTCCCCTATGGCAACCATACATCGAGCCACGAACTTTCGCAGGAAAAGCTGGTGAGGATGTAAACGCATGGCTGAGCATCTACCTACAGGCAAGTCGGTTTAATGATTGGAATGCCACAGGTCAGCTCACCAATGTCAACCTTTTCCTTAAGGGAACCGCGTCTGTGTGATATGAAAACCATGAGGAGAGCTTGACAACATGCCAGAAGTTCGTCGACAAGATTAGGAAGTGCTTCGGAGATCCAGAGTCCTAAAAATTGTGCCTAGGAAACGCTTACGCAGCACGCTCAGGTTCCTGGGGAAACCTGATCAACGTGCATTGAATAAGTGCTCAAGTTATGTAGGATCCTGGACCCTGGGATGACCGAAGAGGACAAAGTGAATCACCTTCTGAAATGAATTGCAGAAGACGTCTAGCAGTACGTCATCGCAAAGAACGCGATGAAGTACTGCTATCAATTGCAACATGTCTCTGGAGTCCGTGAGTGACGTTATCCTGCAATGCTGCGCATTTGAAGCCTTAAGAGCTCAGCGCATCAGACTGAAGTTCGGCTGCTTGACCAACGTAACGACTGTCGCCAGCGTTGACGTGGCTTCGGCCCGTATGACCTCGCGACAATTATCCGCCAAGTGGTGCGGGAAGAGCGCGACCGACGTGAAGCGGCTTCTGTTCTGTCTTCTCGGGTTAAGGAGCTTCTTCCTCCGTGCGATCCGGGTGTGACGTCCATCAAAGCTGCTTCCGTTGATGCATACAACTTCGCACCCCGTCCAATGATACCAAGCCCTGCAATGAACGACCATCTAGGTTACGAGATCCACGAAGGCGTCGTACGTGGTCCATCTGCAGTCTATCAACCGTGGGACAGCCGCGGCATTTATCCTCCCAATAGCAATTGCAGCATGTCCCGTGAGCGCCCCGTCTGCCTCCAATGTGGCGTCCGCGGCCACGTCGCCCGGTTTTGTTCTCTGTGCCGTCGCATGTAAGCACAATCAAGGGACCGATCCACGTGCAAGACAAGACACTATATAGCGACCTTCAATGCCTACTCACTCAAAAAGCTTTATCAAATCAATTTTTGTGTTAAGCGTGAATTTTTTTTTTTGAATTGGTGTAACCACTCTCAGAGTTTGCACGCGTTTTTATGCGTAGCAGTGCGTCCTAGCGGTAAGTACAAGCTGCATGGACGTGGGGATCATCTAAACAACAAAATATACTTTATTTGTGCCTTTTCAAATTATTCAAAAACTAGTGTTACTTTTAGTGAATGAAAAACGCGAGACCTGCTTGACTGCATTTAATGCAGGAGACACTTTTGCCTCGTTCCAGTCATCGAGCTGTTCGACGCACGTGCGAATCTCGGAGTCCCAGCCCTCCGCCTCTCTGCCGGTATTACCGGCGTTTTGAGAATTGAGTCACAATGTGCAAACATCCCTGTTCGTAGCGGGGAAACGCTCACCAGGATCACTGACGGTGGCGTGTGATCTCGCTTTTCATCCCTGTCGCCCTTTTCGTGGTAACAAACCAGCCATCTGGTGCCGTGTTCTTTGTAAATGCGGGCGCAGACGTTAGCATTGTGTCCCCTACTAAGGCTGATCGTTCGAAATCACCTGGACAATCGCTTCGTGCTGCCAATGGATCTGTAATAGCGACGTTTTGACTCTGATCTTTCAACCTTGACTTTGGCCTTCGTCGCGTTTTCCGGTGAGTTTTCGTCATCGCAGACGTCTTTGAGCCCATCTTGGGTTCAGAGTTCCTCTCGTACTTAGATTTTGACGTCAGCGTGAGGCGTGGCTGCGTCATAGATAATAGACTCGTCTCTCCGTTCCTGGAGCTTTGTTCGACATTGTTCCTATGACCATCCGCATGCTGATACCTTTCTCACCGTTCGCGAGTTTACTGGAGTTAACCAAACCATACAATCTCACTCAGCCGCCTAAACATGCGGTGACACCACATCGTTACCCTTGGTCCACCAGTAGCCACTCGACCAAGCTGCCTGTTTGGAGACCGCCTAGCCATCGCCGAACTAGTCTGACCACATGCTGCAGCTCTGCAGTAAGCAAGAGACGGCGTGGGATTTTCCGTGCCTTGCGGCATGCGGCGCGACGATGCGCCGGCACCGGCATGTGGCGTTTCGAGACACACGAGTGTGAAGGAGCAACGAGCGGCAGGCTCCACCCCCATACGACACTTCGGTATGCACGGTCGTCGACTTCGTATGCTCGTAATGAAGCTCAAAACAAGCAACACTGCACTAAGCAGGCTTCGTTCCATAAAATAAAATAAATGAAACGCCTTCTTGACCGACATGAACGTCACAACATCGGCAACAGCTGATTATTCACGACTCCGACAGATAGGCCTAGCATGGCGGGCGCCGGCCGTCGCCTGCGCGCTCCACACGCGAGCTCGTCATCGAGCGCTTGTTTCCGACAACACTGTTAAGCTCAGCACTCGTGTGTAATGCGTTAGCATACGCTATTACTTTGTAGACGTTATCGATGTAAAGAGCAAAGGCGGAAACGAACCGAGCCGGCTCACAGAGACGCTGGTGTCGCTGTGTTTATCCCTGCGAAATGACCTTCCATCGCTGCGCACGATCTCCGATTTCGCTGGCAGTTTCGAAACGGGCGTGTCTTGCAAAAATGGCACACTTCAAGCATCGCTTTATTCAATACAGGATAATTTCATGTCACAAATAAAATGTATTCAACGATGTCCAAAACTTCAGGATCGCTCCACTCCATTGACTCGCCTGAACTGGCCTGCATCACGGGTGATGGAAGCGAATGAATGGATAGATGGATGTATCCGACTGTACCCTTTAGATCAGGCGGCGGCTCACGCTACCTAACCATTAAATTAGGTACTATCACTACGTGTTGAAGCATTGACTTCCACTCGCGCCTTGATTGTAGCCACCAATATAATAGCCTATTCCTAGTTATTTATACCCGTTTGAGGTCTACTTTGCCTTCACTGTTCCTAAACCCCAATGCTTTAAAAAAAAGTCCGCGCCATTATTTTGAACTAGAGGGTGGAGCTATTTACAGAACATTACCAAACGCTCAGTCATTTCCTCTTCCGCTCCACACGCACCACATAACGTGCTCGTACTTCGTGTTGGGGTCGGTATGTCTTGGTCCGCAACACTGCCGTTCTGGCCTCGAACAGCAGAGAATTGCCCTGAAAACTATCGTAGATCTTTTCTTTTGCGATTTTCTGCTCTAAAGTTCCGTAGACCTCCAGTGATTATTTTGCAAGCATTTCAATTTTCCTTCTTCTTACCTTCTTCTTAACCGATGTTTCCTTTTGGCCTGGTATTCTGCTGTTGTCTAAGTACTTGCTTGACAATTTTCGAGTTCGCTTCCTCCATTTAGTATCAACACTCTTCATCTATACCTAGCTGAAAACTTTTCTTGCCCAATGCTCCTCTCTCATTTTTGTCAATCGCTCCTCAAATTCTATCTTGCTCTTGGCTTCCCTGCACTCATATGATGTCCATCTTAAGTCACCCTGTACCTCCTGATTTGGGGTATTCCCGTGTGCTCCCAAAGCAAGTCTACTTATGCCACGTTTAATTTGCAATCTTGCTTGAACTACTGATTTTCTGCACAAGACCGCATTGCCGAACGTCAAACCCGGGACCATGGCTCCTTTTGAAACCCCTCTCACAATGTCAATGTTATTGTAGTTCCGCAGTGCCCTATTTTTTATTACAACTGCACTCCTGCTGCCCTTAGTTATTACGTATCCTTCGTGCTCCTTTCGATACTCAGCCCCTTTATTTATCCATGCGCTCCAAGTATTTATATTTATCCACTATTTCTAGCGTGACTTAAAGTACGTTATGCTCACTGCCTTTGTTATCATTAAAAATTATGATTGCCGATTTTACCCTGCTGAACTTCAAGTTTAACCTATCTCCCTCATTACCGAAGATGTCTTTTAATCTGTACAATTTTCCTTGTCGGCTAATAATAATATATCATCTGCATACATCAACGCTGGTAATGGCTGTTCAACGCGTTTTCTTTGCTTGGCAAAAGAGAGGCTGAAGCCGAGTCGACTGCCACATATTTGGCTTCTGGTCCCAGTAGATACAGCATACATAACAATGGTGACACTCCCAATTTTACAACTACCTTGTTACGTTTATAGCTATCCTTTAGAAGATTAGTTATTTCATCTTCCACACCTAGTGTGTCCAGTATTCCCAACAAGTCTTATTGAATCGCACTATCGTAAGCTCTCTTGATATATAGAAATGCCAGCCACAGGGGCCTGTGTTCTTTTTCCGCTATTTCAATACACTGCATCAATGAAAACAAATTTTACTCCAACCTCCTTCGTTTACTAAACCCATGTTACGCACCCCCTCATTCTCCACCCAGCACCCCCTCATTCTCCCAGCACCCCCTCCTTCTCCACCAATGTCTGTAGTCTTTCCTTCACTATCTGCATCACCAGCCTGTAAACTACTGATGTCACTGTTACAGAACGGTAGTTGTTTATATCAGTTTTGTCCCCCGTTCCTTTATAGATCACGCTTATCCTGCTTAGTTTCCACCTATTGGGAGCTTCACCACCCATTATTGCTTTGCTAGTTGCCTCGTTTATTGTTTGCTTCGAGTTTGGTCCTAGTCTCTTCATTAGCATTATTGGGATGCCGTCAGGGCCTGTTGATGTGCTATTAGGAACCCTCTTCTATGCGCTTTTTCACTCACGTTGTCACAGTGGAGCTACTGCGCTGATTGGTCCATCCTCATCCGGCATGGTACATGCAGTGCTTTCTTGGTGTTTATTCTTTTCTGTCATCATTGTTCTTATACGTTCCATTGCCTCATCTCCTTCTAGCCTAAACCCTTGAACTGTAGTGATAAAACCTCCGTTCCATGTTTGCCGTATTACAAAGGGAATCGAGATGGTGCCAAATCTTTTCCCTTTCTCCCTTTTTGTTCACTTCCGCCATTCATTGTGCCCCCTTTCTTGAAAATTTTCACTGATCAAATCAGACACTTCCCTTCTGCAGCTCAAAAAGTTATTGCATTTTTTTTGACATAATATTGTGGTTCGCCCTTCTGTTTAGCATAACTGTGATTTCTGGAGGCTCCCTTACGTCTTTCTATGACTCTCTTAACTTCCTCATCCCACCAGCTCTTCGGTTTGTGTATCCTTTTCCCGGTTGATTTGACTCGTACCTTAGCAAGCTCTAACTCAGACAATCGAGCAATATTTGTGTGCGTCCACAGTATCCTTGGTGGTTATTTTCTTAATAACTTTGGTTGCTGTGTCTATTCGCCTTCTGAATAAATATTACCATGTGCTTTATGAAATCCTTTCCGTGGCAGTAGTCAATGACAGGGGAGAACTTGTCTCGGCAGCTTCAGTGAAGACCTCCTTGGTCGATGTAGCAGAACAGGCTGCTGTAGCGCTGGCATTACTGGACACGAAACGCACCACGGTGTACACCGATTCCCGAGCGGCCGTTAGGGCGTTCGCATCGGGATTGATAGCCACAGAGGCAGCCAGAATTCTCCACAGCAAACCCCCCCTCAGACGTTATTCATTACATAGTCTGGTTTCCCGCTCACATGGGACCAGACGTACTGCCGGGTCACCCGAACCCAAACGAGATAGCCCACGACTGTGCGCGAGGTTTCACAAGCCGCGACGGGGTGGTCTCTCGGGTGAGTTCGGGAGAGCTCGTCCACAGTGATCCTCTCGTTACTTTTCACGAGATAACATCTCATTACAGAGGAGAGTGACAGACTTTTCCCTTTCCCCATCATAAGCTCCACAGATCACAAGCAAGCACGCTCCAGACGGGGTCTTACCCCTCTAGGGGCTTTCTGAGCATGCTTCATCCGGATCTTGATCCACTTTGCCCAGATTGTGGTGAATTTTGCTCTTTGAGTCACATGCTCTGGCAGTGCCCTGCGTTACAGGATTTTAAAACAGAAGAAGACTGGACGACGGCAATCACAGACCCCAGACAAGACGTCCAGCTTCAGGCTGTCCAGAGGGCCCGTGAACGAGCGGAGAGGCATGGCCTCTCTGTTCCGACATGGGACTAGCCAACGGCTGGGTGGGGACCTAAATAGTTGGCCCGCTGCCTTGCCTCTCAGGACCAAATAAAGTTGTTTGTCCTGTCCATGTGCTTGCTCAATTCTCTTCTTCCAATTTTAATTTCTTTTCCGAATTTCAGCTCGATACGTTTGTGATCACTCCCTAAGCTTCTGGACCAATATACATCTATGTTCATCATCCTTATGGGCAGTACCAGTGCACAAACTCATGGGACGAAGGGAACATAGATGAGTTTGTGTGCTGGCACTGCCTATAATAAATTACGAACTAGCCCAACTATCATTCTTTCTTCATCATCCTTAGCCGCCCATACATCCTATGTGACATCACTGCGTAATCTATCGTCGACTGCAGCCTTTCCACCTCCCATGTTATATGCCCTCCACACTTTTCAGTACTGTTGCAAATGATTGAGTCATGTCTTTCACACACATTCATTAACATTCTGCCTAGTATATCCATTAATAACTTCTATGTGCGCATTCATATATCTCATAATATAATTACACTCTTTTCCTAGTTCATCATCATCAATGTCATATTATATGCACTACACCATTCCTTGATTTTCCTCTCTGGCTGTTGCTCTGAACCACAACTATACAAAGTTGTAATGAAAATATTCTTTATCAGGGCCAAGGTTCGTCAAAGCTTGTTTTGCGTGTCGTGCGAGGAGAAACGGACTTTGAGATGACACGGTAACAACACACACCCCGTTTATGACAGAGCACGAAAGGAAAAAAAAATAGAACACAGAACCAGAAAAACCGAGAAGACTAATAAGTAACAAAACTGTCTGATCGAACAAGGAAACCAATGAACGCGAGTTCAAGGCGAAGAGTTCCAAAACCTCACATTGAGATGTGGGGGCCCAACGAACGCCGAGGTGCAGGGCAGGAGGCGGTGACAGGCGATCGGGAGCGGGATGCGAAGCTATGGTGGCGACGGCGTTTGACGGCGTGGGAGCGACCACAGAACAGTCAACTCGCATCGGAGACGCGATGCTCCATGCGGGGAATGGCCAGCTCTCCCAGCGAACTGCTTGTGTCGAGACGCGATGCTCGGCGCAACCGTGACCATTAGCCAGGCCACGTCCATCGCTGTGCTGAACGGATGACCGTGGGGACGCCTCGCCGAGATGCGCGATACCCTCGGACAGAAAAGAACAGCAGGCCAGGCCGCGCCCCGAGAGGCAGTACTCGTGCCGGCAACGCCATCCCAACAGGTAGTTGGACTGCAGCAGCGTGGACAGCCGCGTTCCCTGGCCGGAACCTGGATCACCTGCGTCCGACGCTTCGGCCCGCTGTCTTTCGTCTGCCGCTGCTTCGGCTCGTCCCCAGCCACGAAGCTTACCGCCACGTCATCGTCACACGTGGCCCGATTGTGGCACGCCACCTCTATGGGCCACCACAGGTCATCAGCTGATTGGCTGACCTCACGCGCACAGTCGACTCGAAATCACACGCGCCTTGCCCCGCACTTTCGTCGTTGTCATCGTTTTTCTCGAACCCTCACAAAGGTACAGGAGAGTCATCTGCCCTGCCACTTTCCCTTTGAGCCATAAATGTTTCCCGCACTCCTGATTGACCCTTTGCCAGTCTGTATTTTTGTGAGTGAATACCCCATTCCACCCCTATTTCTTCTGCCTTCTGTTCTATTACAATTTACGCGTGCCTAAGCCTAAGATGTTCTGCTTAAGATGTGTTTCTACAAATCATTACACCATAAGCTTCCCCTCCCTTAGCTGTTCTTCTATCTCCCACCACTTTAAGATATTCCTGTCATCCTGCATGTTATTATACCCTACGTCTGTGTTGGCTTGGCCCTCTTGCCTACACCGATTTCTCCCCCGGACCCTACGTGCCTTAGATATTGGTGTTACTTTGGAATCGTATATGTCTAATCCAGCTGCTAACGAGTCCCCATGGTTGTTTTCCTGATTACTAGCTACCCTGGATCCCAAAAGACCCGCGTGCCTCCCAAAAAAGATACTGCGCGTCCTGCAAATCGCCAACCAACTGATGATCTAGCTTCCAACTGAAGTGAATTGTCTCGTTGAAAAACACTCCACCTATGCACCTCTCTATTTATTTCAACTACATCAAAGTGTTTATCTCGACTCATCAGTCAAATCTCCTTGTTTGCGTCGACAGTCGCTCTTTGCAGGTTGCCGTCACGTACTGGTACCTCCGGTATCGTGCATACCACCACCTGTAGCTGAGGAGAAATGGCGCGCATGTCATCGGCGCCTTTCGCCATTGCGGTCACTAATCCTGCCAATTCTTCATTCAATACATCGTTTAGACAGCCCGTAATTATCACAGGGTTTCATACATTAGCTTTAGTTTGGAGTTTTGCACTCGCTTGTCTCATCACTAATTCTAGCTTAAGTCCTGGGTAAGTCCTTATCGAAACCCTTTTGTCACCCCTTACCATCTCTTTGATTGCATCAGCGCATCGATTTAAATTCGAGTCCTCGGCAATTAATACGTGCTCCGACTTTTCTGCTAGTCTCCCACCTCGGAGGTCATTTGCGCTTGTAACGCCAGATGCTTTGTCCCCTTCCACTCCCCCCCCCCCCTTGTTCGCGGAAGTCATGTCTTGTGACCATTGAACTAGTTTAATCTGTTTTATCTTTCTTCTCCGCAGTTCTGGGCGCCGGTGCCCTACTGCTGTAGCCATCGGCTGCTGCTTTGTTCACCTTCGCAAGTTCCTTCTCGGCTGGCCGAAGCCTTCCTCCCATCGCATTGTTTTCTCGTTACGTCTCCACCGCAGTCTCCAGCTCGGCGATTCTCATCCTCTGTTCACTCTAGGCAACCATCATTTTCTCCATTTTTTCCTCGACCTCACAATTTCTACACTTGGCGTCAGCTTCCTCTGCATTCACATCCACACTACCTTTCATTTTGAAGCCCACCCTGCATCCTGAACATTTCACAGTGTTTTCATGTCTTTTAAAGAGTCTTTTTACATGAAATCACCAGTGTCCTTGAGTAGCTGAATTCTCCCACTCGATAATTACAGGACACGGACTACGACGAATGCGTCGTAGTCAACGTAAAAAAGTAATAAAGTCTAAGTAAAAAAGTCCAAGCTCTACTACAAAATTTACGTGTCCGTTTACTCGCACTCCCACCCCGTGGTGAAAGAAAAAAAAACACAAACAAGAAAAATACCAGGTGTCTGACCCCCGAACAGTCGTACAGTGTACCAAGTACAATAAAGGTTTACACTACTTCCTTATCTACTAATAAAAACAAGCTCAATGTATACAAAACACTTATATGCGCAGTCGATCCAGATCCATCGCAAAACACGTCCATCCGCCGTCAAGCCAACTCGTAGAGGCGACAGGAAGGTGGCGCCATCACTGACGTGACGGCACTCGTCCGCTCACGCTGTGATTTGCTGCAGTCATGCGGCCATTCGTTGCGGCAACGAAAATATCTGGCCGTTTTGATGCACGCTGGACTGGGATGCGGCGATGCGATGATACGTCACGAAACGTCACCACTACGGCTGCCGCATCGTCGCGCCGCATGCCACTTCGCGCGGAGAGTCGCCCTTCTGTCTCACGCTTTATAAGCCCGTCATGAAGCGCTTGGGCCTCTCCGCTGCATTTAGTGCCAAAGCGTGATCCCGGTTACAGGCGTTCATGTGTAGACTATAGAGCATTGAACGCCAAGACTGTCCACGACAGCTATGCCATACCCCACATCCGAAATTTTAGATCACCCCTCGACGGCTGCACCATTTTTAGCAAAGTGGATCTTGTTAAGGTTAGATTCCATTAGATTACCGTCGATCCCACCCCGCCGTGGTGGCCTAGTGGCTAAGGTACTCGGCTGTTGACCTGCGGGTTGCGGGATCATATCCCGGCTGCGGCACCTGCATTTTAGATGGAGGCGAAAATGCTCTGGGCTCATGCGCTCAGATTTAGGTGCTCGTTGAAAAAATTCCAGGAGATCAAAATTTCCGGAGCTCTCCACTACGGCGTCTCTCATAATCATATTGTTGTTTTGGAACGTCAAACCCCAGATATTATTATTCTCGTCGATCCCGCCGACATACCTAAGACCGCCATTACGACACCTTTTGGTTTGTTTGAATATGTGCGAAGCATTTTTTGACTGCGCAATATGGTTCAAACCTTCCAGTTGTTGATTTTAGACGTCATGCGAGGCCTCCCCTTTGTGGTTGCGTACCTGAATGGTATCCCCATTGCCAGCCGGACGCCTGAAGAGCAGGAGCCGCACCCCCGTGCTGTTACAACGCTTGCTGGCTTAAGGCCAAACCTCATATGTGCGAAAATGCACGCGACCGCGACGAGCGACGCTATGAGCGACGAAACAGGGCGTTCGCGCGACGTGTCACGAGCTCATTTTCGCGCGATCGCTCGGTTCTCCAGATTTGGAAACCGTCGCTCATCGCCCGGAAGTGCTGGGCTCAAGCAGCCAATAGCGAAAAACCGGAAAAGACAAAGACTACATAGATGCACGTGACCCTGCCCGAGTCACGTATGCGCCACAAAAATAACGCAATGTTTATTACGCATGTACTTATAAAAAATGCTGCAAGGCAATAATAAACACTTTCCGTTTCATTACACCACAATACATCTTATTTTTAAATTGCATACCGCTCGCTACGCGGTTTTCTTGGTGCGAATAGACGGCCTCATGCCAGCAACAGCGGAATTCGCTCGCCGAAGCCGTAGCGTGAATGAGGTTTGCCTGCGCTAGCGACTGATCGCGTGAAGATGATCTACGTTGCGTCGCTTGTCGCTGTCGCATGCATTTTCGCGCTTATGAGGTTTGGCCATTAGTGTTGAACGCCTCGAAGTGTATTTTGGGCGCATTAACAAAAGACCGTCTCATAAGGTTCCATTCACATTTATTTATTGCTTATAAAATACATCAGCTATTTCCTTCCCTCACGTGAATCAGCCTGTAAGAAACGCAAAAAAGCATGCCACTTCAATATTTGTGGATCAAATGCTGGCTGCTTCGGTGCGGGCACTCGGCTGCGCGGTGCCGCCGGACGAAACGTCTGTTGTCAGGACGGGCGACTGGGGTTGTTCGGTACAGGCTCCTCGCGATTGGTTCGTTATGCTTGCCTGCTGTCCTTCCGTAGCATGAGAGCAGCTGAGGCCTCCGAGAGCACTTGAACGAGGCGACCCTTTAACAGCCACACTTGAGTCAGCAGTGTATTTTGTGGCGAACAGTTCCTGCCGTATGCGCAACATAGCTAGATCTCTCTGGTATGGACTCATCTGTCGGAGTTGCCATATGACGAAGAGGGAAAAACCGTCTATTGAGGGGGTCTCGCCAACTTCTGTGACACCGAGTTCGTTGCTCTCTTCCTGCTTGATGCTATCGGTGGAATCGGCTGGCGAGTCGCGTCCCTTTCTCTCATCTGACGGTGGTACTTGGGACGCTGGTACGGCGTCTTCACCCTGCTTTTGGTTTTCGGGGACCGGCTGAGAAGAAAAAAAAAGTGGGAGCGTTTAGTGTGATATTTGAAGGTTCAGATTGTTAGGCTCAGAAACAAAGGACTCGGTAAAAAGTCACAATTTCGCTGCAGGGATAATCATTAAATGCGATAGCAACGGATTGCAACGCTATTAAATCTATTGCTATCAGGTCGTTTGACATGTGACCTGGCGTAACACGATAAAACACTGACCTAAAGAAATGAGGGCTCCGCAATGATTGAAGCTGCCTTTGCTACCCTATTAGCATGCATCGTGAAAACACAGGACCAGCATTTGTCGTCGTCCTCTTATCTGTGAGTTCGTATTGTTTATGCACCCTTATTGTTGCCATAGATCCACACAAACTGGCTCAGCTGTCGCCTCTGCTATCTTTGGTACGTTTGTGGCTTAAAAGCAAAATCAAAATAAAAACACAGCGTCTACCAATCCAAGATTCGTCGGCTCCCCCCCTCCCTAAAAACTGTGCACAGGATTGCGAGAGGATACACGCGGCCAGTCAAGGGACGAATTTAATGCAGAAAATATGCTTCTATATGCATTTAATGCATATAGAAGCATACGTAAAGAGCGGAAACTCCCGTAAAGCTCTGCAGCCGAGCTTCTGCACTGCCTTCAGCACCACGTGTGGCTGGTAATTCTCGATAATGTCTTGAGCATAAATTAAACAACAAAAAAATTTGTCTTTCCGAAGCTGGGATTGGAAACCATATCCTCAAACTCCGAAAGCAAGCGTCTTTACCATTAGATAACACACCCGTGCTTCTACAAAGGAAATACTTCCGTCTAATGATTATCATGTTTTCATGTGTCGTTTACCTTCGTCATCTATTCACGTCACGTGATACCAAATTTAGTATATGTGGAGCTAGCAAAACGGCCGCGTGCACACTATGAGTGTGGTATGTTGCCATATTCTTACATGACGGGCGTGTCAGAATTATCATGTTTGCACCAGTCATATAATTCGTCATTCATTGACCTCATGTAACACTAAATTTGGTATATGTGCATCTATCAAAACGGCCGCGAGCGCATTGTGAAGGGCTCAATATACTTCAATGTAGCGTTGAAGCGTGTGCACGCTCCATTGACATAGCGACGCTACGTTAGCAAAACACGAGCACTCTATAGTCTGACGCCAGGCGACCACCGTCCGTCGACGTGGCCCGACGGCAACCGGCATGAAATGCAACATGCTGCATTTCGCACCCTTGCGTTACCCAAACAACACTGCATCTCCCTCTTTTCGTGACGGAAGTATGGTGGACGCGCTGAGACACGCATGCATCGAAGCAACGTAGCGCGCGCGCGCCTGCGAGTACATAGCAGAACCGGCGCCAGGCGTGGCAACGGCGGCGTGACGCGACGAAATGAACGTCAGCGAGCAGGCACATCACGTCATGTCGAAATGTATTGGCGCCTTGACTGTGGTATGTAGCCATGTTCTCACATTACATGCATTTTAAGATTATCATGTTTGCAGCAGTCACATACCGTTGTCATCCTTTGGCGTCACGCAATACCAAATTTGGCATAAGTGAAGCTAACGAAACGGTCACGAGAACATCATCAATGTGGCATGTAGTCATGTTGTTACATGACATGCATGTCGTGATTATCATGATTGGATGTGTCATTTACCTTGATTGATTCGATTGATATGTGGGTTTAACGTCCCAAAACTACCATATGAATATGAGAGACGCTGTAGTGGAGGGCTCCAGCAATTTCGACCACCTGGGTTTCTTCAACGTGCACCCAGATTTGAGCACACAGGCCTATAACATTTACGCCTCCATCAGATGCAGCCGCCGCAGCCAGGATTCGATCCCGCGACCTGCGGGTCAGTGGCCGAGTACATTAGCCACTAGACCACTGCGGCGGGGCTGTGTCATTTACCTATGTCATCCGTTTGCGGCACGTAATGCCGAGTTTCGTACATGTGAAGCTAGCGAAATGGCCACCAGCGCATCATGAGCGTGGCATGTAGTCATGTTGTTACATGGCACGCATCTCATGATTATCATGTTTGCACCAGTCACGTACCTTCGTAATCCATTCACGTACTGTAATACCAAATTTGGTATATGTGACGCTAGCGAAACGGCCGCGACCACATTGTGAGCATGGCATGTAGTCACGTTGGTAAATGACACGCATGTCATGATTTTCATGTTAGTGTTCGCCATGCAATCATGCCACACCATACCAGTTTTGCAATATGCTATGTGAACGAAACCACCGCAAGAACTGCAGGACCATGAAATGTAAATTATGGCAATCATGACATACATATGATTTCCTTGTTATCACTGGTCAAAAATGTTCTTCAAACAGTCATGTTATGCCATACCAAGTTTGGTATCTATACCATTATTGAAACGGCCAGGAGAGCTAAAAGTCGTAGGCGGCTAGATAGATAGATAGATAGATAGATAGATAGATAGATAGATAGATAGATAGATAGATAGATAGATAGATAGATAGATAGATAGATAGATAGGTGGATTGATGGATAGATAGATAGATCGTTATCCATAAAACCTCAAATATTCCTATTATTCATGTTATTCTTCTTCTCCTTATTATTAATAATAATATTATTGTTATTGTGATAGCAACTGTAGGGACACTCTCGGCAATATTTCGCTGTTGACGTTGCCATCATGCCATTATATGTATATATCTGTATAAAAGTCACGAAGAAAAAAATTCCGCCATATCCACGAAGTGAATGATGATGAGTGGGCGAAGCTCCGGAGGTAAACCTGGTAAACCATGAATCCTCTGTACATTTTGCCCACTCGATTTTATTACATCGCTCCCCCTAGCGTACGTCGCCGCACTAAATCGAACGATTGCCTTCAACCAATGACACGCGCCATATGTGACATCATTCCTATTTTATAAGATCTCGCGTCTTTCATCAACTACAAGTACCACTTTCTAGTTTATAACATCTTGCATCTTTTCATCATCAGCTACAAGTACCACCATCTAGTAAACACTACAAGAACTAAACGAGAGGTGGCTACATACAGGAGACGGTACCGCCATCTAGTGAACACTGCAAGAACTAAACTAGAGGTGGCTACATACAGGGGACGGTACCGCCATCTAGTGAACACTGCAAGAACTAAACTAGAGGTGGCTACAACAGGCTACAAGGGACGCACAGCCCACGCCCTAAGGAGCTTCGCCCCTAAAACCATTCTTTGATGCCCGAAATCGAACGGATGACCTCTCGCTCCACAGCGCACGGCGTTAACCACCTAGACACGAAACCACGCATCCTCCTTTGTAGTAACGGTGAGCACACGTCCTCCATTGTACTAACGTTGATCTCCGGGGCGTCTCGGGATATCAGCGTGTTCTCTGGTTTCCCAGCTAGAAGGCGCAAAGGGCGTGCTCGGCGGCCCGCTCGTGTACTTCTCGCTACGGTGCGTGGTCCCTCCATGCGCGTTCTCGCGCGCTTATGTTGCGGTGGCGGAGAAGTGTACGTCTTAGGCTTTCACCAGAACCACGGCGTTTCCTATAAGTGCACTTGAAGGAACTCTAGTGCTAGTGTCTATGGAAGCTGCAACAGATGGCGCTTCACCGAGCATGGTAATTTCGGTTTTGTACAAGGATTTGTGTAATCTTCATACTTTCAGCTCCGTTTGGCTTCGCATGGCTTTGAAGTGCTTTGTCACGAGACGACAATCGGCAAAGGTTTAACAGTTACGCTTCACCACCTTAATAAGTTCACTCGCAAATTGAAATCGGGCCAGGAAATTCAAAAGGGTTTGCTTTTTCCTTCGAAACAAAGCCAAAGCACTCACAATAAACAAAGCTACAAGTGCGTTCAAAGCCCTCAGGCACGACGTCTTGGCAAGCCCATATACATTTCTCATAGTCGCTGAACGATCGCAGAGCCAGAATCCCCTATAGTTTTTTCAGAAAACGCTATGACCAGAATGACTGCGTTGTAGCACTGGTTGTATACAGGGCACATGGAGGTCACTTCGCTCGCAGCAGTCTCCTTTTGTGAAAAGAGCGTGCTTTTCAAACACCACGAAGTAACCCTTGTTTGTCCGCGCTCGGCCTGTGTATACCTGCACGCGTATGCGTTTCGTGCGTTCTTTGAGTTTGAGCAGCGCGTTGAGTGTTGAGCTGTGAACGTTGTTAGCTCGCGCTCGTCTGGTGTGTGTTGTTTTTGTGCGTTCTTTCGTCTTGAGCACCGCGCTGCACGTATGGATCTGATTGCCATTCTTCACGGGACATTCTGATTTTAAATGCAAAGCATTTCTTGATGAACTTCGGTGACTTTGAGCATATCTATCTATCTATCTATCTATCTATCTATCTATCTATCTATCTATCTATCTATCTATCTATCTATCTATCTATCTATCTATCTATCTATCTATCTATCTATCTATCTATCTATCTATCTATCTATCTATCTATCTATCTATCTATCTATCTATCTATCTATCTATCTATCTATCTATCTATCTATCTATCTATCTACCCATCTATCTACCCATCTATCTATCCATCTATCTATCTATCTATCTATCTATCTATCTATCTATCTATCTATCTATCTATCTATCTATCTATCTATCTATCTATCTATCTATCTATCTATCTATCTATCTATCTATCTATCTATCTACCCATCTATCCATCTATCATCTATCTATCTATCAGGACAGATAGATAGATAGATAGATAGATAGATAGATAGATAGATAGATAGATAGATAGATAGATAGATAGATAGATACGCAAAAGTCACCGAAGTTCGCTAAGCACTGCTTCACATTTACAAGTAGAGGTCTGTAGTGTGGCCTCACTGGTGACCTATTGCCAGTAATTCGCTTCCTCACCAGAGCAGGATTGGCCACCCTGGGGCAGTACTTGACCGCTACCTCCCATGACTACAGCACTTAATTTTTGGCCCTCACACCCCAGCGGCTGCGAAGCAACAGTCCAAGGCGGCGGTTAAACTTGCAACGCAGCGGAGGGCGCTAAGAATCTCTGGGCTCGGATAGGCCGCTATTAGAATCTGAACTTGGCTACCTTCCACGCTAAAACGCTATTTAGGAAGGCTAGTCTAGCTGTCGTATTCTGCTGTCGCTGTCGTAGTCTAGCTGTCGCTGCTGCTGCTGCTGCTGCTGCCCCCGCCGCCGCTGCTGCTTATGATGATTATGGTCCTCCTGAGGCGGCTATTGCATGCGTTGACTAACGAGTAGAAGCGAGCATGAGTTAAGTCATCTAGCGGTTGACCACACCCTTCCTTACTTGGCTGCGCAAAGGCTCGAGTGGCCACTTTACGAAAGTATAGTTCTTCATGCAGGAAAACGCAGCCCTTTCTTCGGCAGTTATTAAAAATACTTATCTATGCCTTTTCTGTTATACAGAAACGGAGAACAGACTATTGACGTGTTGAGAATTTCGCACGGCGGTGGCAGTGACCACTGCCGCGTTTCATCTCTCATTCAGCGACGTTCATCGGTAGCGCACGCTCATTCAAGCGCTATGGAACGTACACGCACAAGGTAAAGTCGACTTAGATTTCACAGGGAACATAACGACGACGACGACAGTTATATAACTGTTATCGCAATCAAGTTGTGCAAATCAGAATCGCTAGGCTGAGGCTGAAATAAATAAATATTACATGAGCAGTACTTTTTAAAAGAGTCAAGTTTTTGATGCTCGAGGTGAAACATCCTCCCTGCCGTTGCTTATCAAGAACGAAGCCACAGCTGCGCACCCCCTGGTTTTAACCTTGTGTAGCGACACATGAGTAGTCCGCACCGCCATTCCACGTCCCCAGGTGGAGAGAGCGCGCAAAGCCGCTGCATTGCGCCGAGTTTGTTTAGCCTGTCGCGATTCGAGTACGAACGATGAAAAGACCACATTTATAAGCGTGCCGAAAAGATGCTTACGCGTTTGTTTGTGGTGCGGGAGTTAGCAAATTCTTGCATGGTCTTTGACAGGCTGTGGCCCGATTGTACTTAGACCTTGCCAAGGAACGACCTAGCATGGACCAAGTTGGCCAAGTTAAGCGCTTCATACCAACTAGCTTTGATATTTTTTAAGATTTACGCTGCAAGTGTAAAATTAATCCTTTTCGAACCGTACCTGCCGCTGTTTCTTACCCGAACATACTTTATTTAGGTTTATGTCCCAAAGTTTTTGTAAATATCATGTAAGGAATGACTCCACTCAACACAACTTGAATTCGTTGAAAATCTGTGATCTCCTACCTTTACAGGAAGTGGGCGGAATAAAACAAGATATAGATGTGTATCATAATTTAAGTATTATCGGAAAGTCAATAAATGCTTCCTTTCGCGACGATTGAACGAAAGTTGTCGGTTTGGTTTCTATCATCGGCAATATATGTTCATGCATTTCAATTTCATTCCCCATATGTCACAACTACTACACCACACGTAAAGCATGCAAGTAATGTATGTTGCACATTTCTTATAGTCATTGTTTATTGGCATTGTCCTGTGCTGGCCTACTGACGCAGTGACAAGAAGCCTGCGGGGGCACGAGCAGAGCGGGCGCTTGAGCGTGGAAGTAAACCAGTCGCTTTTTGTATTTAAGTGTCGTGCCATCTTATTTTACTTCTCGCTACGGTATCGTTGGGTCGTGTCTATCAAAGGAAACAAGTGCTTCACGTAATCCTCCTCTTTTGCTCATTCAAAGTGAGGTTGTAGTTAGGGCAGACTCCATACCTCAGCCCAGGGATCTCAAACTCACATCAGCTACAGGGCCAGTCATGAAATGTAGTCCCTCAATCAAAGGGCCGCACAATAAGTGGGAAGCGGGGGAAGGAGAAGAGTTTGAACAAAATTTTCTGCACGTTACCATTAGAAAGGCCTTTCCCGTACCTCGTGTAAGGGTCATTTCTAAAAATAATTTTAACATTGTCTAAAATCAGGGTGCTCATCCTGAACACACAAGATTTAAAGCATGTAAGTAATGTTTCGTACAGTTTCATAGCTTCATTGTCTGTCGTTATTGTGATGTTATTGTGACGCATGGCGTGTGTCACTTTAAGCATTAGACTAGTCAAGTCTATGCAGCTTACTTGCACAAGGCGTTATGAATAACGGCAGGCAAATAAAATTGGCCCATTATCTGCGTGTTCGACTGCAAATGCCATTGAAAGTCTTGCGTCTTAGGAAAGCGAATAAAATAAAACATTTATTTGATGTTTTGCGTAGGAAAATTGGCGAAAGAGCTACTGAGGATGCTGCGTAAGACATAAGCGCCATCTAGTGGTGATCTCAGAAAACAAAAGAATGGCCTTCGTTATAGCGAGCGCACAGCATGCGCGCACAATCTTGGAGGCCGTATATTGTAGATATCAAGGTAGGTGGCAGCAGCATATCGTCTTAGCAAAGTGTAGGAAAGAAGCCTTTCTATGCAAACCGTCGCATTTTCAACGTGGCCTAATAAACGCCGCAGTTATTAAAAATACTTAGCTATGCCTTTTCTGTTATACAGAAACACACAACAGAATATTGACTAGTTGATATTATGCTTCCAAGATGCGCAATATTTGTTTTTAATCAACAATTGCACAAGTATAAGCGCAGAAATCGGGCAATATTCCCGGGCGCTGCGAATGTGGTAGTATTTGAGCCGTTTCGGTTGACAGATAGACAGACCATTTTTTTGCATTGAAGTAGCTAAAGAACGACTATCGCCTTTTAAACAATTACGGACCACCTTAACTTCGTCATCTATTCACGTCCCGTGATACCAGATTTAGTATATGCGGAGCTAGCGAAACGGCCGCGAGCCCACTATGAGCGTGGTATGTTGTCATGCTCATACATGACATGTGTGTCAGGACCGTCATACTTGCACGAGTCATATATTTCGTCATCCATTGAAGTCACGTAACACCAAATTTGGTATATGTGGAGCAAACAAACGGGCGTGAGCGCATAATGAAGGGCCCAATATACTCCTATGTAGCATTTACACGCACGCACGCTGGGCACAGCGTCGGTATACGTTAGCAAAACGCGAGCACTGTACAGTCTGACGCCAGGCGCGACCAGCGTCCGTCAGCGCAGCCTGACAGCAACCGGCGCGAAATGCGACATGCTACATTTCACGCCAATGCGTTACCCAGACAACACTGCGTATCCCTCTTTTCATGAGGGTGGGAGGCCGTACGCGCTGAAACGCGCATGCGTCAAAGCAACGCAGTGCGGCACACACCTGTGAGTATATGGCAGGACCGGTTCCTGGCGTGGCAACGCCGGCGTGACGCGACAAAATGAGCACCGGCGAGCACGCGCACCGCGTCACGTCTAAATGTATTGGCGCTTTGACTGTGGCATGTAGCCATGTTCTCACATGACATGCACCTCATGACTATCGTGTTTGTGCCATTCACATACCTTCGTCATTCATTGACGTCACGTGATACCAAATTTGGCATATGTGAAGCTAGCGAAACAGCCGCGAGCGCAACATGAGTGTGGCATTTACTTATGTCCTCCGTTCGCGCCGCGTAATACCGAGTTTGGTGCATGTGAAGCTCGCGAAACGGCCACAAGCACATTATGAGCGTAGCATGTAGTGATGTTGTTACATGACACGCATCTCATGTTTATCATGTTTGCACCAGTATCATACCTTCGTCATTCATTCATGTCCCGTAATACTAAATTTGGTACAAGGGAAGCTAGCAAAACGGCTGCCAGTGCATCATGAGAGTGGCTTGTAGTCATGTTGTTATAGGACACGCATCTCATGATTATCATGTTTGCACTAGTCACATACATTCGTCATCCATTCACGTACCGTATACTAAATTTGGCATATGTGACGCTAGCGAAACGGCTGCGAGCACATCACGAGCGTGGCATGTAGTCATGTTCTTACATGAAACGCATGTCGTGAATTTCATGTTAGGCTCTCTCTCTTGTGTTCGCCATGCAATCATGCCATACCATACCAGTTTCGCAACATGCCATGAGAACGAAACCACCACAAGAGCTGCAGGACCATGAAATGTAAATCATGATATTCATGACATACATGTCATGATTTCCATTTTATGAGTGGTCAAAGATGTTTTTCATACACTCATGTTATGCCATACTAAGCTTGGTATCGATAACATTATCGAAACGGCCAGGAGAACTAAAAGCCGAAGGCGGCTAGATAGAAAGATAGATAGATAGATACATAGATACATAGATAGATAGATAAATAGACAGACAGACAGACAGACAGACAGACAGACAGACAGACAGACAGATAGATAGATAGATAGATAGATAGATAGATAGATAGATAGATAGATAGATAGATAGATAGATAGATAGATAGATAGATAGATAGATAGATAGATACGCTCAATGTCGCCGAAGTTTGCTAAGAAATGCTTTGCATTAAAAAAAATCCGCCTAACTTTTTTTCTGCCCATTGGAAACAGCGCAGTGCCTACGCCGAAAAAGTGGTATTGCGGCGTCAACTTGATTATTGCGGGAGTGCGTTCACCAGGACAAACGACCACTTTCAGCCAAAGTTTCTTGAGTGCAATCTTGGCTTCGGTGGTGACGCCTGTGACCGCCTGTGGTTAGAAAATAGCCACTGACGGAGTGAGAGAAATATTTTAACTGCTCATTACACTTCTCCAAGACCGCGATCATGCGAGCCACAATGTGTGGCATGTCAAATAAACACTGTCGTAAACCCAAGCCAATCGCATGTCTAACCTTCATGCAACAATATTTGCATACCTTTAAATGTCCAGCTAGTATCTTCTCTACCAGCTTGGGACTTTTTAGGAGCGAAGCTCCTTAAGGCGTGGGCTGTGCGTCCCCTGTATGTAGCCACCTCTCGTTCAGTTCTAAGTATTACGCTAGCCACCGCCCGATCTAAAGGGTACAGCCATATCCATCCGTCCATCCGTCCATCCATCCGTCCATCCATCCATCTATCTATCCATCCATCCGTCCGTCCGTCCGTCCGTCCGTCCGTCCGTCCGTCTGTCCATCCATCCGTCCATTCATCCATCCGTCCATCCGTCCGTCCGTCCATCCATTCGTCCATCCATCCGTCCGTCCGTCCGTCCGTCCGTCCGTCCGCCCGCCCGTCCATCCATCTATCCATCCGTCCGTCCGTCCGTTCGTCCGTCCGTCCATCCGTCCGTCCGTCCGTCCGTCCGTCCATCCATCCATCCATCCATCCGTCCATCCGTCCGTCCGTCCGTCCGTCCGTCCATCCAAAAGATGCAAGATGTTATAAACTAGACGGCGGTACGTGTAGTTGATTATGAAAGATGCGAGGTGTTATAAAATAGGAATGATGCCACATACGGCGCGTGTCATCGTTCGATATAGTGCGGCGACGTACGCTAGGGGGAGCGTTGCAATAAAATCGAGTGGGCAAAATGTACGGAGGATTCATGGTTTACCAGGTGTACCTCCGGAGCTTCGCCTACTCATCATCATTCACTTCGTGGATATGGCGGCATTTTTTTCTAGTCTTGCATACTGCAATGAGTCCTGTCAGCTATTAATACATGATTTGCAAAACGAAGGGCCTCCGGCCATGTAACAATCGAGCTAGCGCTGATATCACGCAGGTAATAATGAGTACTTCTCACATACCCAGCGGTTTTCAAAATTTAAATGATGTTACAATGCACATTCCACACGGATTCTAAAACAACAATTTAAGGCTGAGTAACGCATTCAATATAATTCACACTATCTTCAGGTCGTGTCATAACGACGTAATTTCGTGTGTAACATTTTAGTCAAAACAACTATTACCTTTGTTTGCCAAATTCAAGCGTAATAATGCTGTGTACATAGAGCCGTCTTACAGAAAAACGTTTCGTGCCGTGAACGCCCTATAGCTTTTAACCGCGGTGGTCTCTAGTGGCTAACGTACTTGGCTGCTGACCCGCACATTGTGGGGTCGAATCCCGACTGCAGTGGCTGCATTTTCTATGGAGGTGAAAATGCTGTAGGCCCATATGTTCAGATTTGAGTGGACGTCGAAGAACCTCGGGTGGTTGAAATTTCCGGAGCCCTCCACTACAGCTTCTCTCAAAGTCATATGGTGTCTTTGGGACGTTACACCACACAAATCAACCAATCATAATTTTTTATTGTGAAGTTTGCTTGAGTGCAGTTTACTCGACTACAAATGTCCCTGCCCGCCTGCCCGCTATTTTACTGATGCCATGCCCTAAAAGCTAATCATGTTTACTCTCATTAGGATGTTTCACAGCACTTTATCAAACTGCCGTAGTGCAAAAAGTAAACTAAAACGGTGATGGGAGTGGAATTAACATATATATTTGACCGTGCAATAACTCGTACACGCACCGTATATGCAAGAATTTTGTATTGCATATACTTTGACATTTCTGGTCTTTCTTTCAAAAGACACTGATCAGTGGCCCGTTATCACACGCTCAAAGTAATAACAGCGGAGATGTTTAAGCTTCGCAAAATTCAAAGGTGATCGGTGGCGATTTCGGCAAATATGCATCAGAGAAAGCTGGCTATGTTAAGGCGCTCTTCGCGCAGCATAGCAACGCATAGTACAGCATTGTAGGTGATGTTAAAACAAAGCAAGAGTGATGATAAGGGAAACGAGGAGGGGGACTGTGATATATTGTATATATTGTACAGCCTTGTGTAGCACAGCATAGCAAGGTTTGGGAAAGAGTATGTGCCGAGCAGCTTATAGCATTGCCTAGCCAAGTATATCATATTAAAGGGGCAGGAAAGGCAAGTGAGTTTGAAGAAACAAGGTTGGGAGAGCGTAAAGCGTGTTTAAATATAGTGAGAGGGTGGGAAAAGGAAATAATGGTGAAGGAAGGAACAAAGAACGAGAGATGGTAAAACATAGCGTAGCTATATTACCGAAGAGTAATGAGTGGAAAATGGATTGATTGATATGTGGGGTTTAACGTCCCAAAACCACTCTATGATTATGAGAGACGCAAGAGTGGAAAATGGAAGGGTACATGTAGAAATATAGTGATGGTAAAGAGAACTGAAAAAAAGCAGGGGAAATGGTACAGCCCACCAAAGTCATGTATAGTACAGTAAGGCAAAGACCGGTAAGTGAGGAGGACAACGATGGAAAGGAACGAGAAAGCATAGCGTAGTTACGCATAGTATAGTGAGAGGCGGGAACGAAAAGTGCTGTGATAAGGAGGATGGAAAACATGAAGCGAATGCCACCAGCAGCACGGTTTTCTCACTTTTTATTTATATATTTATTTTCATTTACCTTCACGATCAATCGACACAACAGAGGGGCGTTGTTACAAGAAAAGTGATTACTACAGTCCATACAACAATAGATTAAGTTCACACCGTGTGCATAAACTAATATTACAAGTAACCCAATAAGTGACACAAAAATGTTACATCTCAGGAGTAAAAGAAGGAAAAGAAATTAAAGTAACACAATAATGCATTCAAAACTGAAGTAGCACCGTACATAAAGTAAAAGGACTCATGAAAATTACACTCTCAAAAGTAAACGCAGCAGAAATAAAATCAAATATAAAAGTAAATTAATGTAATTCTGACGTCAATGGTAATGCAAACATCACAAATTTATTGTCTTTTAATTTCAGCCGCTAGTGCGAGAAAGAAATTTCACTCTTTCAATGTACGTGGTATGAATGAATTCAAAAATGCATGAGTTCTTCACTGTGGAATGAAGCTTTATGAATATGATCGAGTCTATTGGAAACATACTGTGGAAAACTAATTCGCTAAACAAGTGTGGATCATAGTAGTGCTTACGAAGAACTAAGGTCACAGCATATCTAGGGAGTGCATCATGATGAGTGGGGTGAAGCATCCGTAAGTCCGTCCGCCCTTTCGTCAATGCATCCATCCATTCGTCCGTGCGTCAGTCCGTCCATTCTTGCGTCCGTCCATCCGTTCGTCCATGCATCTGTCTATCTCTCGGTCCGTCAATCTAGTGAACACTCCAAGTACCGCCGTCCAGCAGACACTTCAAGGACTGAACGGGAGGTGGCACGGCTGGACTAGAGAAGCGGCCCGCGCCCACTTTCTTATGACCTGCGCTTCGTGTCTAGTTCTTAGCTTGAACCACCTCAAGTTCATGGCCCTGTGGCCCAATCCTCGCTGAACCTTGCTAAAAGCAAGGAGATTACGCCAAGCGAGTTTAACGTGGCAACCCTGTCTTGTTAGATAGTACTCGAAGTGCGTTCTTCTGGTACTAGTTTCTATTTAGTAAGCATCAAATTCAAGGCAAATTTTATTGCACATTAAGTCCCCGATACTAGCCTCTGTATAGGTTATTTCATCAGAAACAAGGGTGTTTTTATTTGTGAATAACATGAGCGGGTTTTCTCCTCAATTCAAAGGAGCACACGCGTGCTGCTCCTCTAGTCCGGTCATGGAGGGGCCTACCTACTACTACTACTACTACTACTACTACTACTACTACTACTACTACTACTACTACTACTACTACTACTACGTACATACATCGCGGACGCATGACCCTCGGCTTAAGGAGCTTCGCCCTTAATATACGACGTTGTTTGCGTCGATATGCGAGAGATCGTAAATTAGGATTACTTCTCATTGCTGTTATGCTGGAGGTGTGTGCGAACGTACAGACAACAACAACCAAAAAAGAACAAAATTGTACTGAATTATATCTAGTGATGGCCAGAAACTTTCATAAGAAAGTCCCGTACTCATGCAGCATGTTTGATTTTAAACCTATTTAGTGTTTTGTGTGAGAAAAAAACTTTTAAAAAGAGGTGATCTTCAGGAATTTCGACAATTCTAACCAAGCATGGTATTTTGTTTATTCATGGTGTGTGGGATATGATCATACCACGTTAGCTCCGACATTATATATACACGAATATATTTGTACGATGAAACAGGTTCTGATGGTGCACTATTGAGATTGAATTGTTTTCGATTGGGTTACTCACATAATTTTACATTTGGTTATGTATGATTCCACCGACCATACCTTGCACCACATACAGACTGCAATAAGGTCAGACTGAGGAACAGTTATATCGTTATCACTAGATTTAAATGCTAAGCATTTCTTAGCTAACTTTGGTGACTTTGCACGTATGTATGTATGTATGTATGTATGTATGTATGTATGTATGTATGTATGTATGTATGTATGTATGTATGTATGTATGTATGTATGTATGTATGTATGTATGTATGTATGTATGTATGTATGTATGTATGTATGTATGTAGGCATGCATGTATGTATGTATGTATGTATGTATGTATGTATGTATGTATGTATGTATGTATGTATGTATGTATGTATGTATGTATGTATGTATGTATGTATGTATGTATGAATGAATGTATGTATGTATGTATGTATGTATGTATGTATGTATGTATGTATGTATGTATGTATGTATGTATGTATGTATGTATGTATGTATGTATGTATGTATGTATGTATGTATGTATGTATCTAACAGAAATGAACTCGTAGTTGAGAGTGATACGCCAGTTTCTTGATTTAAAGAAGAAAGTTACCTTTCTGGTCTTCCAGTTTGATGTAAGGTAACGAGTGTTAAGAGTCTGTTCAAAAATCATAGTTATTAGGCAGATGAATACGTCATCATACACTTGAAAAGCTTTGCCTCAATTTGATGAAATCCTGGCCCGGATAACGATCTTACTGACTGAAGTTTTGTGAGACCACCAAAACTGATTTTTACAGGAAACACGGCTGAGTAGTTCTGAGTACGGGACGGTGGCACGGATTTATTTGTGCTGAAAGAAAAATTATTCAAAAATACCTTGTTAGGATCTTCACAACGTGCATTGTAAAAGATGGTGTTGTCTGAGCTATCAGTTCTGAGGATACAATCATTTTCGCTTATTTTTTTTTCATGCGCCACAGCTTTCTTGTTCAATAATTGCACCGATGGCAGAGTACTATTCAGAAAGTGATATTTTGCTCCTGCTAATGATTTTATTTATTGGTTAGCAAATTTAGTGTAGTTTGTCCAGTGGTTATTAGGAGAATTCTTAGAAAACTGAAAAGCACGTTTTGTCTTCGTTCGGTAAATGCTTTAGGTGCTTGTTGTACGACGGAGCATCCAAATCCGTGCTTACGGTGATAGCAGGAACATCTTTAATTTTTAGTTATTAATCAATGCTACAAACATGCTTCAAATAGTCTCCTCATTACGACTCTGAAAGCCGATTACGAAGTTATGAAGAAAGGCTGCAAGCTCTTCGCTGCCCCGCCGCCGTGGTCTAGTGGCTAAGGTACTCGACTGCAGACCCGCAGGTCACGGGATCGAATCCTGGCTGAGGCGGCTTAATTTTTGATGGAGGTGAAAATGCTCTGAGACCGTCTGCAGAGATTTGGGTGCACCTTAAAGAACCTCAGATGGTCAAAGTTTCTGGAGGCGTCTCTCATAATCATATGGTGGTTTTGGGACGCCAAACCCCACATACTAATCAAATCAGCCCTTCATTTATGCCCCGATAGTTAGGATTTTGTAATCTTCTTTATTTTTTTGTTTAAGAAGCATGGTTCGAACAGTATTAACTTCAAATAAAAGTAGAGCATGATCGCTAAGACCAGGCAAGTGTGTAATTATGATGATGTGTGCGAGCAAAGTGAAGCCGACGACAAAGACGTGCACCTACTGCACCTGACGCAAGAAGGACCGTCAATGAGCATTCTTCACGGTGGCTCGGAAAAGGAGACTGGAGAGTTGCAGTGGAGACGTAGCCCAGAGAATATGGTGTCGAGGGCATGGGAGTAGCAGCCAGTCCAATTCCTGACAGAAGATCACTGCAAGCTCCCACTTCGCACCACGTCGAGCTTCAACCCGGCACAGGTGTGTTTAGTTCGTCAGAAGGACGTGCCATTCAAGCCCGTCCTTGACTCCGCGATTACAAGCAAGCGCTGGCTGGTGAATGCCAAAAGGGCGTCCCGCCAATGACCTCAACCGGGTTAGGCGTCTACCGCCGCGTCTACAGTCGTCGCTTGCTGTCACAGTGCCCGCCCATCGCAAGCCATCGCCATCCGCATTTGAGACCATCCCCAACAGCATCCGTACCTTTTCAAGACTAAGGGTGAATTTTTCTTGCGAACTTGTCACTTTGTGCAACGCAGGTTTTCTTTTATATGCTCTATATGAGCTGTGAATATAGTGTGTGCGTCTTGTTCGTAAACAAACAGCCTCGTGTCTTTCGATGACCATTCGTCATTATTTTTCCTGCCCTAAAACGAAGCACATTTAGCCTCATGACAGAAATGTTGGAAACTAGGTTGGCTTCAGATGTAAGAACGATGTCAAGACTGTTTACTACAGACGGTGTAATTCGTGTTGGCTGCCTAACAAGCCAGGTTAATGAGAAAAAGAAACATAAATCTGGAAAAGCTTCAGCCAAAGAGCAAGCTAGGTGAATGATGGGAGAGTGCAGCACCACCTTATGTTTGGATATGTTAAAACCACCGAGTAAATAGAATGGGCTGATGTTGGAGTTTGAATTGACAGAACTTAGAACACCATGTAATTGAACGATCGTATACCAAGTTCAGTTCAAAGGAAGATGGCAGATGCTCCAAAGTATCTTTAGATAAGCTATTTGGGTATCCTCCTTGACACTCTCTAAAGTGCTCGGTACTTCGATAACTGAATAATGTGGGTCTTTGCGTGTGCCTAACAAATCACCACCACCTTGACGTTCGCTATAACCAAGGCTATATGTGTAAAGTTGTCGTGCTGCAACAAATTTTACTGTGGCGCAGCACTTGTGCGTCGCTGACCCAGTTTTTAATGCTAGGTTTATGCAATGCCGTGATACGACAGGAAAAAAAAGCCGCACTCTGCAGTTGCTAGAACACCTTGAAATGCATTGCTGCCGGCGCAACAAGTAACCATATCATGCAGTCGGCGCGCAATTAAAACTGGACAGTACAGTTGTCGTGAGAGACGCAGGGGACGCCGACCAGTGCGGACGCGAGAAGATCGGCTCCCGTTTCTGTTAACGTTTTCGGTAGGATTTTTGTGGTGCCTGTGCTCGAGCTGCAATTCATTCGACGCAGTTTCTTCTGAGGATCACGTCGATGCCAGACTTTTTTCGGTGAGTGGTCTTTTTGCCGAATTATTGGAACTTTTCTTGTGGAACGCGCCGCGGCTCGGCTAATCCTACCGGGCTCAGCCTAGCGTCGACGGCGAGGGGCGGGAGAAAAGAAGCAACATGCCCGAAGTAGAGATGGCGGAAGGAGTGGAAATCTTTCACGAAGAAGCAAATTGCCCGGGTTAGACGACAGCGCTGGGCAGGAACAAGAAAGCTCGTGTAGAAACGCCAGTTTCCGCGGGCAACGCATCACATGTGGGCTCGAAGGGAGGCCGCCGCACGGCAGCCCCGTTAGGTGCAATGAAGCGCTTCGCAGCTGCATCGAGGCTCCCCCGGCTGCCGAGTGACCACATACGAATTATCGTCAGGCCGAGGGACGGACTTGACGTCAGAAAAGTAAGCCAAATTAGGCTCGCACAGGCTATTGCCATGGCGGCTGCTCTTGCCCCGGCAGAGACGGAAGGGGACATCGTTTGCCCAAACATCGCCCAGAACATTCTCGTAGTTTCCACACCGGAGAAGAAGAACGCAAACGCCTACGCCGCGATCCAACAGATTCGGATAAGCGAAGGAATGTACCATGTGGCGGCATATGTCGCGGCCCCGGATAACACCTGTAAAGGAGTCATACGAGGAGTGGACACTGACATCAGCGAGGCCCAGCTCCAAACGATGATCATCAACCAGCGAAATCCGAAGGCCCTAGAAGCCAAAAGGATCAAGAACACCACCACTGTGGTAGTGCTTTTTGACGGCATGAAGGTACCAAACTATGTCATATGCGGCGTCAGCAAGCTGCGCTGCACGCTCTACAATCACCAAACCGACGTGTGCTACGCGTGTGGAGGACTTGGTCACAGGGCCGATGTTTGCCCCAACCCCAACAAGAGGGTGTGCAGGGGCTGTAAGCTCGTGTCTCCACCCGACGATCACCAGTGCTCGCCGAAATGTGCCCTTTGTGGAGGCCCACACCCGACGGCGGACAGAACGTGCAAAGAACGCTTTCAAGTTCCTTACGTCGTGCGACGGAGAAGACGACGGCGCCGAAAGCGCGTCAAAAAGTCTCAGCAACAGCTGGCCGAAGAGGAGCGGTCAAGGGATTCCAGCGTGGCAAGTGCTCCCAGGCAGGGGCGTTCCGTCACGCTGGCTGGCCGCCGGCGCGACCGCTCCAGGGGCCGCGCTCGCACCAAAGGGCGCTCTTGCTCCCGGGCACGAATCCAGGAAGTACCTACCTGGGCAGATCGAGCCAAGCCGAAGCCAGCGGTAAGCCAGAGGTAACGCAGGTACCATTGCCAGAGCATAGGGAAGACCTCGGGGTAGCTAAGTTGATCCAAGAGAATGCTTGCCTTAAGGCAGAGATTCAACAGCTGAGGGCTGACCTTGAGTCGTTCCGCAAACATTACTCCTCGTAGGGTGAAAGACAACAGATTCCCCCACCAGGGGACGTGCAGGCGCGCTCGGGAAAACGTAGGGCCTCACCCCCCCAAGGGAAGTCGGATGCTATGGAGACAGAATCCAACAGCAAGTCTCTGGAAAGCATGCAGCAATCGATTAAACAACTGGCTGATAGCATGACTACCCTACTGAAAAGGGTGTCGTCTCTTGAAGGTACACAGGCAGCGCTAGCTACGGGTAGCTCGCCTCCGAAAGGCCCGAACAGGGCACAGTCGCCTGCAGGCGCGGTAACAGTCAACCCGACAGGAGATTGGCTGTCTCAGAACAGTAATTATGGCGGACAACACTAATGAACTGGTCGTGTGGCAGTGGAACTGTGCCAGTTTCAAAAGGCGCAGGGCTCCACTGCTGCACTTTATTGCTTCTCAGGCGGTCAAACCGCACGTAATTATGTTACAGGAAACTCTCGGTGATGCGCTAACTTTCCCGGGCTATCGAGTCGTCTCGGTGCGCGAGCAAGGGAAGCGCGGTTTGGCAACCTTGGTCGCAAAAAAGTGCTCCTTTCATGAACACAAACTACAGCTTGGCAACAGCAAGGCTGAGGTCATTATCCTCGAAATAATCCCCAACAGCTGGCTCAAGAACAGCGTATTCCTCCTGAATGTGTACAGCTCGCCGTCGCACAAGCGGCAGGGGTTCGCTTCGATCATGGCAAAAGCGGTGGCTCTGGCCAGGGGGGCCCCCATCGTGGTAGTGGGAGACTTTAATGCTCCGCACGACGCTTGGGGATACGCCAGGCAGTCCCCCAAAGGCAACAACCTCCTAAAGGCCGTATCTAGCTGTTCTATTGAATTGATTACGGACCCGCAATACCCGACAAGGATTGGCACATCGGTGGTCCGAGACACAACTCCAGACTTGGCGTTCGTCAAGAACGTCGCAGAAACAGGGTGGCGAAATTTGCGAGAGAATATAGGTAGCGACCACTTCATAGTGGCTATTACCCTAGCAGTCAATGCAGCTTCCCCCAGGGAATTTAAAGTAACGGACTGGGATGCCTTTCGTAAATTGCGGAAGGAGGACCAGGATGAATACGACAGCTTAGACAGCCTCTTTGCAAGGCTCAAGGAGGATGCTAATGCTGCGACCAAGGTTGTCAAAACGAACCTGAGGATTGATTGGATGGATGCACGCCTCGCGCATCTCTTAGAGGCTAAGAATTCCATCCTGTCCCGGTGGAGGACGCAAAGGCTCAATCGCAGACTTCGAAAAAAATTGCGCAACTCAATCGCGAGATCGAAGCCTACTCTATTGAACTCTCAAAACAGCAGTGGAATGAAGTATGTTCTTCGGTTGACGGACAGATGAGAGTGGGGGCCAAATGGAACCTCCTCAAACAATTACTTGATGAGTCACAGTCGAAGGGAAATCAGCGATTGGCTATTGACAGAATTGTTTACAATAAAAAGCGAAGGGAGTGTCCGAAAAGGCCCTCCTGAAGAGGTTAGCGGACAGCTATCCTCCGCTGGGCCCTTCCGGCGATGCGGACTATCCGCATTACAGGGGTGGAATGGTGGCGGAGCTGGACGCACCTTTCACTGAACCAGAAATCTGGCAGGTCCTCCACGAGCTCAACGGGCGCTCTGCACCGGGCCCGGATGGAATCTCAAATAAGCTCTTACGTAACTTGGATGGCAAATCCATCGAGAAGCTTACCGAGGAAGTCAACAAAATCTGGGAGACGGGGCACGTCCCCGAATCCTGGAAGACAGCTTCGGTAGCGCTCATCCCAAAGCCAGGCAAACCTCTGGCTTTGGAGAACATGCGACCCATCTCGCTTACGTCCTGCGTGGGCAAGGTGGCCGAAAATGCGATTCACCATCGGGTATCCGAGTACATAGAAAGCAGAGAGCTATTTCCACACAATATGGTAGGATTCAGACCTGCACTATCCACACAGGACGTGATGCTCCTTATCAAAAGACAAATCATTGACAACAACACCAGGGATACTAGAGGCATACTAGCTCTAGACCTAGCCAAAGCTTTTGATAATATCTCGCACAAGTTTGTGCTTGAGGCAATTTCGGTTATGGGTCTAGGACAACGGTTCCACGCATACGTTAGGTCTTTTCTCAGGGATCGCAGGGCTACCATTAGGATCGGTCAAATCCAATCCACGGAATTTACCTTGGGAGCGAGAGGCACCCCACAGGGGGCAGTTATCTCTCCTCTACTCTTCAATATTGCCATGAAGGGCCCCTCGGAGCGACTCACTACGGTGCGCGGGGTTAACCATGCTCTCTACGCGGACGATATCACCGTGTGGTGCATTGGGGGGTCCGACGTCGGGGTAGAGTAGGCGCTTCAAGAGGCATTAGACATCACGGAGAACTTTCTAGTCGGTTCGGGCCTGAGCCTGTCATCGGCAAAGTCTGAGTTACTACTATACAGACCCACCCGACAAGGACTGAGGAACCTCGCTTCTTTATAACAGATTCCCATAGCTTTATACACACGGGATGGGCAGAAAATACCCAGGGTGGACTCCATCAGGGTCCTCGGACTCCTGCTAGAGTCCAAGGGGGGCAACTCACGAACTATAGCCCGTATCATCTCCAAGACGGAAAACATGCTTAGGCTCATACTCAGGGTCTCGAACCGCAGGGGTGGGCTGAGCGAGAGCAATCTCCTTCGGCTCTATCATGCATTTCTCATGAGCCACATTAATTATGTCGCTTCGGCGTTGCGCTGGTCCAAAAGAGAAGAGGCAAGAATTGATACACTAATGCGCAAAAGCATAAAGCGAGTTCTAGGCTTGCCTATCCACACTAGCACCGAGAAGCTCCTACAATTGGGCATGCATAACTCCCTCTCGGAGGTGATCGAGGCCCAGCAGATGGCTCAGGTCGTGCGACTATCGTCCTCGAAGGCTGGTAGGCGCATACTGGAATCCATAGGCTGCGGTCCTACTAACCAGCGTAATGTAACACTACCACCCTCGATCAGAGGCACGTTTTCGGTAGCTCCACTTGCAAGAAATGTCCACCCACAATACAATGTAGGGCGCCGCATAGCTCGGGCCCGTTCCTTACTAAAATCAGTTGCAAACAGACCGCATCTCGCGACCTTTGTCGATGCAGCCCAGTACGGGCGTTCGGATCGCTTCGCAGTGGTCTCGGTCGATCATAGTGGCACACTTCTATGCTCTGCCTCGGTTAAAAAGGTTTCGGCAATGGTGGCTGAGCAAATCGCCATCGCCATAGCAATGAAGGACCCATCGCGTCCTAATGTCTTTACAGATTCGCGTTCCGCAGCTAGGGCTTTCGCCTCGGGCTCAATCTCGCGTGAGGCAGCGGCCATACTCGGCTGTGAGGGGGCTGCCGGGTTTCACACCATAACATGGTTCCCGGCCCACATGGGGGCCAACGTACATCCTGATGTCCCAAACACCAATGAGTTTGCCCATGACCGTGCGCGAGGTATCGCTCACCGCGGCGGTCCCGGCGGATTCGCAGGCGGGAACGCCGGAAGATACAGGGACTCGCTACTCACTTTCCACGAGATCATGACTCATTATCATCTATCTCGGAGGGCTTTTCCACTTCCTCATCCTAAACTTATGCGACCGCAATCATCGGCCTACAGGACGCTCCAAACGGGGTCTTTCCCTTCGCGAGGCAGGTTCAGTCATTTTTCGCCCAACATCGAGCCGCATTGTCCGGACTGCGGAGAGGCGCATTGCTCATTACCTCATATGCTCTGGCAATGTCCTGCGTTACGTGACGCAGAGTTCAACAAAGAAGAGGACTGGGAGGAAGCCCTTAACAGCGGCGACCTCTTGGTTCAACTTCGGGCTGTCCAGAGGGCCTGCGAGAGGGCGGATGGCCACGGTCTTCCGGCTCCTACGTGGGAGCGGCCCGCGACTGCTACGGATTCCCCCTAAACGGGGCCGTTACAACGCAGTTCCTCAGGACCTGAATAAAGTTCTTTGTCTGTCTGTCTGTACAGTTGTCGTAGGAAGTAACGAGAGAAGGGAGCCGGTCTAGAAGCAAAGTTGCGAACTACACTTTTGTAGCTCGCAACTTTCGGTGTCGAGCTTTAGTAAGATGTTGTCCGCGCTCGTCCTGTGTATGCTCATTCTGAGCTGCTTGCCATCCTTCGCATGACATTCTAATTTGTTGTTGTGGAATTCATTCCTTTGCCCTTGCAGCGAAACAATAAACAATAAATTTGCAGCTACTTCTGTGAAGATAAGTTTCACTTTCATGTAATACCGATTGATAAAAAGAGCAACCAGTCACGTTTGTTTAATCAACGAACTTGCTAGCAGACGCTGCCTGCGTTGGCATTTGCGAGGCAAGTGAGGAGTAGCGTGGGAGAGTACGAGAGAGGGTGGGGACCGCATGCGCAATGGGGGTGTAAACGCCATTAGGAGAGGTGCCTAGTGGATAGAAAGGACGGCGTTAGCTAGAAGGCGCTGCCTGCGTCGGCATTGAGAGGCGAGCAAGGAGGCGTAGGAGAGAGGGAGATGTGGACATGTGCTGAAAGGGTGATCATGCCGCACACTAGATTGAGCTCGATCATAAAACGCCTCGAAAATAATATAAATAGAGCATGCATGCTTCGTATAGTGGAAAATAATGGGTGGGAAATACATGAGAGAGTAAATATCTACCCAAGCCAGGACGAGCCTGGTGTCCATCAGTTCTACTGTTACCGAGCCTTGCGTGACACTCTGGAAGCTGCACTAACTTTTATTATGACTTTTTGGCTGAAATAGAGTTCGAAATAATGCTCTTGCTTTATCTCAGCATGGCCTCAGAGATGGCGGGAGCACGGCGTGTTTCTCTCTGGCCGTACCAATCACCACGTTCCCCAGCAAAACCAACGAGTTTCGCCTCGCGCGCCTGGCTATTGCGAGAGGGAGCATTAACTGCGAATTCCGACGGTGCCAAAGGCCGTGGAAAAAAGCAGAGCGCAAGCTATTCTAGTGGTGGCACGCTATTTTTTTCATGTACGAGCAAACATCGCTGCCAGAGGTTTTGGGCTGCTTTGAAGGGAAGCACTTTTTCTGTTGCTGCATTTATTTTGGTTTGACGTGCGAAGAAAAGTTTAGCAGATGCTGAATTTTCTTGATATAGATTATTGTAAGGAGGCGTTAATTCCTTCGTCGCAGTATTTTTTCATTATCGTAAATTTTGTCTCGGGGCTAAATATCTAGATTTGAATAATATTGTCACGTTACACCATAACTATAACATGTAGATAAGAGCACACAAGGACGTCAGATTGATTCGATCAACAGCAATAGATTTTATCATTTTCTCTGAAAGTGCATCTTCGTCCTCTTTTGAACAGCGGCACATACAAGCCTGCCAGCATCTATGGAATTAATACTTGCAGAACTTGTACTAGTGGCATTACCCCCCTTCCCAAAGAACATCGTCCCGATGTCACAACATAATTACCAGATGAAAAAGAAAACACGATAAGCAATACACAATGGGGAATTCACAATCACTGTAAGTCTCCTCAAAGGAGTTTGACGAATAGCCAGCGTTGGTGAAACGGTTTCATTCTCAAAACATAGACGATGTGTGGCTGTTGTGAATGGCGGGATTGACGAGCCATGTCCTTCTCAAGAACTTTGTAGTTCACCTCGCTGAGACGACGGAGAACTCTTTAGGGACCAAAATAGCGGGGTAACAATTTTTCCTACTGTCGCCGTTGTTGAATGGGAGTACACAACCATACTCGTTCTCCGAGTTGGTAAAAGACATCGTGACGACGAGTGTTGTACCGCAGCGAGTCGATGCATTGTTGCTTATGGATTTCTTCAATTGCAAGCTTACGAGCTGCGTCTGCCAGTCTGATAAATTCATTCGTCTTGACACTAATCTGGTGCCTGTCTGGTAGAAGCATGGCATCCAGCATTGTAGTGACCTCCTTGCCGTGAAGCAAACGGAATGGTGTGAATCCAGTTGTTTCTTGCACAATGGTGTTGTAAGCGAACGTGACGTAAGGGAGGATGTCATCCGAGTTTTTGTGGTCTTGGTCAACACATATGGATAGATTGTCGGCGATCGTCTTGTTTAGTCGCTCTGTAAGGCTATTGCTTTGTGGGTGGTATGCAGTAGTTTTTCTATGTACTGTGCCGCTAAGCTGCATGAAGTTTTGTACCATCCGGGTGGTAAAAGCTGCGCCACGATCAGTCATGACAACTGCTGGTGCTACATGTCGGAGGACGATGTTCTTCATAAAAAAAAGCGGGCAGTTTCAATCGTGGTGCCACGTTGTAATGCCTTCGTTTCGCAGTAGCGCGTCATGTCCGAACAGATTCATGCTAATTTGTTGGAACGGTTGTGTCGGAGGAGCGACGGGCTTCAAAAAGCCTGCTGGGCGCTGATTTGGTGCTTTACGTACTGGCACTTGTGACACGTTTTCACGTAATGCTTCACGTTCCGATTGAGCTTAGTCCAGCAGTAGTGTTGGAAAATCCGGGCCATGGTACGTGTGAATCCTAAGTGGCCTGAGGAAGCCTCATCGTGACAGGCAGACAAGACATCAGCTCGTAACGCTGGCGGGACGACGAGCAGGTACTCAGTCGCGTGAGGGTTAAAGTTTATTTTACATAGGGTATTTCTGCGAATGCAGAACAATGATTGCGAGCGGGCGAATGCTGGTGGTGGATGCGGCGTACGGCCTTCAAGATATTCAATAAATTGTCGAAGCTTGGAATTGTTCTTCTGCAGTTCAGCCAAGTCGGATACACTAACGGCGCAGAGAAAACTGCCGTCGAGATCGTGATCGGCTGACGCTGTCGTAAGAGGAGCTCGGGAAAGGCAGTTAGACTGTCAAATCAAACTCCTGAAGGCGTAAGCTCCACCTTTCCAGACGTCTGGAAGGGTCTTTAAGGTTTGCCAACCAGCAGACCGCATGATGATTGGTAATGACCCTGAACCGGCAACCATACAGGTATGGTCTGATTCAGCTTATGGTCTGAATTTAGCTATTGCCCAGATAACAAGCAGCCACACGTTTTCAGTGGGTATGTAATTTGCCTCCGCAGATGATAAAATCCGGCTCGCATAAGCAGTAAGACGTTCGATGCCGCCTTTCCACTGGACGAGAACTGCACCAAGGCCGATGTTATTGTCGTCTGTGTAGCACACTATCGGCATCTTCGTCGTAGTGTCCGAGTAAGGGCTCAGCCTGGAGACGCTGCTAGAGCTCGGAGAAAGCGCGTCTTTGCTCAGGGCCTTACACGAAAGGAACATGTTTTGTTAGACGAGTGAGGGGTTCGGAAATGTTTGTGAAATTTTGCACGAAACATCTGTAGTATGTGCAGAAGCCTACAAATCAACGCACATCACGTTTGTTGGCAGGTGGTGGAAAATCTGCGACAGCCAATGTTTGTCTAGGTCCGGCCGAATACCATCGTGGCTAACAAGGCGGCAGAGGACCTTCAATTCGTTGTTACCAAAATGACATTTTTCTGGTTGCAGTTCAGGCCTGCCGTGCGAATTGCAGCAAACACGGATCTGATTCGCTGCAAGTGCTACTCAAACGTTTGTGAGAAAACAACCACGTCATCTAAGTAAACAAGGCATGCTTCCCACTTGAGACCAGACAGCACTGTATCCATCATCCTCTGGAATGTCGCAGGAGCAGAACACAGACCGAAGGGCAGCACCTTGAATTCGTACAGACCATCAGGCGTTATGAATGCTGTTTTCTCTCGGACACGTTCATCAACTTCGATCGGCCTGTAGCCGCTGCGTAAATTCATGGAGGAGAAGTATCGGGCGCGTTGGAGGTGGTCTAGTGAGTCGTCGACGCGCAGAAAAGGATAAACGCCTTTCTTTGTCACTTCGTTGAGTTTGTGGTAATCGATGCAAAATCGAAGAGTGCCGTCCTTCTTCCTTACTAGCACGACGGGGGACGATCATTGACTGTTCGAGGGTTGGATTGCGCCATCTTCGAGCATCTGCTTCACTTGAGAATGTATTGCCTCTTGTTCTTTTTGTGATACTCGGTAGGCGTGCGGCCGTATGGGTCGTTCAGCATGGTCTGTGACAATGCGGTGCTTCACGGTTGGCGTTTGCTTTATCTTAGTTGTAGACGCCAAACAGTCGCTAAACATGCGGAGGATACAGCGGATTTGCTCTTTCTGTGCACATGACAGCTTCAGATTTACATCGACTGTATTGGCTCTAGGTAGGCCCATCTGTCTGTTCGAGCACTCCTGGTACAAGTGACCTGGCTCACCACAGTGGTAGCATAGTGGCCAATTGTCGGAAGCGCGCCACACGCTAGATTTCTGCACATTAGGTCGTTTATTCTCATAGTGTGGCGGGCCCGAGAAGCACTGCGGCATCTGAAGGCAAGTCAGTCGAGGGTTTTCATAGTGCGGCAGGCCTGAGAAGTGTTGCGGCGTCTGTAGGCTGGTCGGCCAGGGAAAATAGCTGGCTGCGGGCACAGGAGTTTGTACAGGTTCCGCATACGTTAGCAGAGCAGCTTCGGTTAGAGGCGCCACTAATGGTCGTACCAGGTGCCACACCTCTTCACGGACGACGTCTGTCAGAGCAGCCAGTTGAGGCTGTGAAGGCACTGCGCGAAGCTTTTGCAGCTCGTCGCGTAGAATGCTACAAGCTAGCTCAGCAAGATCTCTCACGATTGTGACTTTGAGTGTAGCCAAGGGTGCTGACAGACATGCAAGGTTGTCGGACCGTTCATACTGCAAAGACCACTGTCTTAGCATTCACTTTATTATTGTTGCTTCACGGAGAAATTCAGCCACCGTAGC
The DNA here is from genome assembly GCF_043290135.1 of Rhipicephalus microplus. Taxonomy (NCBI): domain Eukaryota; kingdom Metazoa; phylum Arthropoda; class Arachnida; order Ixodida; family Ixodidae; genus Rhipicephalus; species Rhipicephalus microplus. The sequence continues at coordinate 40,720,338 of NC_134705.1, read as the reverse complement.
TGGTGGGTTTCGTACAAGTCCTGCAAACAGCTGCTCCTTGACACCCCTCATCAGAAAGCACACCTTTTTGTCTTTCCTCATTGCAGAATCAGCGCAACAGAACAGACGAGACATCTCCTCAATGAACATGGCCACACTTTCATTTGGTCTTTGATTGCAAGAATTGAGGAGACGTTCTGCTTGTTCTTTCCGGTCGGCGCTACCATACGTGTTCTGCAGCTGAATGCAAAACACCGGCCAGGTTGTGAGGGCACCCTCGTGGTTCTCAAACCAAATGCCCACTGAATACTTCAGGTAGAAATAGGCACACCGGAGTTTCCGGTGCTCGTCCCACTCGTTGACAATGGCTACTCGATCGTATTGGTCCAGCCACTCTTCAACGTCTTCGTAAGGCTCCCCATGGAAGGGCTTTGGGGTTCGAGGGGCTGGTGGCCATGGAACTGGGGGATTGGCGGTCTGTTCAGTCTGGATTGCAGTTGTCGCATTTGCCATGATTCTGGGGCATTCCAGAAGAGGGCAGAATTGGGGTGGTAGGCCTAGTCGCCGCCGATTGCGTCGAAGGTCGGCTGTTTCTACCAAGGCGTTGATGTTGGGGCCGAGATCTTTTTCGTGGTAACATTGCATAGACTGTTACACAGCACCTCCACCAGTGTCCCGTTACAACGTAACTACAACCTGTAGACAATAGCAGACAAGGACGTCAGACTGATTCAATCAACGGCAATACGACTTTATCGTTGTTGTTGTTGTTGTTTTCCTCTGAAAATGGCTTGTACGAAAAGGAGGGGATTGGTCGAATATAAGGTGAATTTCCCGATACTTTAACCAATGCGTCATTCGTAAAAAACTCTTGTTATTTAATTATTTCTCTGCAAGTGCATCTTCGTCCTCTTTTGAACAGCGGCACAAACAAGCCTGCCAGCATCTATGGAAATAATACTCGCAGAACTTTTACTAGTGGCAATATATTCATTTTTTATGAAGATGTTATACTTCAACAGCGGAATAATTATCGTCGTTGAATCACATTTCCTTCCTATCATGACACATCATTTTGCTACTTTATTGCGTGCTAATATTTATGAGACGGTCCACCGAAGCACAGTAATTCTCTACGCAAGGCAGTGCCCTGGTCATGTCACTGAAGTAAAGTGACAAGAGATTGAGCCAGAATATTTTAGAAGGCTTCAATTGGGTGACCTACATACTCCTCACGTTTTTTACAGTGAAAGTGTCTGAGTGGTCATCGTCTCGTGCTCCGCCATCTGAGATTTTTTTTTATGCTTTGGTCGCACAGTGCCAATATCAGTGTCGTGTTCATTTACACACATCTTGCTGTACTCTCGACTGCATCCAAATAAAAGGGTTGCACATGCAGCCCAACGGCGTCTTGTTGAAGAAAAGTAAGTATTCGTCGAGGTAGACTACTCAAGAAGAATAAAGTACACACTGATTGATTGATTGATATATGTGAGGTTTACCGTTCCAAAACTACTACATGATTATGAGTGACACCGTAGTGGAGGGCTCCGGAAAGTTAGACCGCCTGGGGTTTTTGAAAGTGCACCGAATTCTGAGCACACGGGCTTACGGATTTCGCTTCCATCAGAAATGCAGCTGCAGCAGCCGAGATTCGATCGCGTGACCTGCGGGTCAGCAGCCGAGTACCTTAGCCAATAGACCATTGCAGTGGGGCAAGTACAAATCGCCTCTGCTATGTAACGCACAATGTTTCATGCCGTGTACACCAAGCTCTGAACACGTGTTGCGTTCATCGTCAACAAACAAAATATTTCAATGTTTGCTGGATTATATGTTCGCTCTTCCATTGGCTAATCTATCCTTCTAATACCGTGAAACTCACAGTGCGAACGGGTGACTCTAAATGACCAAAATGCGCTTGTAACAGCCTGTGGTCTTCGTAGAATCAGTGACGTATTTCAGTTTAGGTGTATGGCGACCACCTCGACCCTCTTCCCTGTATCCCGCTGCTGCGGCATGACGGGAGCTAGTTGGAAAGAGAAACTGGGACAGTCTTACAGGCAAGTTCTAAGCGTTATGCGCTATGTGAGCACGGCTTTCGCGCTAGTTGGGATTACATCAGCACGCTTGCGAGAATTTTCGGAACGGAGTTACGGTGAAAAGCGGAGCTACTTCCATGAAAGAAAAAAAAAAGGCATGTAATCGAATATAACCCGTGACTGTAAAAAAAAAGCACTCTTCTGACTTCGTATGTGGATCGGGCTGTCATTTTTTTCTTCTTCGCCGGTGCGCCCATACAATACGGACCACAAACTTCGAAGTATAGTAAATTTCCAACTTATGTGCATCTCTTGCAGAGACATCGCAATACAAGTTCTCTTATATGGACGGCGCAAATATACAGCAAAAAAGCCCATGTTAGAATATATACGCCCCAGCATTGACTTTGTCTCTTGTACACTTTGATCTGACATTTGCTAATCAGCGCGAAGTTATATAAAAGCGCCAAACTATCTTTTTCTCTCCACATGCAACCGGCGCCAACCAAGGCAGCCTTTTCGATCCTCTGTGTGAGTGCCGCGGTGCAGAGAAAAGAGCGGGCCACGCGCACCTCTGGAAACATGCTCTCTCTGTGCGATAGGGATGGCTGGAGAGAAACACGCCGCGCGCCCGCCATCTCGGAGGCCATGATCTAAGAACTGCTTAGTAGACGCGCTGATTTTTGGATACCGTAATTGGGGCCAATGAGCAATCGTTGAGTCATTTGATCAACCGAAAATCGAAGTGCCTGGTTGTATTTTGCATCGTTCAAGAAGCTGCGCATTTGCAGAAAAGTACATCCTACAAATAAGTCCGAGGTATTTTTATGCCACAGAAAGCAATAAGAAAGGTGGAATAACGAAGCACTGAAACAATTTCTTTTTACCTACCTGATGGTTTTCCGAAGGCCTCGTTCCTTTGACTAACGAAGTCAATGCCGATGTGGTGCTCGAGTGCGAAATACCGCATGGCTCGCATACGTGCACCATCACGGGTGCTGAGTCTTCCTCAGCATCCTTCTCGAGTGTGGCCGAGGGAGTCGGTGGCCTGCTGTTGTCCGAAGACACGTCTTGCGCAGAACAGATCTTTTCGGATTCTCCGCATTCGCCATTGATGACCAGGCGCCCCGTATCCTGAGAGTCATGCTGGTTTTCCTGCGTGAACATATGGGGATATAAAAAAAAATAACGAAGCTCAAGGTTGCGTGATTGAATCCCGGCTGTGGCGGCTGCATTTCCTACGGAGGCGGGAATGTTGTAGGCCCGTGTGCTCTTATTTGTGTGCATGTTAAAGAACCCAGGTGGTCGAAATTTCCGGAGCCCTCCACTATGGCGTCTCTCATAATCATTTTCGTGGTTTTGGGACGTTAAACCTTACATATCAATCAATCAATCGATTGAAAATGAGGCTTAAAAAGCAGCTATGTCTTTCAGGTTTCAAAGGCGAAATAATGGTTTTTTTCTCGCCTTGGACTACAGTTACTGCCCGAGCTATCTCCTCTTTCCAACTTACGTCCTAATCAAACACCCTGAAAATGTGAATTAGCAGAAAGCATTTCAGCCTATCAGGATATCACGTATTTCGCCTACACGACGTAAGTGCGTTTTTACTTCGTTTTCGAAAACCCACAAAATGAAGCACGAATTAGTTGACCTACCACAACACTCAGGTGAGGCACAGCAAGACTGGCGTGTGACCAGAAGTCAATGCGGGTACCAGGACCAGTCACAAACGGTACCATTGCATACGAATCATTCGAGACCTTATTTCATTACATCCAGTAAAAAAAACTGATGATAACAGGAACAATGCAGGAAAGGCGGGAAACGCCAGGAGAGAATAAAGCGCTCGTCCTACGTATCTTCAGTTTTTTTTAAAGGTCTCTTAAGATCGGAGGAAGTTGTAAGCTTGTAGTTATCGGCTCTCTTCAAATAAAGAGTGTCCCTGCAGGAAGTGTTTTGCCAGGGGAAAATATTTTCGTAGATATGGCAGGTCCAGAGAAATTTACTGTCCGACAATGTTTCTTTATGTGATGATATGTATATAAACAATGATGATACTGTTGGAAATTTTCCACGCATTTATATACTTGTTGCTGGCGCTCTCATTTAGCACGAGTGACAATTTTTTGTCGCAACTAAGCGTCATTTGTTAACAACAAGACTGACCTTGTTATTAGCAGGATTGCCCGCAGGGACTCACCACCACCGAGTCTTTCCCGGCGGCAAGTTGCCTTTCGTCCTGCCTAATTTACTCCTGTTTATGACGTAATCCCTACCACTAACGTTGTCTACGCTTTCTTGCATTCACTGCCAGTTAGTTAGAATTAAGACTGTTCTCACTAAGATCTAAGAATTGAATATCAGCCCTGAAATTGTACTGCTTTCGTTTATTGGCTTCGTTCACGCCGTAATTCTTGACTAGGTACGCTGCTCACACGCGCTATCTAAATGCGGTAGTATGACACCAACCACTTAAGTAAGTGCACTCAATAACACGTGCTCTTATAGTCGAGTTTGTCGCTTAGGATATGTACTAGAACAGAAAGTCCATTCTATGTGCTCCTGTCGAATTGCAAAAACAACTATTGAGTCCCTTACGTAAAGGCTACTGAGCGACTCGTGTTACACTTACAGAATGTACACCATTCGCGGTCGAAGGCGAACAGATCTCGGCACTGAATATGCGTCGCAGGAAGTCCCACTTGTGGAAGTGCTCCCAGCGGGACACGTAGCCCCGGGAGGTGGGCATCTGGTTCGAGGATTTCTTCATCGTCACGCCTAGCTCCCTTTTGAGCTCCTTGACGAAGTAGTCGCGCAGCCACTTGATCTTATTTTTCACACTTACCACTGCAATAAGAGAAGCGACAGTGCTGAATTGAAGAAATGAAGTACAGCCACTTGGAAAAAGACAGCCACTTGAGGTTAGAGCACTCCATATTGTTTCACTGTCTAATTAAAGAAATGTCAAGAGGCAATTTGAGATGACATAATCCTGTCACATACTACGGATTAGCTTCACCAACAGGCGTGGCATTACTAACTGACATTGTTATTGACAGGTACTATATTACACTTTTCAGCCGCATATACTTCCACACATTAGGTCACACACAATTTAAAAACAATTTCAACCAATGCCACTGCTATTAACTTTCTAGAGGAAATGCAGATGACTCTTCTACACTCAGGCATCGACTGTGAATGTCAAAAGGATGAGCACTTGCAGAATGAATACTTAGTGGTCGTTTGGTTACGCCAGATCAATTAATAATGAAAGAGATGTCCAACGAAGATGGCTGTTCCATCTAGCGTCATTTGTTTCCAATAGGCAACTTGACTTCACATAGCTTGACGTTCCAATATGCCCATCCAAACTCATTACTTTGCATTTTTGCGCATATCTCATTAAAAAAATATATCGCGCGCAGTTCTGAAACGTTTCGCACTGCTCCGCAATCCGGGTCAAGATTTGCTCCGGGGTGCCTTATGGTGCATTCAGACGACGGATCGAATCCCGATGTGGCGAGACGGACGGCGCGTCACGTGACCTCACATCAGCGATTCCCCTCGTCCGCGACTCGTCCGCGCGGCTCGCGGACGGATGAACCCAACCTGTTTCTCACATCGGGATTCTGGCGGGGGAGAGCCGGTACTTCAGCGGATTAGCTCGGGATTTCTGGCAACCAGTACACTTTTCGTCTGCTCGTGGCATATCCTCCATGGCTCGCGGATAGCTGCATGACTGGTCGGCATCATCTACGCTTGAGCATGGTTTACTTAGTTTCCGGAGACTTTGTTCTCAGGTGATTAAATATGCAGAAATCACTTTTGGTGGTTCGGGAAATGTCGCCACCGTCGCTTAACACGCGAGATTCTTAGCCGTCATGGTGGTGAAATATTCTAACTTCTGCAACCAGCGACGTGCCGCTTCTAAAAAAAGGCGGGAGACACGTTTAGAAGTTCTACAAGTGGGGAATAATGTAGTTGAAAGAATATCCTGCTAGCAACTCCCTTTTCTCCTGAAAGAATAACACTCCTCGTTCATTTGTCACAACGAGACAGACATCGCAGCCAAGCGTCGCTTCTTGCGAGCATCCATGTTGAATACTCTCAAACCGGTCTACTTTCAGCGGGCGCAGGTGAGCGGCGAACCTGCTGTCGAGGGTAATCCGGCTGTTTTCTCCTAGGACACCATCCGTCGTGTGGATGCGTCTGCAAGCGGATCATCCGCGGATTAGCCGTCCGCGTCCACGACAAATCCGGATTTGGTCCGTCGTCTGAAGGCACCATTATTGTCATTAGGAAAAGCAGGGCCGCAGCCAATAAATTTTTTCTGGAGGGGAGGTAGGCGCAAGCATTAGCTTTCCTCTTTGACTTGACTAACGGCGGTAGTTTGAGCAGATATGATGTACATGTATATCAAGCCATGAAATCCCCACCTTTCCCTGCGTATGCTCGTGAAGAGAGTAAGAAAAAAGTGAAGGAAGCGCTGTAAAATTAGTAAGCGACAGGTAGAAAGACCGTTTGGAGCAATGGCCTCTCGTCGCGCCAATGAATGGTCTAGTCTTCGCAAACACATCTTTGCGACGACCCACCCAACCAGAGAAGAAATCGTTAATTGTTAATCTCTTGTTATGCGTAGATGGCGTAGTCATCGTCGGAGCGAAGTTCGTTTCACATGTTAAGGACGGCTCCACTCACGACACGGCATGATAGGTATACGCAGCATGTTTTGTACATTGATCATTACATTTCGGTTTTGCATACTTTACTGAGTGATTTTCTTACTATGGATGTTTGTGACTGCATGCCTATGAGAATGATTTTTATGTTGCGCTAGCTGTACATGTCCCGCAGCCCTGATGCAGTGATTGCTTTTAGTCAACATTTTTTTTATTTTACTGCGTGCATTCTAGCATGCTTGCAATCCACAATAAGTAATTTTTTGCAAGTTATTCTGTACGTTGGCAACACAATTTTTCACGCGTTATTTTATGGGCAGACGACTTTCTCACAACCTTGGTTGACAATACAGTTGCACTGTGGCTTTTGATAGCAATGAAAAACTTCAGTCGCAGAGGTTTTATCGTGAATCCTATGAAGGCAAGGTCATCATTGTAGAAAAATGTTTACTTGGTCTCAATCGAAAATGCGCCTAGGACCAGACAGTTACCTACTCGCATAGAAATAATAGCTTGTTTGCAGCGTATACCATATTGATGATTTGATTTGTGGGGTTGAACGTCCCAAAACCACTATTTGATTATGAGAGACGCCGTAGTGGAGGGCTCCGGAAATTTTGACCCTGTAAGCGACGGTGGCTCGTCGGCCGGGTCCCATTTACAGGTACGCGCAAGTGGCGCTTAATTCGCTCCATCTGCTTTGGTAAAGCAGCCTTCCAGGCGTACATAGCTGTAGCACATCCGACGTACCCAGATTAACCAGCCTTGGAACGCTTATTCATCACATGTATACACGAGTCCGAACGATATGTCTTGTGCTGACACAGCTAGGGGAAGCGTAGCGTCCCCTGTTGTAGCGCGCGGTCGACGCGACACGATCAGCTGAGAGAGAAAAAAAAAGAAAAGTTAGGGGGGAGGGGGGCAGCGCATCACCTCCTGCGACTCTATTCAGTTTTCCCCGTCATCCCTAATACTGAGACGCGATATCTTAATCGCACAGCTGCGCACACAGCAAAAGAACGCTCCTAGACTTCTGCTAGGCGCGGTTCATTCCGTAAATAAAACGAATTCTGTAATGCGCGGTTCATTCCGGTAATTAAAACGGAATTAAAACGGCCTCTTATTGCACGGCAGCACGACACTCGACTTCTGCTAGGCTCGGTTCATTCCGTTAATACAAACGGCCAGCGTCGCTCATGCACTCGCGAAGTGCACCGCGGATAGCACCAAACTCGTACGGAGAAGCCACAACTACAAGAGAAAATTTTTCAGCCAAGAAATGCACCGCGGATAGCACCAAACTATTACGGAGAAGCCACAACTACAGGAGAAATTTTTTAGCCAAATTTAGCGGCAATCTGGCAACAACTGCCCCAAAGTCTGGCAACAGACTTATGCAACGCCAAAAGGAACCTTCCCTATGGGCGCGAGGACATACCGTGGCGCCGTCATGCGGAGGCGTCCCTGTGACATATACGTACGTGTTGGATTGCTCCGCTCACGGAGGAACCTTCCTCCGTGGCTCCGACACTCTCTCGCGTGCAGTCGCGTCTCCTCTTTTTATAATTATTATCTTGTACTTCACTCAATGAATTCACTAAAATACTGCTCCAGCTTCTTCCCCGACTCTATGAAGTGCAAAATAACTGCCCCGGAAAATCATTACGCTTCTCATAATGCCTCACTGCCGGCGTCGTCTGCTATGACCAGCTGAATGAAAACCACGGGGGCCGAGTGCGCTGCCTCTGTAAAACGTGGTAACTTAATCCTTGGCGAATTGAAGTATAAAATGGGTAATAATGGTAAAGAAACTTATCTTTGATACAAGAAATTCGCGCAATCCCACTACTTCATTCATTGTAGGTTTGCGTCTAAAGAGGCGCCGCGGTTGACATGACAAGCATGCGTAAAGTGCATTTTCGTTTGGCACACATAGCCCTACGAACCGCAGCGCAAGTGGATTCCATGCTGTGTGTGAAGCAACACAGCATTCTTACATCCGCATGCAGCCGGAATCATTGCGGCTGCATTGGGGTTATTGCGGGCAAATGTGAGAGTCGCGCACGCGCGTGCCTCATTCACAGTTGTAACTTTTCTCCACGGCAGGATCCTAATATTTATTGCACAAAACTTCTATGGTGGCCACACGTTGCACATTCGATCGACATCGAGCCACACATCGGTGAAAATCGTGAATGATTGGCTCAGGCACAGCGCTTCTATAAACGGGTAAATTATGTTAAAAAAAATATGATCCCGACTCTACCTCAAGCAAGTGGGAGAGGTCCCTCAGGAGCTCACTTCTCGCCGACCAGTAATGGGCCGTCCAGCAGGCCCACGAAGCGGCCGCCAGGTACTCCCTGTCGGTCCCTACGTGGGAGATGCCCGCTACGCGCTAAGCGCGTCCTGCAGGACTGAAATAAAGTTTTTTTAGATGCGGAGCATCTTATACTCGCGCCTTGTAGTGCGCCGTCCGCGTCGTCCGCGCCGTCCACACCGCTTCTCGAACATTCGACAGCTGACGCGCGCGCATGCGCCGTCGCGCCGTCGCCCACTCTTCCACCATCTGTGCATCCCTTCCTCCTCTACACACCGCGCGCGCTTCACTCCTCCACCATCTGTGCACCCTTCCTCCTCTACACACCGCGTTCGACATCTACAATTCTCCTGATTCTCCAGTGGACGCGCATGTGGCGTCGCGCTTCGAGAACATTCAACAGCTGACAGTGCATGCGCCGTCGTGCTGTATATATACTCAAGGTCGGCGCTCGCTCGCTCAGTTGCCGCTCGTCGGTTGGTTTGTACGGCGCGTCGATGTCCAAGGTCGCGGTGAAATGAATTCCAACGAATCCACAAACACAATGATCGACGTCCCTTCGACCAGCGCCGCCCTTTCGCATACGTGTGTACGTGTTCACTCATTTAACACCCCCTCCTACAACCACGTTAACCAATTTAGCCATCGACCCAAGTAAGTCGCAATTTAACACCCCATTTCACAACCACGTTAACCAATTTAACCATCGACCCAAGTAAGTCGCACTTTAACACCCCGTTAACCAATTATATGGTCCGCATCCTCCTCAGTGTTCCCCCGAGGGAAGCTGCGGGCAATTTTTTTCATTCCATTCCATCAGCCAGCCGTATCACTTTGTGCCCTTGAATGTGCATGCTGCGGGGTCTTGCGTACCGTGATCCAAACGGCAATTTCATTAAATTTCCAATGTCCAGTTTTTTGGGGTTTATTTATAAGCTCTGTTATGTGTCATGGCAGCTCTTTGAAGATGAATCAGTTCTCGAAGCCAACCGCGCTTTTGCCTGTAGATCAAAACAACATTGAGAGGAACTGACGGTGCCTATGCACCAATCCGCAGACGTAATCTAAGGAATTAAACCTGTGAGCTTAAGTCACGGACGGCAGTGGCGTCGGCAGAAACTTTTCGGACGGGGAACCCCTCTGAATAGAGTTGGGTCTGGACAGGCAGAGGTAGTAAACCATTGTTTTGTGCGAATACACCATGGAATTTGTTTGGGGGGGGGGGGGGGGGGGCTTGGTGTGGCAGCCTTTGGCTACGCCACTGGCGGATGGAAACCAGTGTGGTCGGGTACACACAGGGGGACGAACAACCGGAGAGGAGGATGGTGGTGCAGACTGCGGTAAAGGTTACCTTAGGCACTGTGCCGTGCTCCCGACCGGGTTGCAGAAATTAGGTGCCTTTTCTCATCTTCTAAGCACTACCACCACCAATAGAAGTAAGCTTTAGCAAAGACCGGAGCAGCGCATCTATGACGTAAGTAAGAAGGTTTCATTGAACGCTCAGGCCAAACACGCAGAAGCAACTGACCACGAAATAGACCGAAATAGGGAGAAAATGGCGAAAATAAAGGAAAAATAATTGGACTTCTGTGCTATCTTGACTCTCTGACAATTCAGACAACGTTGCACGTTTCTAAATGTATAATAACAGTAACTTCCCTTACATTAAGGCTGCTACGTCCTAATTTAAATTATGCATAATTAAGCTGTTTCCAGAGTCATTTTTCGTTGTGAACGAGGTTCCCATGTGGAAACTAAATCGATCTGCTTTTATGTGAACATTCATGCTCTGAGCTCGGTTTAACCCCGTGGGCACGAAATAACCACTACAAAGAAAGATAGAGGTGACAGTGGCACAGCCAGCGGCCATGACAACGGCATCGCATACGCAGCGAACTGGGGCATGCCGCCGGTCACTTTTACTGCGACTTTTTGCATTCTGTACGCTGCAGAAGTCTGTGCACCTTAAGTCCGAGCAATACAACGCTGTTCAAGAATGAAAACACCGCGAAGTCTTGTGTAAAAGCAACGCATCCAACTGCCAACTTTCTTTTGCCACAACGAGGCGAGACCACGTGACCGAACCCTGCACGTCACAGCGATTGCAGCGCTCACGCCTCCAGCGGTGGCCGGCGACTGCGCATTGCCGGCCAGCGTTGCGCACGGCTACAGTGACGTCAGACGTTTGGTTGAGGGTGGAATTTCAAGTGCGTTAACCCGAGGCGCACCACTAAAGCTTGATTTTATTTCAAAATCAGCCCTTCCTTGGCACGAAAGTAAGACTACGAGGTTTCGGGACCACTATTTCAACAATCAACGTCGACCTTATAGTTGTTTTTAGTGTCTCTTTAAGCTTCGCCTGTAAAAGTGGAACGCGACAGCGATATCCTGTCCCAAGTGCGTACTGAGTTTATAATGGCTTGTGTCAGTCAAGCTTTCGCATACGGCTGCATTCCATGTAATGGGTAGCATGCTTTCTACCATGGGCAATTGTGCGCGTGAAATCGTTTTGCAGCTTGTAATGCACCCACTAAGAAAAAAGGCGCAGCAAGGTGTCTGCCTTTTGAAGTGAGTGGCCTGCTAAACACCATGAAATCATCATAACCGCATGTTGTGACGCTCGATCACATGTACCACGCAGGCTTGTACGCTTTTACCGTGTATCACTGCGATATTACATGTAGTAGTGTGAAGCATGCATACAAGAGGCGTGCGGTTGTTGCCTTCACTGCACACACAAGCAGAGGAGATTATTTCCACTGCATTTCCAAGAGCACGCGTGGCTCTGAAGTAGAACAAGGAGAACACCGGCTTTGCACGCAAACAGTCCGTGTTCGATCCCCTCTTGGATCCTAAAGAGGCGGTCTTGATCCCCACTCTAATCCACAAATTTCTTATTCTTTGTTTTGTTCCTAATTTTTCAGTCATTCATCAGAAGATAATTTTTCGCTCACAACCGATGATGTCACTGCCGACACGGACACCAGCATTTTTTTCGAAACGAGCCATTTACCGTTCTTTTGTCAATAAATATCCGAGCATGGATTATACCATGATTGTACAGGGCTGGTGACGGCAAAGATCTGCTTGTTGGTTAAAAAATGTAAGGTAAACGAACGTGAACGGAAAAAGAACACCTTGTTATTAACCTATAATACTTCTGTAATCCTACATTTCCGATGGAGGCGGAAATGTGGTAGGCACGTGTGCTCAGATTTGGGTGCACGTTAAAGAACCCCAGGAAGTCGAAATTTCCGGAGCTCTCCACTACGGCGTCTCTCATAATCATATGGTGGTTTTGGGGCGTTAAACCCCACATATCAATCAAATCTCTAATCCTAATATTGTACATCTACGATAATAGTCGATTGCATGTCCATTTCCTCTCCAAGTTTGTGTTAGGCCAAGCCTGAGAGTTGCTTCCTCTTATCTACCACCTGATTCTTCATCCATCGGCACTGATGCGGATGCGCATTATAAATGAAGCAGTGTCATCGTGATCATTATAAAAGAAAAGTCTTTGGGTGCAAGATAAATGTATTGCACATTGTTATCGTTTTACTGCGGTAGCCAATGAACAAAGTCTGCGGAGATTTAGGAAGTCGCCGCCATCATATTTGCGGTGACTGTAGACTACTGCAGAGAGAGATAGCGAACTTTTTTTTGAAAGGCAGAAAACTTGACCAGCGTATGCAGCTTTTAATAGCTTGTTAGATTCCTTGTCGAAATTCTTTAAGAGCAATAATCCGAAGCTTTGATAAGCCGATAAAGAGCTGTTTTGCCGAGGGGAACCTATAACAAAAACGCTTTGGCAGAGGTTAACAAGAATTGCGTCCTTGTGGAAAAAAAGTTACATTGAGAGTGAAAACAAGGTTAATCTATTGTTGGAAGTGGTTGAGTCTCAGCATGCTACCAAGAGAGATAGCAATGGAAGATTTAGCCTCAGTGTTTCTTTTTTTGCCAAGATCTATAAGCCTGAATTTCCATTGAGGACTATAGTTCGTGAAGAGGGATCGCAGCAGAAGAATGTTAGCCAGTTCTTGTTAAATCAGCTCAAAATGTGCGTGACGAACGACTCGTTTTGAATAAAAAAAGAGTTGACTGAAGACGCTAAATCTTTTTTTAAGTTAATCAAGATGTTCTTGTGGTTTCTTTTTTTTCAGTAGAATGGGCAAGATTTCATTTATTCTGTTCCACAAAAGCAACTTATGGTCTCTGCGAAAGAATGCGTAGAAAATAACGATGACGTGTCTTTCCCAAACTCGGCAGTATGGTTCGTCGATAACATTTTGTCGTTTTTGCAGTTTTATCTAAGCTGTACTTTTGTTTTGTTTGGCGAAGAGCCGCTTTCTCAACGCAGTGGCATATGCATTTATTTTTGCGTAACCCTGCCTCATGTGACTTTTTTTTTTGCTAAGGTTGACAAGCGTCTAAAACAGGTTTTTGATGAGGGGCGAGTCTTGACAGTTTTTAGCTATGTTGGCAATTTTTCAGTGCTTTTAAAGGAACAGCCCACCTTTGCCTACCCTTCTACAGTAGGCGAAATTTTATTAGTTTTTAGCTCACGGAATCCTGGCTTGTATTTTACCCCCGAACTCCACGATCCTTTGGTTTTACAGTTTCTAAACTTACAAATATAGTTTTGTGATGGACACACTTGCGGAGATATTATCCAAGAGCTAAGAAGGATTTGCTGCCCTTTGATTCTGTCAATTCAAAAGAAATCAAGAGAGCTACAGCGTTGATGTACATACCTGGAATTGGCACTAAAAATATCATGCCCATATAAAATTGTGTCCAGCTTTTAAAATCAGCTCCGCAATCTTTCGACTGAGAGGTTCCCCAACTAGGCCTTGGTGGCTGTTTATGAAACCTTCCTTGAAAAATTGAAACGTTGAGCGGAACGTGTGGCGGTTGAGGAACACCGGAAGGCGCTTAGGTTTGAACTTGTGCCAAGCGTTCATAAGCCACAACCTGAAAAATGTGGCAAGTATAGGCACGGAGTTCCTGCGTGTTTCTCTGCTCCCAACAAGCTAAAAAAGTTGTGTCAACGTATGTGCAACGTAAGCAAACGTGTAATTTGAAAAGAAGCGAAAAGCACCGTTCATGTCATGTGGGATGTTATACGTTGGGCAAATCAATTGCAGTATTAATGACCATTTGGGGGAACGCGAACAAAAATTTTGAATGCTGGATAAGTCCGCACGTATAATTGCACATGTTAGTGCATGCACAGGATGTGTGGTCCGGTTAGAAGGAACGACGATTCTGCATAGGAGTAATCACAAGACTGCACTGCACGCGTTATTTTAGAAGCGTATATAAGAAACTTGATAACAAGAGCGTTAACACCTCACCTATTGCCCCCTTTGATGCCCAATTTCATCTGCTAGATGAGATTGTTGGGTCTTAGATTGAGAAGTAGAAGAAAGAAAACGCGTTTGTTGTAATTATTCATTGCCGGGCTTCTTTGAGTCGGTGGCGCTGTGCACTGAAGCAGTCTTGTTATTTATCCCTCTCTCTTTTTTAAAGCTTCACTCTGGCTAATGTAATCCATTTCATGGAGCCATCAAAATATGAGTTCCAAGTCAGCACCTTTGTGTGTGTGTGTCTTCTGTCTCGAGAGCGTGCGTTCCCGCTGTACTCCCTTGCTTCCTTTTTTGCAACACGCAGCCGTACTACTTGCACACATCGCCGGTTTAAGGTACATGACATCTTACATCATCAATGGCCTAAGGTCGCTTCAAATGCAAACCTTCTTTGTGCCAATTCAGACGCTCTTTTCTTTGTCCTTTATTTCAGCTAGTGCTTCTTGGGCGTCTATAGGACCCACTAGCTCAGAAACAGGGGCTCGTGTCAGTACTTTGCGATCTGTAGTTTTTTTACCATTCCGTTTGTTCTTTGCACTGTTATTGTTTACGCTACATGAGTTGCCTCAGATCGCCAGGTAATCTCGCCACACTTACGTTCGCCTTGCACGCTTTACTCTGGTATAAGGTAACAGCATTCTCCAACTAACTTTTTCTTAAATTAAGACTCTTGGTAACAAATCACCGCGTTCCAGAAATGCACATGAAAGTTGCCATGTTTTGCCTACCTTCTCTATTACCCCTTTGTTAAGCAATTACTGCCTTTCACATATTAGCCTCACCATGCCTTGCGTACCTTCTCGTCAGCTCTTTTTTAAGTAAAACTGCTATCTTTCATTACACATCAGAGTCACCATACCTCGCGTACGTTCTCTATAGCAAACTTGTTAAGTGATTATGGTTCGTCTTGGTTGAACAGCGCACGCAAAACTAGGACGAAGAATAGAAACACAGACAAGCAATTTTTCTTCGTCCTAGTCTCGCGTGCGCTGTTCAACCAAGATGACCACATATCAACTCCCTCAAGGTTCATTCTTTTGATGTAATTACTGCTTTTTCGAATTACACATTGGAGTCACCAGGCCTTGCAGTCCAACCATACCTTGCTTTTGGCCCCTTTGCTAAGTAATTACTGCTTTCGTGAATTACTCACTGAAGTCACTATGCCTTGCTTGCCTTCTCTTTGGCCCTTTTAACCAGCGATGAATTTTTTAATATGACAGTTATGGGTATGCGCTACGACTGCAGCAAAGTACGTGTTAGAAAATTTCTTCACAAGAGTGTAGCAACAACTAATGAAGTCTTAAAAAGTACACCATCTTTCACTAAACAGAACCAGGTGTAGATGCGAAGCAGCGGGCGCTAAAGCTTACACTTAGGCGGCATTCACCCTGGCTCTCATCGATGCGTTATGCTGTGAGGGCTGGGCGGGCTAGGCATGAAGGCTGAGAGGCGTTGTGAACGAGAAGAATGCGCTTTATTCGAACATGAAAACGTGCCGACCGCGCCGGAGGCGGGAGCGAGATTGATAAAAACGTGTCCCCCGGCCCTCGCTTGGGCTTGGAGTTTATCTGAGTAAAGGCGCCGCAGGTGGCGCTGCCGATTAGATAGGCCGCTACGCTATAGTGCGCATGCGGGCGCTCACATCCGGCCCCTCCTTGTCTGACCAAGTCCCATTGGTCTAGGAAAGGAGCACTACTTGGTGGCTTCACTGCGAGAGAGAATAGTCCTTCAAGCGCTCGGGTGGGCGCTTTTGGCGGTGAGGTCGCGAGGAGGGTACCGCTGGAGGCAAAACTGCAGGGCCAAGGGAAACTGGTGGTTGAGATAACTCATTGCCAACACTGGGAGAGCCAGATAAGTCACACAAAGGCCACTCTTGGGTTTTCACAATGTAAGGCTCGACATAAGGTGGCACGTAGTGCTTGAGTTGAGAGACGTGCACTATCCTGTCTTGGAGTCGATCACGAGGACCTTGACCAGTTACGCGGCTAACGACAAACGTAACGGGTGTTTTCTGGTTGGTGATTTGGTATATTCCCTTGAATTTGGGTGCCAACTTTCCAGTTCCATCTGCTACAGGCTCTTGGCGGCGCACCCAGACGAACTGGCCGACTTGGAAGGAGTGGTCTCGATGGGACTGATCATATGCTGTCTTCCGTTTCCCTTGTGCTTCCTCGGTATTACTTGCTGCTACGGCCCGGTTCTGAGACAGCATTAGGAGACGGTCTTGTAGGGTCCTGGCTGTGGCGGGACGGTGGCGTTGATATGGGAGCTTGGGGACGTATCCATACAGTAGTTCAAATGGAGAGAAACAGCTGCTGGCGCTATAGCTTGTGTTGATGGCAAAAGCAGCTTCTTCGAGTTTGCTTGCCCAGGAGGTCTGGTCCGTTGGACACAGCTTACGAAGAACGGAGACTAAAGTCCCATTGCTTCTCTCTACAAGACCATTGCTGGCTGCGCGGTATGCCACTGAATAATGAATCTCAGCACCGTGCATGTGCATGAAGTGCTTAAACTGGTGAGATTCAAAGGCTGCTCCATGGTCAGACATGCAGTCATCAGGACAACCAAAGCGGAAGAACACCGACTGTAAATGTGCTATAACTTCCTTAGCTGATGTTGAAGTTACAGCCGCTGGGACAATGAAACGCGTGGCAAAGTCAATGACATTCAAAATGTACTTCTTTCCTGAAGCAGCCGGCATTGTGATGTGATCAATGGCAATTAAGGCAAAAGGAACATCCGACACTGGCATGAGACCCATTTTGCCAACACTTTTAGATATTGGGCGGTTGTTGCTTTGGCAGATCTGGCATGCTGTGACGTAGTGGGTCACTGAAGACGTAAGGTTTGGCCACCAGTAACGTTCTCTCACTTTGGTCAGTGTCCGGGTTACATCCATGTGGCCTCCACCGTCATGAACAACCTCCAGGACAGCCTGGCGCATCTTTGCTGGCACTACAATAGCTTGAGAACCTGAAGTCGCGTCACTATGGTACAGGATGTCATCAATTATGGCAAGGTCATGGTCCCACGATTCTGAAGATGACAGAGAGCGACGAAGGTCCTGGCACTCTTTGTCTTCTGCTTGCATAGCTGCGAGAGACTGTGTCTGATGGAGGACTGCTGCAGATAATCGTGACAGCATGTCAGCAACCACGTTTTGACGGCCTGGATGGTGCTGCACAGTGAAGTCGAACTCTGTAAGATCCATCAACATGGTCGTAAAACGACGTGAAGGCCTGATGTTGGCTGTTAAGCATGCAACGGTCCAGTTGTCAGTCAACAGGCAAAATTTCTTGCCGAGCAAGTAGTGTCGGAACTTGATCGTAACCGCCCAGTGGACACCAATACACTCCCAAACGTTGCTATGCAACTTCTTCTCTGCGGCCGTGAGTGCACGACTCGCATATTCGATCACAGTTTCTTTTCCACACTGTTTCTGAGAGAGCACAGCACCAATTGCGGTTCCTGAGGCATCTGTTGTGACTGTGGTTTGGGCGTCTGGATCAAAATGGCCCAGTACAGGTGCCTCTGTTAATGCTGTGCGAATTCGCTGAAAGGCTTCATTGCAGTCGCTGGTCCAGGCAAACTCCTCAGACCGTATGAGACTCTGCAACGGTGCTGCTATCCGAGAGAAATTCTTCACAAATCGGCGATAGAAGTTTGCTGTCTGGAGCCATGACAAAACTGCTTTGCTGTTTGCAGGCTGTGGGATTTTCATGATGGCTTCGACTTTGGCAGGGTCAGGCTGCTTGCCGTCCCTGCTCAAAATGAATCCGAGAAACCTGATAGACTTCAAAGCAAACTTACACTTGTCAAGTGAAACTTTGAATCCACTGGCAAGGAGTGCACCAAGTACTTCGTCGAGTAACCTTGCAAACTCGTCAAAAGTTGGCGCAAAAACCAGAACATCATCCAAGTACACCCGCACACCGCACTTTGGGCAATGGGGCTGCAGGTTAGCAAAAATTGACTGCATGGCTCGCTGGAAAGTGGCAGGTGCGTTCTTCAGCCCAAATGGCATGCGGGTCCACATAAAGGTGCCATAGTGGGTCACAAAAGCAGTTTTTGCCTGGTCTTCCTTACGAACGCGAACTTGCCAGTAAGCAAACTTTAGGTCAAGGCAGGCGAAGTACTGTGACCCAGCAATGTCATCCATGATGTCATCCGCATGTGGAAGTGGTTGCACGACGTTCACAGTCATCTTGTTTAGGGGCACATAGTTAACACAAAGGCGCTTCTTGCTACCTCGGCTGACAACCACTGCGGGGAATGCCCAAGGTCCTAAGGCTGGTAGAATGATGCCTTGCCGAAGGAGTGTGCTTATTTGAGCCTCAAGAAAACGACGGTCTGCAGCAGAGTAACGGTAAGGGGATCGACTGTATGGCACAGCATCGGGAAGAAGGTCGATTGAGTGTTCAACACCCTCGTACAGACCTAAGTCATCCTCTTCACGAGCGAATACTTCAGCGTGCTTCGAAAGAATGCTCGTGATTTCCCGTTGTTGATGTGCTGGCAAATGGCTACCAACCTGAGCGGCAGGCAAGGATGGGTCAATGCAAACCTCTATTGTTGAAGAAGCACCTCGCCTGCATTCAGAAGACGGGCCGTTGGTGTTTGAAACCTCATATTGACAAGATAGTGCTAACCACGGGGGTTCATCTGGGCCTGGGAGTGGCATTCGCTGGAGGCCTGCTGAGCTGTGGTGTCCAGATACATGGTAATTGAAAGATGACCCCTGGATCATAACAGCGTTCGACATCCTGGGCAACAGTCGCTCATAGCACCGCACACTTGTTCCTGTGGTGGGATGACGAATTTCAGTTGGCATGGGTGGCTGGAACACCAACTGTGCGTGACTGGCAGCAAACCAGTCTTCCCCCAATATAAGTGGCATGGCATTGTTATCGAGGACGGCGGCTTCCACCAAACCGGTGATGGGTCCCACAGAGATCTTCAAGCAGATAGCACCAGCAGGAGCCACTGTCGTTCCTCCAACGACAACTAGAGGGGGTCTGGTCCAGGGCAGGAGGGGCAAAGATCTGACAAGGTGACGAGAAACAAGTGTCACCTTGGAACCACTGTCTGGAAATGCGTCCACTTGGCCGCTTCCAGCAATTGTGGCGTTTACAAGGGCGCATTGGACCAGCGATCCATCAAGGGTCTCGGAAAG